>NW_022109768.1:13427788-13433559 GCF_000313985.2 Echinops telfairi | reverse complement strand
ACAATAAAAAATGAAAAACAAAAAGGAAATGAGTGTTGAGCTTTAGGAAATGAAGCAAAGCTTTAGAAATAACAAAAAACCAAAAAAGATTGCAAACGTGAAAAGATGAAGTTATTGAGAAATAATATATTCTGTGTTTTAATTTTTGTAGCTAATTTTGACTAAAAATTAAAGAACATTTAAGATATCTTCTGCATAATCATTTAAAACGATTTTTTATCCATAATGTTCATTCTTTAAGCAGTATTTTAAAATGCCATAACTGGCTAGGTTTAGTACTATAAATGAGTTTTTCTTTGTAGTGAATTTAATGAACTGGTCCGCACTATTAATTTATAAAGTACTTTCTGCTAGAAGTTCAAGTGAATGTTTTACTAGTCTATCTTTCAAAGTAGACGTTTTGCTTACTGAAATGTTTTAGGTTGTATTGTGTCTCTCCAAAACATGTCTGATAAATTCTAACCCCATCTGATAAATTCTAACCCCAATGCTTGGGGTTAAAATCCCATTTGGGAATGATGCGATTTTGTTATGTTAATGAGTAGGATTAAGGGCGTGTGGGTCTTGAGTTAAATCTCTGACAAGATCTAAAAGAAGCAATTAAAGTCAACTGAGAAGATGAATGCCAAGAAGAGTAAACAAACAGAAAGAGAGCCTTCCTCCAGAGCTGCAACCCTGGGTTTGGACTTCCAGCCTCGTGAACAGTGAGAAGGTGCGTTTCTAACTGATAAATCCACCACACAAGACATTTCCCCTTATAGCAGGATGGGATAACTAAGACATGGAGCAACTAGAGGAGAAATGGGGGAAGGGTTAGGAGCCCCCATATTTTCTAGGATCAAAAAAGAATCTGAGTTCAAAATCTCCTAGATTTCTTGGGTGCCCATAAGGTACAGCAGTACCACTTTATACCAAGAATCGAGAGAGTAGAGGGAGAAAGGCAATCCTAAAGCAGGAAATCTCTGGGACTTTCACAGACTCCTGAGATTGGTCTGTCTTTGTGAGTCAGTAATGAAATTCATATTAGAGTCAGATCTACTTTAAAGGATATTTTCCCTCATTTGCCATATTTTTAGACTAATTTGCAACATCTGCCTAAGTAAACAAAAGTTACTTGAAAAGTAGTGAAGCAAAACCATGTGCCTGAAAAAATTGCATACATGTATTTGACAGATTAGCTGAATTAAAACCAGATGGACATGTGGCCCTGTGGAAACTCAGTAGGTTTCTTTCACACCATTGACAGAGGCCACACCGTTGAAAGTTGGTAGAAGCTCAAGGCTAAGGAATTCTTATTGTGGAATATGATTAAGAAAATAATCGATGGTTTCCATTGCACTGGTTGACTCTTGGTGGCATTTTCTCAGAGGTTCTGGGAAGAACTGAATGTGGTACCCTGGCTTTTGGCTGACTTCTAGAAACTGTTGTTACTGAAGAAAGACTCACTTGTGAATAGCTTTTATAGTAATTTCATGCAAAAGTCAAACCTTTCAGACATTTTTTTGGAGCCCGGGATCCATCAAGACTGTTATGATTGCATTTATAAATGTATATTTTGTATTATACATAACTATATTATATACTATAAATGGGAAAATATACATTCTATAAGTATATGTGGTACATGTATACATACACATATATAAGTCTGTATATTATATAAATATCTATATTCTGTATAGTAAAATGGGAGAAAAAAAAGAAATCTGGAGATCATGAGAATTATTTCATAACATATTTTAGAAGAAATCCTTCGAGGTGATTAAAAGTTCAATCCAAGGAGATGTTGATGGTATCTAATTAAGATTAGACATATAGTAGAGTCTATTTATCTTTATCTTGGTTGATTATATTCACATTATAATTACATATATTCAATAATTTTTTAAAAACCTGTTATTGAAGAGAATTGTGATCTAGTGAGTGAACAGATTGGAATGCTTAAACCTGCTGATTATTCCACATGTGTAAGGGAAAGCAAGTTGCTGAAATACTGCTTAGATTGACATGAAGTGATCCAGAAGAAAAAAAAACCTGGGAAGTCACAGAGGACCCCTCTTCTAGAGGAGAGAGAATATGTTACTATCTCGGTACTATTATTTATTTTTAAACTAATTATGCTCTATCTCTGTAATTGATTAATTCTAATGAAGGCAAAGAAACTAGTGATTTTATTGTCATTCTAGCAGTTGTGCTTTGAAGGAATGGATCCAGAATCATTTGTGATGATTTATCACGATGTTAGAATGGTTTACTAACTATTCCAAACTTAAAAAAAATACATTCCTTAACACAGCATTTTTTGTTTGTTTGTTTAAAAGGCTATACTAAGCCCAGATACTCAGTATTACTTTCTGATGCTGGTTAGAAATCTATTAAACCCTCAGAATTGAGTAAGGGTAAAGCGTCCAGCATTAAGACATTTTCTTGGCTTCCCTTTAAAACTCCATGAAAAATCAAATTAGTTTCCACTTTGGCTAAATACTTCACCATTTGTGGTTGGAAAATGTCAAGATCATTTCAGTTACTTTTATTTAGGAATCAAAAGATAAATTGACCCTCAGTAAATGCATATCTTTTTACATAGAATGGGCTTATTTTAAACTAAGGGGGATAGGATGATGAACAGGAGACTAATGATTGGTATTTAGTGGAGGTAAGTGTCTTTCGAAACCATTTCTTCACTCCCACCCTATCATACCCATTCACTCTTCCACTTAGCTATGTTGAGCTGACTCTGCACTGCACATGTCCGAGTAAATAGAAATCATATGCCTTTGTACCTGTTTTCCTCACTAGACTATACACTCAGGGTAAGAAGGTTTAGTGGTAGACAAGAAAAATTGTGGTGCAGATTTCCCTTCAAGAAAGAACCCTCTTAAAAGCTTGAAGGTAAACAAGTGGCCATCTAGCTCAGAAGCAACAAAGCCCACATGGAACAACATATCAACCTGTGTGATCACGGGGTGTCGAACGGATCACTGAAGACAAATGGGTGCATAAGCAAATGTGGTGAAGAAAGCTGATGGTGCCCGGCTATCAAAAAGTATAGCGTCTGGGGTCTTAAAGGCTTGAAGGTAATCAAGCGGCCATCAAGCTCAGAAGCAACAAAGCCCACATGGAAGAAGCACACCAGCCTATGCAACCACGAGGTGTCGAAGGGATCAGATGTAAGGCATCATCAGAACAAAAAATCTTACCATAGTGAATGATGGGGGGAGTGCGGAGTGGAGATCCAAAGCCCATTAGTAGGCCACTGGAGATCCCCTTGCAGAGGGGTCTCGGGGAGGAGATGAGCCAGTCAGGGTGCGATGTAACAATGATGAGAAATACAACTTTCCTCTAGTTCCTAAAGGTTTCCTCCCCGCTCCCACTACCATGACTCGAATTCGATCTTGCAAGACTGGCTAGACCAGAGGAGGTACACTGGTACAGATAGGAACTGAAAATACAGGGAATCCAGGACGGATGAGCCCTATAGGACCAGTGGTGTGAGTGGCAAAACAGGGAGGGTAAAGGGAGAATGGGTAGGAAAAAGGGAACCGATTACATGGAACTGTGTGTGACCTCCTCCCTGGGGGACAGACAACGGAAAAGTGGATGAAGGGAGACGTCGGACAGGGCAAGATATGACAAAATACCCATTTATAAACTATCAAGGGCTCATGTGGGAGGGGGGAGCAGGGAGGGAGGGAAAAAATGAGGACCTAATGTCGGGGGTTTAAATGGAGAGAAAATGTTTTGAGAAACGATGTACAAATGCGCTTTACACAATTGATGTGTGTATGGATTGGGATAACAGTTGTATGAGCCCCTAATAAAATGTTAAAAAAAAAAAAGAAAGAGCCCTCTTTAGTTAGCTCCTTCGTGAGCTCACGCAGCCTTTGCATTAAAGTCAATGCTTTTCTAGGGAAAGCTTCTTCATGGAAGCACATCAGCAGGTCTTTTTCCTGGAAAGTCACTGTGCGGTTTTGAACCACCAATCTTTCAGTTAGCAGCCAAACACTTAACCATTGTGCCTCCCGACTTCCCTTATGGCCTAGTACGGAGGTAGTAGAAAGATCTAGCCATTTCTGCCCAATGCAGGACCTTCTAACAAGTCATCGTCGGTTCTGAGCTTCTGGGGAACTGGCAGAATTGTTTTTTGTTTTTCAATCTGCATTGTGGTCTGAATTTCCTCTTCATTTCAGCTTCCTCTCCTTTTCTTTTGTAATTGTTCCTCCCCAATAAACTTTTGCACTCTGAAGTCCATCTGGCGTCTGTGACAATTGATGCCAGCAATGGTCTAAGAAAGCAGGCAGTAAGATGGATTGAGGAGACTCTTCCCTCACTATCTGTCTGGTAGTGAGGAACCAATTCCTGTTGTTATTTCGTGTATAGACAACTTCTGGGTCTGGTTGATTAAACTATCACCAGTACAGAGTTAGGATCTCTCTATCTCTCACGTCATGTTGTGACAAGTCTACCTTGTAATGATTATCCCAGACTGTCTTCAAAGGGACATAAAATCACCGGGGGAAAAGAATAACTATACACTATGAGGTCTCATTGAACTTAAGATTCAAGTTGATATTGGTATACAAAGACCAAAAGTATCATGATGGCTTCTTGTAAAGAAATGGCACACGAGAAGTCAAATAATATATGGAATCCTGGCCAAAGTCTGCTCTGTGGAGGGATTACTGATTGGATCCATAGATCAACTTGATACTTATTTCTCCCATTCCTAAATGTGTTAGTCTGAGTAGACTAGAGAAACAGATTCATAGACAATCATATGTGTATAAGAAAGAACTTTATATACAAGAAAAATTGAATATTGAGAAAACATCCCAGCCTAGTCCAGATCAAGTCCATAAGTCCGATATTAGTCCACGTGTCTAATACCAATCTATAAATTCCTTTTCAGACTCCCGCAAAACATGCAACAATGCCAAGTGCAGGAAAATCACAGGCCAGTGGGTGGAAAGTCTTGTGGATCCAGTGACGGCGTAAGCATCTCAGAGCTGGCAGGGGTCCCCATGTGGCTCCCTCAGCTTCAGGGCTCTAGCGTAGCTCCATGTGCCCTGCCAACAGAAATCTCACAGGGAGGGAGGGAGTGTCCCATCTCCAATGAGCTATTTATCCTCTTAGTGCCTCCAAATGAGGTCATCAAGCTGCGACCTGATTGACAGGCTAAACTCCACCCCTTCACTCTTAAGTCTCAAATTGATAACAGATTGTGTAACTACCACACTAACTATAAAATTGGGATTGACATACATGGTAGTTAGGGTAACTCTCACATTGGCTCCTTGACCTGGTTCTCCTTTTAGTGGGTGGCAGTGCCAATATGTACAGGGATCCACCTGCTCCATTTTTAAATTTTCAATCCACACATCTGTGTTATAGTTCACATTTTGTCAAGTTGGATGGGCCACAATTCTCAGTGGTTCCACAATTAAGATGCAGTAATTCCCCCTCCCCAGTGATTAGATCTAACACAATGTAATCCTTTTGTCTGTGGCCTGCTTTCAATATAAGCTGACTCTGTGGAAAAGTTGCCTTGCTTTTTGCTGGATCTGGATTTTGCATCTGGCTCATTGACCTCTGGTGCTTTAGACTTGAGCCATAATCTTGGGTTCATCATTTCCTGTGGCTACATGAGTCAAAAGTTTACAGCCTGATAGCTGACCCACAGACTTGGAACTTGTGTGCCTCTACACCTGTATGAGTTACTTCCTTGATATAGACCTCTCTGTCTCTCTGTCTCTCTCTCTCTCTCTCTCTAT
>NW_022109768.1:13423853-13427270 GCF_000313985.2 Echinops telfairi | reverse complement strand
AAGAAATAATTTAAAACAACTAAGAAATGATATAATATACATACATATTTTATACTTGTAATCACACCTTTTCTTATTTTTTTATATACAAAAAATTAAATTACAGAGTTGATATGTGAATGGAATGTAAGTCTTCACATTTGAATTGGACCTTCAAAGATGAGTAATGATAAACAACAATCAATATTTATCAAAAGATTAGTAAGTGCTAAGCACTGTGCTAAGAACACTCTATTCATTATGGAAAAAAGGAACGCTTTCTTATTAGCTTCATTGTTGCAATGAGGAGAGTGAGACTCAGATTTAAAGGCAGGTGGTCTGTATCCAAAGCCAATGATTTTAATAACCATATTATAGCGCATTTAAGGGAGAAATCTGGATGCCCCGGGGCTTAGGAAGCTCTAATTTATAACACCAGAATCACTCATCACATTGTTTCATTGGGTGGTAATTACTTGTGTATTAGTCTTTCTTCTCTACTAGATTTGTGAGCTCCTTGAGGATATATACACATATATGTGATCTGTGTTTATACAGATCTCTGTGTGTGTGTGTGTGTCCCCTTGTGTAGGAGAAATGCTTTGGTGTTTAGTTGCTAACTGAAATGTTGGCTGCTCCAGTCCACTCAGATGCACTACAGGGATAAAAAAGGCTTGACAACCTACTTTGGAAAAATCAGCCATTGGAAATCCTATGGCACATAATTCTGCTCTGACACACATGGAGTAGCCATGAATCAGATTTGACTCTATGGCAAGTGCATCAGTCTTTTTAGTTTACTCTAATACCCACCCTAGAACAAGTGTTCAGACAAATGCATGATGAGTGGATATAGACTACATTAGGGAAAATAACAACTTAGTAAAATATAGGTTTGTGAGGGTGAGAATCAAGGGACTTTATTTTAGTATACATGGGAAAGAGAAGAGCAGAATTTTATACCCATCTGGTGGAGCAATTTATTCTTAACTCATGGTATTCTTAACTCGAACCTTAAAAAAAAATCATCAAAGTCTGGCTGGGTATCAAGAGAATCTTGCTATAACTAGCTATGAACTATGACCAAAAAAGGATAGTCTCTATATTTAAAACGGTGGTGGTTGATTGGGTGGGAGAAGAACGAAGAAATGGAGGGAAGTGGAGTTTACAGCTTTGCAAATTACAGCTTGTGGCAGGACCATGATGGCTCACTGATCTCAGCCACAGGGCGTGTCAGCCAAAGGACGGTTACTCGCTTTTATATAATTAAGGTTGCATTTTTGGTGTAATAAAAAGGCTTGCGTTTTGGCTTGTGTTTCCTTATTAACAGTTATGCCAGCAGGAATTTATTCCAAAAGACAACTTCCAGGATAGCAACCATAATATGAATATAGTCATCCCAACCTGAAAGTTGGGGGGAGGAAGGAGGGGGGGCTGGCAGGGCAAATAAGTAAACTAAAAAGGCTTAGACCAAAAGTTTCTTAGGAGAGAAAATTTCATAATTAGACATTGAGATGTAAGACATTCTATTTTTACCCTTGACATTCAGAGTTGTTCTTTTACCAGTTGGTAGCAAAATGTGTTGAGTATCAAGAAATTCTGACACTTTGAACATTGAGTGCACAACAAAGTATAAGCTTGCCATCTCGGGAGTCTTTTAAAACAATCCCACTCAAAAGCAAACTCACTACCATTGAGTTGATCCAGCTCATAGAGACCCTGTAATACAGGGTAGAACTGCCCCTATGGGTTTCTTTCATGGATGTAGAAAGCTTCATTTTTTTCCTCACACAGAATACCTGGTGGTTTTAAACTGCTAACCCACTAGACCATTAGGGCTGCTAAATTGAAACTACAGTTTGAAAAATATATGGATCTTTCCAACATGTATGTTTTTGAATAACTGGATAACTTTTAATAGGGTATTGACTAAAGAAATTGATTTTTTTTTTAAAGGAAAAAAGAGGAGCTGATACCAAGGGCTCAAGTAGAAAGAAAATGTTTTGGAAATTTGATGGCAACATCAAATAAATGTGCTTAAAATACAATTGAATGATTGACTGTCATAAGAGCCCCCCAATAAAATGATAAAATAAAAATAAAATAAATTGATCTATTAAAAAATTGTATATGTATATCTGGGTGTATTAGTCTAGGTACTTTAGAGAAACAAATCCACAACAACTCATGTATAAGAGAGTTTTATGTAAAGAAAGTGTGCATCACGAAAACATCCCAACCCAATGCTGCCCAAGCCCACAAATCCGACATTAACCCAACACCAGTCCACAAAGTCCTCCACCTCACAAAACAGAGGCAATGACGCCGACTGCAGGAGGAAAGCTGAGTCAGTGAACTTGTAAGCATCTCAGCACTGGCAGGGGTCTCTACACGGCTGCTCCAGCACCCAGGGCTGCATCGGGATAGATCCATGTAGCTTCTCCTTGGAGATGTCTTGTAGGAAGTCAATCTTGCAAGCTGAAGCAGGAAACTGCACCCAGTGCAACCATCACAGAACAAGAGCCCCGAGAGATAGAAAGGCGAGGCTCACCACCCATTTATCCCTCCACCTTTCAATTAGCCCCACATGTGATTATCGAACAGGCTGGCATAATTAACTCAGGGAGAGGGACATGTCTGATCAGAGCACACGGGAGCAAATGAAGGGGTAGGAAGAGAGAGCGGAGCACATCTTGGCCCACCAAACCTTGAGGATGATATCCTCGCTCAGAGCAGCCAATGCACAGAGAAGACCATATGGCCAGCCCCACTATGAGACATGACATCCCTCACTGACCCAAAGCCCTACAGGAGACAACACTGGAGACACAGTGTGGGATTTACACCCCATCTGACCCCACCACATTGAGGCAAAACACTAAGGACATGCAACAGAACAGCAAGGGGAGCAGAGCAAGGAAGTCCCGAGGGAGTACCAAATATAGACTTTGGGGCCAGGGCGTGGCACCCCATCAGACTTGACTGGAAAACACTCCTAAAGATCAATAAATAGACCTTGAACTATTTACAGACTTTTATTTTTTTTTGGTCATTGGTTTGTTGTTGTTGTTGCCATTGTGTTTTCTTTTGTTGCTTTCTTTTGCTGTTTTGATTTTGTGCATATTATTATATCTGCAGGTCTATCTAGATAAGATAGGCTGGATAAACAATCTGGAGGAGAAAACAATGGGATCAACGGTTCTCAGGGAACATGGGAGAGGGGGAGGTAGTGGAAAGGAAGTGGTGTTAACAAACTTAGGGACAAAGGAACAACAAGTGATCCAAAATCAGTAGTGAGGAGGGTGTAAGAGGCCTGGTAGGGCTTGATCATGGGCAATATAACTGAGAGGAATTACTGAAGCCCAAATTAATGCTGAGTGTGATAGTGGGACAAGAAAAAAGTAAAAGGAAATAGAGGAAAGAAGTAGGAGGAAAAGG
>NW_022109768.1:13421538-13423356 GCF_000313985.2 Echinops telfairi | reverse complement strand
AACTGGACATCCCCTTATAGAAGGGTCACTGGGAGGAGGCAAGCCAGTCAGGGTGCAGTGTAGCAACGGTGAAACATACAATTTTCCTCTAGTTCTCAAATGCTGCCCCCCCCTCCAACTATCATGATCCCAATTCTACCTTACAAATCTGGCTAGACCAGAGGATGTACACTGGTACAGATAGAAACTGGAAACACAGGGAATCCAGGATAGATGAACCTTTCAGGACCAGTGCTGAGAGTGGCAATACTGGGAGGGTGAAAGGAAGGTGGGATAGAAAGGGGGAACCGATTATAAGGATCTACATATAACCTCCTTCATGGAGGACAACAACAGAAAAGTGGGTGAAGAGAGATGTTGGACAGTGTAAGACTTAACAAAATAATAATTTCTAAATTATCAAGGGTTCATAAGGAGGGGGTGGCAGGAGGGAGGGGAAAAAATCATGAGCTGATACCAAGGGCTCAAATAGGAAGAAAATGTTTTGAGAATGATGAGGGCAAATATATATTTACTTCTATTGGTATAAAAATATTATACATATATACAAGGAACTTTTTAAAAATTCCATTCTTTTAATTTCCTTTTCCATAATTAAAAAAATAGTCTTATTGGGGGCTCTTATTACATGACATACATCAATTGTTTCAAGCATATTTGTACATAAGTTGCCATCATCAGTTTCTAAATATTTACCTTCTATTGAGGCCTTGGTATCAGATCCATTTTTTTTCTTCTACCCCCTCCCACCTTCATGACCCCTTGATAAATTATACATTATTATTGTTTTCATACCTTACACCAACTACTGTCTCCCTTCACCCACATTTCTCTTGTTCATCCCCGGGGGCTGGCGAGGGATGGATGGGGCATGGTTATGTGTCCATCATTGTGATTGGTAGACCCTTCCTTCACTCCTACTTCCACCTTCCCCCTACCCTCCTGGTATTGCTGGTCCCATTTCTGTTCCTGAGGGGTTTGTTTGACCTGGATTCCATGTGTCGTGAGTTCTTATCTCTACCAGTGTACATGCTTCAGTCTAGCCAGAACTGAAAGGCAGGACTGGGGTCATGATAGTGGGGGGGTAAGGAAGTCTCAAAGAACCAGAGGAATATTGTGTTTCATCTGTTATACTGTGCCCTGGTTGACTCATCCCTTCTTTGTGACCCTTGTGTGAGGGGATGCACTATTGTCTGCAGATGGGTTTTGGATCTCTGTTCCGACCCCCCTTGTTCACGACAATGTTTTTGTGTTTTGTTTTTAGTCTTCTGGTACCTGTGACCTGATTCTGTTGACATCTCATGATTGCACAGGCTGGTGTGCTTCTTCCATGTGGGCTTGTTGCTTCTCTGCTAGATGGCTGTTTGTTTAACTTCAAGGTTTAAAACCCCAGATGCTATATCTTTTGGTAGCTGGGCACCATCAGCTTTCTTCACCACATTTGCTTATGCATACATTGTCTTCCAGTGCTCATGTCAGAAGGGTGAGCATCACAGAATGACTTCCATGAATTTTTTATGCCCCATGTAAATGTAATACAAGCCCCTTATAATACATTTATATTATGTATATGTATGGTTTATACTCACACACATCTGGAACTGCTGTAATACTGTGGCGGCTTGCATGTTGTTATGATGCTGTAAACTACGTCACCAGTATTTCAAAGACCAGCAGTATCACTAATGGTGGACAAGTTTCAACAGAGCTTTCAAACTAAGTCCAGGAAGAAAAATCTGGTAATCTATTCCTAAAAGGTAGCCAATAAAATCCTCATGGATAACAGTAGAACATTGTCTGACTTGCTTGCTTTGAGCT
>NW_022109768.1:13418553-13419704 GCF_000313985.2 Echinops telfairi | reverse complement strand
TAATTGGTTCCCCCTTTCTACCCCACCTTCCCTCCACCCTCCCAGTATTGCCACTCTCAGCACAGGTCCTAAAGAGTTCATCTGTCCTGAATTCCCTGTGTTTCCAGTTTCTATCTGTACCAGTGTACATCCTCTGGTCTAGCCGGATTGGGAGAATTGGGATCATGATAGTGGGGTGGGGAGGCAAGAAACATTTAGGGTTTCAAGAACATACAGCCTCATCTTTCCCTGAAGTGTTTGGTATGTTTGAATCACCAACCTTGCAGTTAGTAGTCCAACACGTAACCAAGAGTGGTACTAGAGCTTCATTGTCATTGTAGATGCTCTGAAGATTAACTGGCATCATTGATTCAATTGTAGGCTGACACAGTACTCCAGAGGCAGGAATCTTTTGTCCCTGAGGTATTCTTCAACAGCCACCAAAATCTCATGCCTTACAGCTAGACAGACTGGGGTTCCACCTTTAATGGACAAGGGTAACTCTTTGCTTCTTTTCATGCAAACATGAAGAAAATCCATATATTTGTAATTAATTCAAATATCATGAATACTTTTTATCAATGAGATCTGATATCTAACGTTCATCATGACAATCAACACTACTAAAAACAGAGATCTCCTGGTGTTTTTTGACATTTAGTATGCTGATTAAGGAAGACCAGAGAAGAATTGATGCATTTGATTTATGGTGCTGGCACAGATTGGTGAAAGTACTGTGGATTGCCAGAAGAACATATATATCAGTCTTGGGGGACAAGACAGTTAAAGTTTATTGTGCCAACCTGGCCAATAAACACATGTGGGGTTAATTGAAAGGCAGAGAGATAAATGGCTTGGTGAGCCTCGCCTTTCCAGTTCTCGGGTCTCTTGCTTTCTGATGGTCGGCACAGGGTGCAGCTGTCTTTTCCAGATCCCTGTTTCAGCTTGCAAGGCTGGCTTCCTGCAAGACATCCCCAAGGAGAAGTCAAATGGACTTCTGGATGCTGGAGCAGCCGTGTGGAGACCCTTGCCAGCGCTTAGATGCATATACATTGACTGATTCGGCTTTCCTCCTGCAGTCGGCATCATTGCGAGTGTTTTGTGAGATGGAGGAGGACTTTGTGGATTGGTGTTGGACATATGGGTTAATGTTGGACTTGTGGGCTTGGGCA
>NW_022109768.1:13399429-13415401 GCF_000313985.2 Echinops telfairi | reverse complement strand
AGTTGTATGAGCCCCTAATAAAATGTTAAGAAAAAAAACAAACCAATACATTCAAATGGAACCAAAAAAAACCCCCAAAAAAAACAAAACCAAAAAAAAGAGAGATTTGATGATTATGATTTATTGATTTGATTTTGATGTTCTAGTTCTTCCAGAGCACACTTGAGAATGCCCTTGATTGGCATCTGACCCCTATTGGGAGTTTGATAAAGTTTTTTCATGTTTTCTTTGCAGAGATTTAGTGAAAGTTGTTTAAATATTTGCAAGTAATATTCTTAGTTGTTTATAAAAGAGTTAGACTTCTTTTGTTGTTGTTTTGGATAAAGCAACTATATGTGACCTCCTCCCTGGGGGACAGACAACAGAAAAGTGGGTGAATGGAGATGTCGGACAGGGTAAGATATGACAAAATACCCATTTATAAACTATCAAGGGCTCATGCGGGAGGGGGGAGCGGGGAGGGAGGGGAAAAATTTACACAGCCCTGAAAAATGAGCCAAATCCTCTTTATTTCTCTGTCTTCGTGTATGTTGGTTTGGGAATTCAAAGGTGGTGGCCAGAAAGCACCCTGTTATGGTACAACTGCATTTCTGGGCACTGCACATACACTTTATAAATAATGCAATGTGACAGAGATAATGAAGAGGTATTTCAAACCTTTGTTAAAGGCCTTAAAAAATACACAGAAAACTCTTTCAATCACCATAAAGTGATAACAGTCCCCAGTTCTCATTTTTGGGTCTTAGAATGTGGTTCAGAGCTCTGAAAAAAGGAAAAGGCCATTTATATATTCTTGTAAAAAATGTCTTCATTTTAAATTCTCTTCAAGATTTATGAAATAGTATGTTATTTGCAGTTACCTCTGGGTAGAAAATCCAATGGAGCAGTTCCATGGGGTCACACGGGGTCAGTATGATGGAAATTGAGGCCAGAACACCTACGAACAATAGTCCCTCCAAAGTATGACATTCCAACCTAATGAAAAGTTAGCAGGGGTTGTGGTCTCACGGGTTTCTAGGCCATAATCATTGAGTGCTTCTCTGAGGATTAGGAGGTGCACCTGGCCAGGCCATATTTTCCATTGCTTCCTATGAAAGCTGGGTATTGAATACAGAAGACTGAAGAAGACTCAACACACTTGAATTACGGTGCTGATGAAGGATATTGAAAGTGTCGTGGATGGCTAAAAGGGCAAACAAATCTGTCGTGGAAGATGTATGGCCAGAGTGCTCCTGAGAGCCAAGGATAACAAGACGTCTTCTTACCTTCTTTGGACATGTTGTCAGAAAAGACCAGTCCCTCAAGGTGCCATGTAGCAACGATGAAAAATACAACTTTCCTCTAGTTCCTAAATGCTTTCTCTCCACCCCCACCCCCACTATCATGATCTGAATTCTACCTTGCAAGTCTGACTAGACCAGAGGATGTACACTGGTACAGATAGGAACTGGAAACACAGGGAATCCAGGGCAGATGATCCCTTCAGGACCAGTGGTGTGAGTGGCGATACTGGGAGGTAGAGGGAGAGTGGGTTGGAAAGAGGGAACCGATTACAAGGATCTACATGTGACCTCCCTCCTGGGGGATGGACAACAGAAAAGTGGGTGAAGGGAGACGTCGGACAAGGCAAGATATGACAAAATAATACTTTATAAATTGTCAAGGGCTCATGAGGGAGCGGGGAGCGGGGAGGGAGGGGAAAAAATGAGGACCTGATGCCAGGGGCTTAGGTGGAGAACAAATGTTTTGAGAATGATGAGGGCAATAAATGTACAAATGCGCTTTACACAATTGATATATGTATGGGTTGTGATAAGAGTTGTATGAGCCCCTAATAAAATGATTTTAAAAAAGAGAAAGAAAGAAAGAAACTAAGAGGCAATTAGAAAATAAAGAAAAGACCAGTCCCTGGAGAAGGACATCATGCTTGGTAAAGAGGCGGAGCAGTGACAAGAGGAAGGCCTTCAAGGAGATGGATGGACGCAGTGGCTGCAACAATGGGCTCAAGCACAGGAACAATTAGCTGTGAGGTTGGCACAGGACTATGCAGTATTTTGTTTTGTTGTGCTGAGGGTCGCTATGGGTCAGAACCAACTTGATGGCACCTAACAACTACAACAGTAACCAGTCTTTACAGTCTAGAAGAAGATCAGCAGGGCTTTCTCCCACAGAGCAGATGAGTAGGCTTGAACTGCCAACCTTTCGGTTAGCAGAGCAGCTCTTAACCAGGATAGAGTGCATTGCCTCTTTAATTAAACAGATTGTCTGCGATAAGTATCAATTCAATTTACTTCCTCCTCACCCTGGAACACATACTTTCCTTCTCACCGTCCTGTCCTAGAAGAAAACTTGTGACTGCACTTGTACTGATATGGCTCAGGTGTTGCCGACGAACGAATGTTGGGTATGCCAGCTTAGAAAACACCCTTGTTTTTGCATCCTTGCTGAAGAGAACACGTGAAATCTGTGCTTGAGGTTTGATTTCTTACAGTCTGTGGCTTCCTAAAATAACATATGTGCTTGCTCGATGTCTTTATTTTGCCAACAACACACCCACAAACTCAATGATATTTTCATCCCCTTGTATCGTATCCTGATGTCTATTTATATTGACATTCAGACATTTTTAGTCTCAACACTGGCACAGAAATGGCATTGTTGTGCCTAATTATTACTGTGATAACGTAATACAATCTCTGTCCAGATAAACCCTCCTGCTGCCAGCCACAGCTCAAATATTTCCTTCAAGAAAGGATTTTCTGATTACTCTCTTTGGCATCTATGAAACCATTCATTTAATTTCATCTTATTTCACAAGAATTTGAAGAGCAGGGTGCCACTCACTCCACTTTAAAACAAATTATCTGTACCAGTCATCTGAAGATGTGAGTTATTACTCAAGGGACTAGCACACTTAACTTCTATGTTCTTGTCCCTATTGGCTTTTCATAGTATCAGTTTTACTTGCCTATGCTATAATATGGAATAAAAAAGCCTTATAGTAATTTTTATAAGTTCATTTGCTTCTACTCTTATAATGTAGGGACATAGGATAGGGCTAGGGAGACACATTCATAGGCTTATGGGAGAATAAAACCCTTAAGAACACATTCCAGAATTATATAAATTCAGATATGATTCAATATTCTGTTCATTTCTCCGCCTCAAATGTGAGTGGGTTAATGATCTTATGGAGGGAGCATGAACTTTGAGGGGAAATGAAAGGTAATCTTAACTGTGAACGTCTGCAATATTTCACTGGTCCAATCTCCCAAGTTAGGTTGACAGAACAATGTTCTGTCAAGAACAGGAGATTTCTGAGTCCCTCTTGCTGTTCTGGAAATTCCAGCAAACTATGAGCCCAAGAATCATCTCCATCAATATTTAGAATGGAGAGATAAAAATGATTGCAAAGTGTAGCAGAGACCTGGATGGATTAAAATAACATTAAGAGCTCTTTAGGATCCCTGGTGGCTCAATGTTTAAGTGCTTGACTGCTGACCAATAAATAGGTCAGTGGTTCAAATCTATCCATTGATCTTGGAAGAAAAGAGCCGAAGATGTGCTCTCATAAAGATTGCAGTCTATAAAGCAAGACAGTGCCCGGCTATCAGATGAGATAGTGTCTGGGGTCTTAAAGGCTTGTCTCCAAATAAGCAGCCACCGAAGGGAGATGTCAACTAAGTCCACATAGACGAAGCACACCAGCATCAGTCACCGAAGAATTGTAAAACACATAATTCAAAGTCGAAGGAGGGCATAGTATCAGAACCTAAATTGTGAGAACCCAGTTTGGATGACAGTGGGAGCCCAAGATACATTTGTGGGAACTACATAGGAAATAAGCCTCCAGTGATTTTCCTCCCTCCATAATAGGGGGATGGGAGGAAAGCTGGTTACTAAAAGGAGTGCATTGGAGAGATGACTAGAGATGACGATAGAAGATTGTGGTAGTTACATAATCTCCTGTCAATTTGCCTGTCCATCAGTTCATAGCTTGATGACCTCATTTGGAGGTGCTATGGAGATAAATAGCTTGTTGGAGGCGGGACACAGACACACTCCCTGGGAGACATTCCTGTTGACAAGCCACAAGGAACTATGCTGATAGAGCCAGAGCCCTGGAGCTGGAGGAGCCACATGGAGACCCACGTCAGTGCTGAGATGCTTCCACCACCACTGGATCCACAACACTTTCCACCCACTGGCCTGCGATCTTCCTGCATCCACATCATTGCATGGCTTCATGGGTCTAAAGAGGAATTTATGGATTAGTATTAACATATGGGGTAATATGGGAATATTGAACTATGGACTTTATCTGGACTGGGCTGGAATATTTTCTTAATGTACAATTGCTCTTTGATATAAAGTTCCCTCTTAGACACATGAGTGTCTCCTTGGATTTGTTTCTCTAGTCAACCCTGACTAACACAAAGATCAAAAGGATAAACCTGATTTGAACAGTCAAAACCTTGTAAGTTGATCTCCCTCTGATGCACATTAGGCCTAATCTGGTTTTTAATGTTTTCTGTATTTTTTTCTTTGTTCGTATTGGGCTTTATCTCAGATGTGTTATGTCATTGGGGGTCACCCCAGTGAATTTTTTTATATGTTTTTCAAAATAGGAAACCAAGGATTGATGAATCTATAAGCACTGCAAATAGAATAAGGATTTCAGTGGTGGTGAGGTGCAGTGGTAGTGGTGTTGTTGAGGGTCAGTGTCGGGGGTGGGGTGGGGTGCGGGGTTGAGGGTGAGTGGAATAAGAGGGAACTGATGTCAAAGAGTTCAGGAAGGAAAAGAGTGTTTGGAAACTGACGGTGGCAGCACATGTACAGTACTACTTGATGTGATTGAATTATGGAATGATCGATGTATTAACTGCCAATAATACTAATAAATAAAAAGATTACAACCTAAAACCCTGTCTACTCCGTCTTTATGACTCAGGACCCACTCAGGGGCACACAACAACAATATGTATGTTGTCACCTTTTAAAGTTGTGATTGTTGTTAGCTGCTGTCATAAGAGAATGCGATCACAACCGCAGGAAGCCCTGCCAGTCCCGAGCCATCTTCAAAGCGTGGCTCTGCTTGAGCCCATTGTGGCAGCACTGTGTCAATTGCCTTCGCTGACCCTCCACTATACAAAGCATGATGTCCTTTTCCAGCAACTGGTTTCTCCTGATAATACGTCCAAAGTTCTGGAGACAAATTTTCCCCATTCTCGCTTCTAAGGAGTATTCTGCCTTGACTTCCTCCACAATAGATTTGTTTGTTCTGGCAGTCCATGGTATATTCAATATTCCTCACCAATTCCATATTTCAAATACATGAATTCTTCTTTGATCTTTCTTATTCATCTTCCATCTTTCACATGCATATGAGGTGTTTGAAAATTTCAAAGCATGGGCCAGGCGCACCTGAGTCTTCAAAATGGCATCAGCATCTTGAATATTGTTAATAGGTCGTGAGTAGAAGATTTACCCAATGCAAATACATTGTTTAATTTCTATACTACTACTTCCATATGAGTTGATTGTGGATACAAGCAAAGTGAAAACTTTGACAATGTCAACAGTTTCTTCATTTATCATGATGTTGTCTACTAGTGCAGTTGTGAGGATTTTTCCCCGATGTGTTGAGTTATAATCCATAGTGAAGCATGCAGTCTTTGATTTTCAAGAGCAAGTGCCTTAAGCCCTCTTGACTTTCAGCAATTCAGGTTGTGTGGTCTGCATACTGCAGGTTGTTACGGAGCCTTCCTCTAATCCTGATGCCTAATTCAAAGGATGTAACCCCAGTGCATACATATTCTGATTTTAAACCATATATTATGCTCATGTTCCATTAAAATGCCTGCCTTTTGGTTTATACACAGGTTCAGCATGAGCACATTGGAAAGGTTCTGAATTCCCTTTCTTCACAATGTAATTCATAGTTTGTTATGATCCACACAAATGTCTTTGTCTACTCAATAAAAAACAGGCAAATAAATATCTCTGCTTTCAACCAAGATCCATCCAGCAAGGATATCCCTGATGCCATGTCCTTCTCAGAATCTGGCTTGACTTTGGGGCAGCTTCCTGTTGATGTACTACTGCAACCATTTAGATTAGAATCTTCAACAAAGTTTTGCTTGCATGTGGTATTGATATTATTTATTAATTTCCATATTCTTTTGGCTCAGTCTTCTTTGGAGTGGGAATAAATACAGCTCTCTTCCAGTCCATTGACCAAGTGTCTACTGTGTTTCCCAGAAAGTAAGACATCCCCCGAAAATAAGACCTACTTAAAGTTTGCCTCTCGCTGAAATATAAGGCATCCCCCTCAAAACAAGACCTCCCCGAAAATAAGGCCCCCGAAGCTACCATGACTCTGGACTCTGGACTGTAGCAGTGGGCGCCACACAGCCAGAGCAGACAGGAAGTGTGAGGTCTCTTTTAACAAAACAATAAAACAATAAATGTGTACCGTATTCTTCTTCATGGAAAAATAAGATATCCCCTGAAAATAAGACCTAGCACATCTTTGGGAGCAAAAATTAATATAAGACACTGTCTTGTTTTGGGGGAAACAGGGTAGCTGTTTTCCATATTTCTTGGCATAGACTATCGAGTGCTTCCAATGTTACACCAGTTTTTTGAGGGTTTTTTTTTTTTAATATTCCAATTGGTATTCTGCTGATTTCTGGAACCTTATCTTTTGCTGATGCCTTCAGTGCAGCTTGGACTTCTTTCTTCAATAACATTGGTTCTTGATCAAATGCTACCTTTTGAAATGGTGGAATGTAAACCAAATCTTCTTGGTAGTGACTCTGGGTATTCCTTTCTTCCTCCTTGAAAAAAATAATTGTGAATTAGGTGAAGATTTACAAAGCAGATCACCAGTTTTACATTCAACAACTCCTATGCATTTTATTTCAATCTGTCCATTGCAATCCCCTCAATGCACCATCACTTATCACAATTCCTCCCTGCATTTCCTCTGTCGTCTTCCTTCTTTCCTAACCCTGTGAACATTGTCCTTGGGTAAATGCTCTCCTTTTGTTCTTAAATGATTGAGTGAGCTCAGTCCCAGACCAGAGAAGTGATTAAAGGCCATAGTCTTGGGAGTTCCACCAATATCTATCTGACCAGTAAGCCTGATCTGTTTTATGATTTTGAGTTCTGCACCACATTCTTCTCCCACTCTATTCAGGACCTTCTACTGTAATTCTTTCCAGAGCAGTTAGTAGTAATAGCTGTATACCATCTAGTTCTTCTGATCTCAGGATTGTGGAGACTGATGTTTGTGTGGTCCATTAGTCCATTAGAATGCTTTCATATAACTTTCAACTTCTGTCACATCTCTTACCTAAAGATCAGAAGAGACCAAGCGTTACACCTTAGATGGCCACTCATCAAAGGAGGGTGGAGAATATTGTCTTGGTGAAGTGTGTTACACCAATTAAACTTGGTGTCTCCTGAAACTAGGATCTTGGCCCCCAGGCCCAGCAAATCATTCCCTCAATGTGTTTTCTTATATCGAAGACATTTCCACAGCTTTGCCGCTTGTATGCTCCACCACATTCATGGATATATTTGCAGCAAAGGTAAATACATGTATAGAAATATCCTCTGTCAAAGGCATGTATATATACATGCGTATATTCCTACTCTCCCTCCCATACATGTTTAGCCTGTGTGACTATCCCTGCACCAACTCATAGATCACTATTATGGTGGGATTTTGCATATGACAATATATGCTCCTTCCAACACCTTTTGATGCTTCTATCATCATTTGATATTTTTCCCATAGAATCCTTCGATTCCACATGTTGAGGTTTGAAATTTTTCTTTAGTTCTTTCAGACTTGAGATATGAGGAATGTGTTCTTCCCTTTTGATGTTCCAACTCCACGTCTTTGGATATTTCATTATAATTTCATCATAGTTATGTTGTTGTTAGTTGCCATTGAGTTGGTTCTGACTCATAGCAACTCTGTACAACAAAATGAAACACTGCCTTGTCCTGTCTGCACCATCCTCACAAATGCTCTTATGTTTGAGCCCCTTGTTGCAGCCATTGTGTCAACCCATCTTGTTGAGGGTCTTCCCCTTTTAGGTTCCCCTTCTACTTTACCAAGCATAATGTCCTTTTCCAGAGAATGGGTTCTCCTGATAACATGTCCGAAGAACATGAGATTGAGTCTTGCCATTCTTGCTTCTAAGAAGTATTCTCGATGCACTTTTTCCAAGGTAGATTGTTTGTGTTCTTTTGGCAGTCTGTGATGCTTTCAATATTCTTTACCAGGACCATGATTCAAATGCATCCATTATTCTTCAGTCTTCCTATTCAACATCTAACTTTCACATGCATATGTAGTGATTGAAAATACCATGGCTTGAGTTAGGTGTAACTTAGTCCTTAGAGTAATATCCTTGCTTTTCAACACTTTAAAGAGTTTTGTGAAGCAGATTTACCAATGTGATGTATCATTTGATTTCATGACTGCTGTTTCCATGAACACTGATTGTGGATCCAAGTAAGGTGAAATTTTGACAACTTCAATCTTTTCTCCATTTATCATGGTGTTACCTATTGATCCAGTTGTGAGTTATAGCTATCATAATTCCAGAGAACTGTGTAAGACATAGGCAGATTTAGCTTTGCACTTAATGTGCAGAATTTGACGTGATCACACACAGAATGCAAGTGAGAAGTAACCGAGTGAAGCATCAAAACATTTGTTGTGAGCAAACATCACAAACCATGGCCCTTCTTTGCAACTAATTTCAAGTGTTTCTTTTCCTTTTTTTCTAAGACAGAAGTTTGTGGCTGCTTCAATGTGTAATAAGCATGGGGCAGAGAATGCAATGAAGCAGATCATTTTTATTTGGGTAAGAACCACTTAAGTGGTCTCCTCCCTTATGTAAGTATGGTGTGAATAAACTCCATTGTTCTAGTGGACAGGATCGCTTTGAAAAGAGTTTTCTTGTTCTGGGAAAGGTCACTTAAATGTCCTTGCTTAGTCACTTAAGTGTAGGGTGAACTAGACTTTATTCTGGGAGAGGAGAGTAACCAGACTTTTCTTGTTTTAAGTGCCTTAAAAAAGTCGCGAGACAGTTGCTGGAGAAAATCAAAAGGTGGGAGCGTCTCTGAGGAAGACCTCCAGGGGCCACGTGCATTCTGAGCAGTGACCCTGTGTGTGAACTCTGTGTGTCTGTGTGCCCTTTGGTGTGTTTTAGTTTCTTGCTCTTTCAATTTAATCTCAAGAAGTGATTTTTGAGCTCTCTAATGGGATAAGATGGTGGGGGCGGGGTGCCCTTTCCCCATGGAGAACCGTAGTGAAAGGGAATTGCTGTGGCACCAGGAGTAGCATGAGGAGTAGAGCACAGGCCCTCTCCAGAACAGACTTGTGAGACAGCGGCAAGGGGTGGGCAGCTCCTCGTCTTCTTTGTGTTGCTTCAGGAAATTCAGCTCAGGTGATACCTCTCGTCCCAGATCAGCCTGATGCGCTCTGCTCCTCAGCGCAAGAAGCCTTTATGAAGCCTCAGTCCTATGAAACGATAGAAAATAAGAGAGTTTTCAGTAAGAGAGGTTTAAGCAGGTGAGGGTTGACCCATCTAAAGAATACTAAAAGTAACACTGAGGAGAAAGACCCAGGCTTCCGGGGAGCTGTGGCTACAGGAGAAAGAGAGACGTCCTCCAGCTCTTCTAATGAGCTCACACTCAGTCGTCAGGGCCCCTAGCCAGGCACAGTCCTTGTACAGACACTGATGTCAGTTGGACTTGACTCTTCTCCCCAAGACATACCTGTGCTCTTCAGGACATTAGAATATCTCATGAGAAGGGGTATTAGAAGAGGAAGGATGGACTTCTGGGCTTGCTCTTACTGTCAAGAGGAAGCTCAGGCATTAGACGCAAGGCATAGATTGGGATGCTGAACTCTGCGCTGTTGAGATCACCCAAATTCCATATGAAGAGCAGAAGTAACATGCAGAGAAAGATCATGACTCTATACCATTAACTGGAAGAACAGGAGACTAAATCATTCTGAGGGACACATACACACAGTTGTTAGCTGCTCTTGAGTCAGTTCTCAACTCAAGCATAATTAAACAATCCCTGGTCCTGTGTCATCCCCATGATTGGTTGAGGATGGGACTGTATGATCAATAGGAGATTCACTTGCTGATGTTGGGAAGTAGATGAGTGGCAGTTGACATGAGGTACTTTGGCTGGGAATCAACCTAGGTCTTCAGAACAGAAGATGCGAGAATTCTATCACTGAACAAACCACCAGTGCTCCCTGTGGTAGTCACATTTTATGTCAACTTGCACTTATGTGAAAGTGGAGGGGTGGAGTCCAACCTGCCAAATCAGATCACTGCCTGATGATGCCTCCTGGGCAGTGTAGCCTGTTTTATGAGAGATACTGGGAACCTCTTCCTCTCTTGTTCCTTTGTCCTCTCTTTTTTCGGAGACTCCGTGTCTACCTCCAGTGGCGGCGCCATGTGGGCCAAGACCCTGGGAGTCAACCTGAGAGCTGTTGGTGCCCTGCCATCTTTCCACTGACCTTGGATCCATGCAACTCTGCACCCACTGGCCTGTGATCTCCCTGCATCCCGAGTGACCTTTTTGCATCATTAACTTTTGGTTATGTGAGTCTGAAGAGGTCTCTGGCAAGCATCCAACCCATGCTCTTGAGTTGGACTGAATTGGGACGCCTTCTTGATATGAATGTACTTCTTGATACAATGTTCTTTCTTATACATAGCTTTCTTATGCCTGTTACTACTTTTGATTTTTCTGGACAGCCCAGCCTCACACACTCCCTTAGACGTACTTAGAGTCATGCAGTTCTTAATGTTCACAATATATTCTGTGAGACTGGACCTTATGTGATTTGGACATTGCATAAACACCGTATCGTAGTCTGGTCTTTTTCTTTACGCATCGTGAACAAGCCTCATGCCTGATGATCAGTGTGCTGAGAGGGATTTGTTTTTGTATTCAGTCCTCCATCGACATCATTAGCGATTTCGCCACACTGGCTTAAGTTCCCATCACATTGTTAGCTTTGTAGCTCTTAGTGGAGCTTGTCCTTTGTTTTAGTCTGGGTAGGCTAGAGAAACAAATCCATGGACACACATATGTGTATAAGAAAGAGATTTATATACAAGAGCAATTGAACATTGAGAAAACATCCCAGCCCAGTCCAGATCAAGTCCATAAGTCTGATATTAGCCCATATTTCCCATCTCAATCTATAAAGTCCTCTTCAGACTCATGAAACACATGCAATGACGCCGAGTGCAGAAGATCCCAGGCCAGTGGGTAGAAAGTCTTTGGATCCAGTGTCATTGGAAACATCTCAGCGCTGGCAGGGGTCTCTCTGTGGCTTCTCCAGCTTCCGAGATCTGGTTGCATTCATGTGGCTCACGTCTTCTGCAATGTCTCCCAGGGAGTAGTAGGGAGAGAAAGGTGTCTTCTGCCTCCAAGGAGGAAGTACCAGATTTCCCAGAATTCTCACGAGAAGGCCATGCCCACAGAAGTCTCATTGGCTATCTCCAGATTGACAGCCTAGACTCCACTCCTATACTCTTAATCCTTAAATTGACACAGGATTAGGTGACTATTATGTCCTTTAACAGCTTGGAGATGTTTTTCTTAGTTTTTAAGGATTGATGTGACTGTCAAGTGCAGCAACCATAACATTCACCAATTTCCCAGCTTCATTTTAATAATATTTTATTCACTTTCAAGTCAATACTTCTCAATACTTACATGTGGCTGCTTCTATTACCAACCCTGGTTTTGCGGCATTGGTGATCTGTGATGCACTTCATGGGAATATTTTGAAAAGAAAACTAAACCGAGAGATGCTGCTAATCAAGAAATGTGGGACATACAAAATTGGCTGCTGCTACACATACTTCTACTGTGTGCTTTTTACAATAATATGATACTTTTTAGGTAGAAAATAGAGTGCAGCATATACATGAGTAGTAACAAATATTTATTTTGACTATGAAGACATATGTCTCGTAGGCTATATATGTACTTCACCGCTCCATACTGGGCAGCACAATCATTCTGTATACACAGAACATGAGGTACACATGGTGTGTGTGAGAAGCTACTGTGTTTGCTGTTCTCCAGTCAGGATTTTTGAACTCTGTTATATAACCTGATGAGATGGGTGTGGCCTAAACAGATATTCTGTGGTATGTGACTACACTATCTCTCATTACGTAAATCTTAGGAATGTAAGCAGCAAATAGCCCTCCAAAATTAGGATTGGGATTAAAATAAATTAAAATAAAAATTCAAAGAATAGTTTCTTTCAAGAAGTAGACCAAGTGTAGAGTAAAGCAGAATAAAATAGAAGATTCAACTCAGACGAGAGATTTATGCCAAAGGCAGAAGAGACACTGCTCACTAGCCAACCCTTCAGGGTTGCCCAAGTCATCCCTCACACTGTCAGTTAGAAGAGGTCAGTTCCAACCACGGTAGCGGACAGTCTATGAACTCCTGACCTTGCTTTACCATCAGGAAATCAACTGCCAACCAGAAAACGGTGATTCCTTTCTTTATGATTCACATGTTACCTAGAAGTCATTGGTTTCCTGGAATTCTTTTAAAATTCCAGTTTTTCCGCAATAACTATTAAACATCACACTTTGGGGTCGCACATTTCTCCTGAGAGGACGGAATGAATCCTCTCAGTGTTAAAAACAAAACAGCTTATCTTTCAGTGTCCCAGGTCCTAAACGAAAGGGGACTTCAAAAAGTTCCTGAATAAGATCCATTCTCCTTTAATTTCATTTTCCCCCAAACTTTTTGAAGACCCCTCATAGAATGCGCCCCAAGTATACAGCGGTTAAAATGCCTGGCTGCTACACAAAAGGTTCTAATCCCTGGGAGAAAGATGTGGCAGTCTGCTTCTGTAATGATTACAGCTTTGGAAATTCCTGTGGGGCAATTCTGCTCGGGCTTACTGGGTCACCATGAGTCAGAATCAGTCAACAGTGGAGGGTGTGGTTTTGTTGGGCCCCAAATAGCAGTGGCCCAAGTCATTCTTAAATTTCTTAGAGTGTAAGAATAATAACAATAACAAAGATCCTATTTTATGTTATTATTTTACAAAACTTTACATATTATTATTGCTGCTGTTATAGTTACCATTTATTGTATAGGTACTGCAATAAAAAGCAGTAGAGATGGACGTTTCTGAGCTCCTCTGGCTTCCCTATTGCTAGGAGGAAGTGACATATCTCCAGGCTCTGTCCTTCATTATCTATCTGACATCAACTGTTTCTCCCACAACACTATCTATGTATGTGTATATATATACACACACATATATAAGCTCTGTTCAATAATTCGTTACAATGGCCACACAGAAATCATAGAAAATACTCATTAACGAGGTTTATTAGGAAATTGTGGCCATAGGTTACCACAAGTTAGGCTCAGCAGCAGTAAAGGTACAATCATTGGTCTCGTCAGTCAGCAGCCAAGTCTCCCTCCTGCTCTCAGCCATGTAGTCCTTTGGCCTTTGCCTCCATGGGCTCAGCAGACGGCCAGGCTGTTGCTCTGTCCCACAGTTTTACAGTCTTGCATCAGAAGAGAAGGTACTCCATCGTCTCATCCCTGCTCCTCTGAGTGTGCCGAAGTCTCTGACGTGCCTGATCAATGGCCTCCGCCACGGTACACAGAGATCTTGAACACACTCTTCCAAAGTGCTTGGAGTTCCTCCCCTTCTCTCCAAAGATGGCTTTTCCTTGTAGCGAGGAGGATGTTCATGAAAACTGACCAGTCCCCTCTGTTAGTGTTACACATGCCCTGTTTACATAATCACACACAATCATTTGGTGGACGTATGGAGACTTGGGTAGAAGAGCTAAATAAAGAAATCTCACCCCCCCACAGGGACTATAACTGAATATACCAAGTCTGGGAGCAAGGAACTTCTAAGGATATGGATAATCTTCACAAGAAAAGTGAGTGTTATGATTTCCGTTTTGTAGAAGGAAGGACTAAGGTCAAAGACTTAAGCAACATGCCCAAATGCAACGAGTCAATAAATAACAAGGCCATGATTGTCATAATTGCATTGCACTTTTTGCTGGACCAGAACAAATCATCTTTAGAACTTTTCTCCCTGGCTAATCTATTAAAAATTGGAACTGTTATTCTATACTGATTCTCATTGTTCACGGTAGCAGTTCTGCTGGTTAATATTTAACTTTCTTCTATTTATTTTGTAAGCAAAACACAACTCTAGATCATTTCCTTTACACTAGGAAAGTTTTAGGTAATGTAAACTCAGCCTCTGCTGAAAGAACATGGAATGAAGAATTGAGGTTTGAACTGAGAAGGTTTGAGGACTTAAAATTTTTGAAATCAAAACTTCCTAGTAAGTATTCACTACTATCTTAGAGATAAATGCTAGTATATCAAGAAGCTGTATTGCCAAGTGTCATTACATAAATAGGTTTTTAAGTTAAGTATACATAGTTTTAAGAGCCCTGGTGGTATAGTGGCTATGCATTGGACTGTAAGGTCAGCAATTCGAAATCACCAGTTTCTCCTTGGTAGAAAGATCAGAGATTTCCACTCCTGTAAAGGGTTACAGTCTTGGAAACCCACAGGGGCCGTCTTATCCTGTCCTATGGGATCACTATGGGGTCTTATGAGTGGTATTGACTCAGTGGCTGTGAATGATACATAGTGTTCTGTCTACTATTTACAATTACACACAGACTTCTTAATTTTGTCCAATGATTAAGGCTTGCCTAGAGTCATGTGAATGTGCACAGCTCCTTGCAACTCCCTGGTATACTGGCACGATAGGCAATATTGCGTTTTTGTTTTGTTTTCAAACACTAGAATTTAAACTGTACATATAAGTACACCCATGAACAGATTATATTCTGTATTAAGGTGGAACAACACTTGGTTGCCCACTGGGTCATAACTGTAGGGATGCCATGGATATGAATGCCATCTGGCCTGTGTGCAGAAACATGACAACTCATGATATCAATATTCATGCCAAGCAAAATGTAAGAAAGGTGCTTTTGCCCTCTGTTGTTATGTGCAGAAATAGAGGGGGAATTGTGACCTCACCCTTTTGGCTGTGTTTTTGTGATAAGGTCCAAGTGTTGTTGGGAAATGGGGACTCCAAAGTACAATGGCTTCAATCAATTATTGATAGTAGCTTGGTCCGGAAGGATATTCTTCCCAGAACACATGGCGATCAGTCTTCTTCCAGATATAAAGTGGATAGCAGGGAAGTCCATTCCCATTTACTTAAAATGTCCATCATGGTATTCACATTTATGCCAAGCAAAACCATAAGGAAGATTCTCTTGTCCTGCACTCTATAAAAGAAGCAAATCTCTAGGAGATAAGAACCCATTTCTTAGAGACTTCATCTTCTATTCATGGTATAACATTCTTTCTATATTTGCTTGAGAAGCATAGCCATTATAGTTCTCATTATTATTCTAATTTGTGATTTTTATATAATTTTATAACATATTTTACATGTGTAATTTATAATATATATCAAGACAAAGAAAAGTAGACTTAGTGGCATTTCATGTAGTTGGCTGGGAAACTTGTAAACTCCTAGTGGGTAAATGCTTCCAAATCTGACAAGAACTATGCTTTATGTTTACATAAAGTTTACATAAATGTAAACTATGTTTACATTGCTAGCATTGATCATGGGATTAGAATATGATCAGTATTTTAGATTAAACTGAGTTCACCAAAAAGATACTTTGAAGTCCCGTGAAAGTGATCTGGTTTGAAAATAGGGCTTTAAAGATGTTATTCGTTGACCTGATGTGATACTGGAGTAGAGTGAATCTTGATTTGATCTGAGTAAAGACATGTACATATACAAATATATTATATATGAGGATGGGGAAATAGATCTATGAGCCTACATTTATAGATTTAGTATTAAGG
>NW_022109768.1:13397210-13398215 GCF_000313985.2 Echinops telfairi | reverse complement strand
GAGGAGAGCCTGGAGATGCCAGAAGCGGAAAACGACAAGAAAGAAGCTTCCCCAAGCACCTTTAGAGAGAGCATGATCTTATCCACAAGCTGAATTCAAACTACACTCTCCAGGCTGTGAGACAATACATTTCTGTATTTAGAAGCCACTCGGTTTGTGGTATTTTATTGGCAGCATTGGAAACTAACACAGCAAGCATTCACCACATCATTGATGTTGATAGCAGCAATGGCATGGATGCCCTCCTTCCCTTAAAGGGGCTTGCTTGCTAACATGTGTACAACAGGCCCATACAGGTCAGGACAGCTGTAGAATTGTCCTCAGTGTGTCCCCTGGTTTCTGCGAGCTTATGGAACTTGTAGTTTGGCTGGGAATCTTGTAAACTAGTGGTTAATTTATCCTGTCCTTAAGGAGCCCTGGTGGTGCTGTGGCTAACTGTAAGGTTAGCTCATTGTAACTGTGTTGCTAACTGTAAGATCAGCAGTTAGCAACCACCAGTAACTCTGAGTAGACAGACGGGGCTTTCTGTTCCTGTACAGAGTTAAAGTCTCTGAAACCCCCAAGCGCAGTGAGCCTTTTGTCCCCCTGCCCACCCCCCCACCCACACTGTCCTTTGTAGTTTCTGCCCAAGATTTTTCTTTCCTTCTCCTCTGTACCTTTGTACTGTGTCAAAGAGCACAATGCATATTTGTATGAAAGATTTCATTTGCTAGCATAAGATGTAGACATCCTGGTGGCACAGTGGGCTCTGGGTGGGGCTGCTAACTATGAGGATTGCCAGTAGCAACCCATCAGCCGCCCGGTGAGGAAAATGCGGTTTTCTGCTCCCGTAGAGATTTGCCACCGCAGAAACCCACAGGGCAGTTCTCTTCTGTCCTACTGGACTACTGACCTGTCCCGCGGGTCATCTAACAACGTGGATACCTGAAAAAGGGACTGGGAATGAAGAGGGGCAAGAGACGCGAGAAATGGAGGCAAGACAGGAGTCTGATCAAGCCTCGTTTA
>NW_022109768.1:13395451-13396505 GCF_000313985.2 Echinops telfairi | reverse complement strand
AAATCAATTCAGAAGAGACGACAGACTCTTCTGTTTCCTCCAGATAAGTACAGGACTTCTATTTCTCACATTCTTTCCTTTGGATGCTGAGAAACAGGTAGGCATGCCTATGAGAGTAGTAACTTTGTGGAAAGAGTTCCCATATCTCTTGAAGAGTTGACTAAAAAGCAAACAACCTTCGGGCACCCAGGACATCCCCCCCCCCCCTTTCCATTGTTTGCTTTGTAAAGAGTGCTTTCTGGAAGGCTATTCACCAGGCACGGAACTAGCCTTACAGGATGCCCAAAATGAATCAGCTACAGCCCGTCCTTCTAAAGAATGCACAGACCAAAAGGGGAGACAAGATAATAACGTCTCATCAGCATCATGCTCTTTTGCAACATTTACGCTGTGATTAAAATCAGTAAGGGCAATATAAATGCTTCTGTCTTGGCCTTCTCACTAGACACACATACATATCCTACAAAGTCTTTGAACAAAACAAAAGCATACATATACCCCCTGCCCCTCGCCCCCCTTCCCCCCCACCAAATCCAAGCATCTAGGTGCAAGTCTAAACGCTGGCACTAGCAGAGGCACAGTTAAAGCTGCAGACTCACACAAACAATCTAAGAAGGCAGAAGGAGGCCTTACAGGATCTCAGCCCCAAACGCGGTCTGCCTTTCCTCAGTTCCAGATGACCTTTAACCCCCCTGATGTGAAGAAGGGAGGTGGGCTGCTCTGCTCAGACAAGCTGTGGCTCCTGCTGACTGTTATCAGAGACCAAACAGCAGGGAGAGCAGGTGGGTGGGAGACGTAACAGGCAGGGTTGAGTGTCTTAAAAACAAACCCGCAGAAGTTACTTATTTATAAGGAGGCATGACTGAACAGGTAGACACAGGTTCCACATTGTGAGATCTCCCAAGGGTGTTGGCAAGGAACGGTGGAGAAGTCCACCCCCTTGTTCTGGAGCAGAGCTTTCTTCCGAAGGGTGGTATTCATGCTACAACTGCTTCTAAGCCAGCGGTTCTCAACCTGTGGGTCGCGACCCCTTTGGGGGTCGAACGACCCTTTC
>NW_022109768.1:13387457-13393340 GCF_000313985.2 Echinops telfairi | reverse complement strand
AAAATGATTTTTTTAAAAAAGAAAAGACATCCTGCTTATCAGATATTTACATTATGATTGATAACAGTAGCAAAATTACAGTTATGAAGTAACAACGAAAATAATTTTATGGTTGGGGGGCACCACAACATGAGGAACTGTATGAAAGGGTCGCTGCGTTAGGAAGGCTGAGAACCACTGTGCTAAGTCCTCATCAGAGATCTGAGAAATGGCAAAGACTGCCTGAGTCAGGATGGGATCCGTGTGAGAAGCTCTGGCGTAGATATGTACCAGAAGCGTCCCAGGTCACCTTGAACCTGGTACCACAGGTTGCAGAGCCCCGTGAGGCAGGAGCAGACAGTCACCGGGTGGAATCAGGAGGGGCAGAAGCAAAGGCAGCCCCTGTTCCTCCGGGCTTGTTCCTTTGACTTTCATCTTCATCTTGACCTTTTCCTGAAATTGTTTGGGGCCTGAGAAGGTCAGAGTATGGAGAGAACTATTCTTCCCCGCACTTCTGGAAGGAAAGGTCGCTGCCCATCACAACCCCAATCACATTTGCACTTGATGTTTCTGCGGTCACTTCTATGGTAGCAGCTTTTAGATGTTGTTGGAGTATCTTTTGTTTAATTTAAATACTGTTTTTAATGTAAATACTGTTTGAACTTCCAAGTGACTTAACATTTTTATTTAAAACGTTGTTATAAAAACCAAGTAACCATATATGTGATTGGGAAAAACAATCACCTACAGACAGCTTGCCATTCGGGTCAGCTTGGTGCACTGCAGTATCTGCGGTTGCTAGGTACCATCATTCACTGCCCATACACAGCGACCTTCTGCTGTCCGGCACCATCCTCCCCATTGTCCTGTGCTGAACCTATTGTTGCAGACAAGAGCCTTCCTCGTCTTCACTGTCCCTCTGCTCTACCCAAAATGATGTCCTTCTCCAGGGACTGATCTCACCTGACAACATGTCCAAAGTATATGAGACTAAGTTTCCCCATCCTTGACTCTAAGGAGCACTCTGGCTGTACTTCTTTTTTTTTTTTTAACATTTTATTAGGGGCTCATACAACTGTTATCCCAATCCATACACACATCAATTGTGTAAAGCGCATTTGTACATCATTTCTCAAAACATTTTCTCTCCATTTAAACCCCCGACATTAGGTCCTCATTTTCCCCTCCCTCCCCGCTCCCCCCTCCCGCATGAGCCCTTGATAGTTTATAAATGGGTATTTTGTCGTATCTTGCCCTGTCCGACTTCTCCCTTCATCCACTTTTCGGTTGTCTGTCCCCCAGGGAGGAGGTCACACACAGTTCCATGTAATCGGTTCCCTCTTTCCTACCCCTTCTCCCTTTACCCTCCCTGTTTTTCCACTCACACCACTGGTCCTATAGGGCTCATCCATCCTGGATTCTCTGTATTTTCAGTTCCTATCTGTACCAGTGTACCTCCTCTGGTCTAGCCAGTCTTGCAAGATAGAATTCGAGTCATGGTAGTGGGAGCGGGGAGGAAACCTTTAGGAACTAGAGGAAGGTTGTATTTCTCATCATTGTTACATCGCACCCGTACTTCTTACAAGACAGACTGATTTGTCCTTTTAGCATTTCATGGAATTTTCAACATTCTTTTCCAGCACCACAAGTCAAATGCATCCGTTCTTCTATGGTATTCTTTATTCAGTTTTCAAGTCTCACCTGTATATGAGGTGGTTAAAAATACCATGGCTTGGGTCAGGCTCAACTTAGTCCTCAAATCATATAGTGCTTTTCAATCCTCTGAAACAGGCGTCCTCAAACTATGGCCCGCGGACCACATGCGGCCCGCCGGGTGTTTTAGCCCGTTTGTTTTTTTAATTCAAAATAAGACATGTGCAGTGTGCATAGGAATTTGTTCATAGCTTTTTTAAAACTATATTCCGGCCCTCCAACGGGTCTGAGGGACAGGGAACTGGCCCCTGTTTAAAAAGTTTGAGGGCCCCTACTCTGAAGGTTCCTGGTGTAGCAGATTTACTTAATACAAAACACCTTTTGATCTCTTATCTGCTGTTTCCATGAGCATTGATTTGGATTCAAGCAAGACAAAATTCTTGACAATTTTAATATTTTCTCCATTTATCATGATGTTACCTGTTAGTGCAGTTGTGAGGATTTTGGTGTTTTTTACACAGATTTTTAACCCATACCGAAGGCTGCAATCCTTTATCTTCATCAGCAAGTGCTTCAAATCCTCTACACTTTTAGCAAGCAAGGTTGCAAAACATAGTGTTCCTTCAATCCAGATGCCACATTCTTCTTCATATAAGCTAGCTACTCTGATGATTTGCTCAGCATATAGATTATATAAGCATGGTAAGAGGATACAACCCTGTCGCACACCTTTCCTGATTTTAAACCAAGCAGCATTCCCTTGCTCCATTTGCACAGCTGCCTCTTGATCTAGGTGCACGTCCTGCATGTGCACAATGAAGTGTTCTGGAATTCCCATTCTTCTCAAGATCATCCAGAGCTTGTTATGATCCAAATAGGCTTAGTCAGCAAAACACAAATAATCATCTTTCTAATATTCTCTGCTTTCAGATTTTTCTCAAGACAAAAATCATGTTGAATGTATGGTGTATGTCCTAATGCATGTATGCGGAGTGCCATGGGATCTATTGTGACTCATAGGAAAACGGCCTTAGTTCCAACTCATAGCAACTCTTTATAATAGAGTAGAACTACCCCATAGAATTTCCAGGATGGTCAATTTTTATGGAAGCAGATTGCCACATCTTTCTGCCCCAGAGGGGCTGGTGGGTTGGCACCACTGGTCTTTTGGTTGGCAGCCAAGTGCCTTAAGTGCTGCACTACCAAGGATTCACCATCACAACCCTTTATGACAGAGTAGAAGTGCGATGGTTTTCTATACTGTAATCTTTTCTTTTTGAATGTATAGATATCAATGCATGTATGTTTATGCTTGTGTATGCTGTATGTTGTGTGCAACTCTGACTCCCAGCCACCCTAGATGACAAAGCAGAACCACTACAGGGTTTTCTAGGTTATAATCTTTGTGGAAGTAGATCACCAGGTCTTTTCACCCATTGAATGGCTGGTGAGTTGCAACCTTTCATATCGCAGCTGAGGGTTTACCTACTGTTCCACCAGGGTGTCTTTTTTTAATGTACATCTAAATCCCAAGCCTAACCCACTGTCATTAGGTTGACTCTGACATACAATGAGTCTTTTTAAGGTTTCTGAGACTGTCAATATTTACAGGAGCAGATGGGACTACCTATATCCCTTAGAGAAGCTAGTGGGTTTATCGATAGCAGATGCCTAACCCATAGGGCCAGTAGGTATCCTTATGCATGTAAAACAAAACAAAACACTACACCCACTGCCAGTGGGCTGAGTCTGACTCACAGCCACCCTATAGGACAGAGTGGAACTGCCCCTTTGGGTTTCTGAGGTTGTAGATCTTTATGGGAGCAGAAAGTCTCATCTTTCGCTTACACAGAAGTTCATGGGTTTGAACAGGTGATCTTACAGTTACCAGTCCAACACATATGCACTATGTCACCAGGGCTCCTTTGTATAAATGTATACCAAATAAATGAGCCAACACAACTCACTGCCATCGAGTCAATTTCAATTCATTATGAGTTTATACAATCTCCTAACACTCCCAACTTTAACCCAATGGGTATAGAGTTGTATGTGTGTGTTTTAAATTCTTGAAACTAGTTTAACATAAGGAATTGTCAAGAGCTGGGAACACAAGAAAGGCTAAGAGGTAGTTAATCCTCCACGCTCATTCCTTCAAATTCATGCATGGTCCTCCTAGGTTCACTAAATACCACCTCGTGTTTCACATTTCCATGTCTTTGCTCTTGTGGTTTCCATCTGCTAAGAATACCTTTCCTGCCCTGTGCACCTGGTGACCCTCCACTCCCTTAAAGCAGGAAGCAGCCATCTTACCCTTACCGGGGGGTTGGCCAATTGCCATTGTCCAGGCTGGTAGGTCTAAACAAGTGCACTTCCATTGCCACCTTCTACATTTTTTTCAAACAATTCAATAGTTCAGTCATGTTAAAAAGAGTTGTATCAACACCACCATCACCACAATCAATTTTAGGACATTTTCTTCTTTCTAGTACTATCCTTATTATCTCTCCATCTACCCCCAACTTCTCCTGCCATGCCCCTAAGAAGCTATTAATCCAGTTACTGTCTTTATAGATTTACTTTTCCTGGGTTTCACATACAGAAAAACCTACAAAACCCAAACAAAAATCCCACCAACAATAATAAAATAAAAGTAATAAAAACCATCCAAATAAGCAGAAAATATTAAAAACTAAAATAAATATAAAATGGGTCAAAGGGAGATTAAATGATAAGGTATTGAATTTTAACTTAACTATATCTATACTTTCCAATGCTCTGTGTGTGAGAGCAAGGCTATCCCTACTCAATGATCAGAAAGGATTCACCAGAGGTTTAACTCCCATCGGGATCCTGAAAATGGATTTGGGGCTTTCACTGTCACCCACAGTCTTATGCAAGTATTTATGAAAGGCCAGAAAGCAGCAACTAGGCCTGTGAAAACCACACTACCAAGAGCACCAGTCATCCGTCCACCCTCTGTCCCTTCCATTGCTTAGTCTCGCTTAATCAAGCCAAGCCCTCCTGCTCAGAAACACAACAAGGAAAATACTTCTGCAACGCCCCAGGCCATATACGAGATATTCAAGAAAAATGTGCATTTAGTATTACAAGGTAATAATCAATAATTAGTTAGGCACTCTCAGGTGTGAGTATATTGTCTTATACCTGACAAAGTAGTTGGCTTGCATGAGGTACGGAGTGGAGGGTCAAATCATCCGATTATCTCAGTAAAAGTGGGTTGAGTGAAGATATGACATGACATTCCTAAGAAAGGATCTAGGCAGATGTTTGAAATACAAATACTAAAAGTGAATGCAATTATAATAGGGGGTCTCAAGGTCTCGGGTTTTAAACTTGCGGAATACAGTATTATGGAAAAGTCTAGCCATTCCTCTTAAAAGCTGTCTCTGCGTTTCCTACAAAGTATAGAACACTAAATTGAGGAGCTTAGACATGAGGGTTTGGAAATTGTTCACACATGTAAAGCACAGTGCCGTTTTCCCCACAATGAGCACCGTTTTCCCTGATAACAGCTGCATGGTGTGTAAAGGATGTCAGATAAGCGAGCAGGTACAGACCCAGAGGCAGATAAAATAATTAAGGAAACGGAGAGCCTCCCTTAAAGTGCTGCTGCATAAAAATTACATCAGATCAAACTAGCTTGAAGTTTTAAGGCAAGAAGAAGGGATCCTAGTCTGCAACACTATGTCACGAAGGGTGAGAACAAGAAGGGGCTGTAGGTGCTGCGGCCGTCCATCCTTGACTGCACCAGAATCCACCCAGCAGGTCCCGGAAAGCCACGGGCCAGTCATCTGCTTCAGTAACAAACACAGACAAGGAAACCTTATGGTGCCATATGAGTTTGAGTGGACTCTGTAGCAACCAACAACAGCACGTAAAAGAGGTCTACAGCGATATCGACTGATGGAAACAATGAGAATGCTGATACCGTGTGAAAATTATAGCCAATGTCATGGAGCAACTTGTCTAAAAATAATTCAATGGAAACCCAGAAAAATATATTGATAGGACTTGAAAAAGTATAATAGGACTATAATGAGGCTTTCTACTCCTGTACAGAGTTCCAGTCTTGGAAACCCACAGGGGCAGTTCCAACCTGCCCTGTAGGGTCGATATGAGTCAGCGTGGACTGCGTGGCCTCAATGGCAGTGAGAACAGGACAGTGAATAACTGCATTCTTCCACTACAAAAATCAATGACAGCCAATTATTGTAGAAAAGAGGAACA
>NW_022109768.1:13370631-13387255 GCF_000313985.2 Echinops telfairi | reverse complement strand
GGAGAGCTCATCTGGAGCCTCAGCTGACCCCGGCTGTACCACTGGAAGTTGGAAAGCTCAGAACACTCTACTAGGCATGTTTCCACATTGGAGACCTACCTAAGTCAATGGGCAGGTGCCAAAGCAAATAGAGAGATCAGGTATCGACTGTAGAAGCTTAGAACGTAGAAACCCAGAAAACTGAACGGAGTCTAAAGGGGGGTTACTATTATGGCTGTGAAACAAGAAAGGCAGCCACCTGTCATGGGCTAGTAATGAACTTTCCAGCAAGAAGCTGTGTCAGAGCGACTTCTCACTAGTGAGGCATCCAATTGGTGATACCAGACCCAGAATACCTGTAGATAATGAACTCAATAATTAATGAACAGGCTCTAAAGCACACGCATAAAACTGACTTAGATCTTTAAAGTAAACTTAACCTTTATGCTAAGAATAGGCAACTTAAGCAAATAAAGCTGAGTTTCAAATACAGGTAGTGTTCTAGGGAGAATTAAGGAAGAACCGGCCACCTAAACTTTCCACTGCAAAGCATTCCTAGAACATATATAGAAATAGATGATTATACAGCAGACTGTACTTTCCTGTAGAGGTGGGATTATAATTTGGGGTTGAATTCTTTATCCAAAGTCCTGGCATGATTGGCCAGCAACAAGCTTAAGACAAAGTTGCATATATTCATTTCTATTTTTAACATCCCTTTAACATACTGGAGGGATGTACTCCAGATCCCTATAAAATATACATTATTATGTTGATTATATTAAGAGTATACTAACTCTTAGTAAGAGTTTACTAACTCAATATAGTTTAAGAGTTTACTAAACAAAAGATTACACATACATAATATGCATCGATGAATTCAAGCTTTGGTGTTGATGAAGAATATTGACCATACCCTAAACTCAGAATTTCCCTGAAGACATCAAGTCACTTCAGAAGGGATCTGCCCTAGTGGGTTTCCTTGTGTAACTTTCTACGGGGGTAGAAAGCCTCATTTTTCAGTGGAGAAGCGGCTGGTGGCTTCAAACTGCTGGTAACGAAGTCTTTAAGGCAAAATCATCAGAATGCTCTTGGGACGTGAAGATGGTGAAATGTTGTCTTACTTACTTTGGACATGTTATCATGAAAGCGTGATCACAATACAAGGGCATCATGTTTTGGAAAGTAGATCAACAAAGCCCTCAGTGACATGGATCGACATACTAACCACAGCAATGGCCTCAAACATCATGAAGATGGCATTGGACAGGTGAACATTTTGTTTTGCTTTGCAGAAGGTCTCCCTGTTGAAGTCAACTTAATGGCAACTAGCACACTAGCAAAAACAAAAGGGTGTGTATGTGTGTATATATATGTGTGGAGTAACTATCATTTCAAAACTTTACTTTAAAATTTTTGTTTCAAAAAATGCGTGTTGCTTTAACATTGTCTGCATGTATTGAGCACTTAGCGGGGCTACCACATGCTAAGGACTTTATGTGAATCATTTTATGTGATCCTCTCAACAAACCCACGAAGACAACAAGGCTTAAATGTTCATATCACTTGTCCAATCTGATTTATGTAATAAGTGGCTGGACTGAGATTTAAATCTGAGGAGTCAAATCACAGTGCTGGTGCTCTTATCTTTGGTGAAGTGACATTACTTGATATGGTTTTTCTTTCCATAGTCTTTGTAACTCCCACCAAATGAGGGGTGGAAGGACACGAACCAGGTGTAAAGGACACTAAGGAGGGCCACTAGTCAGTTTTGTGAATCCACAGAGTACAAAGTGAGCCATCTGAGAAGCAGAAGCAGAAAATCCTACAACCAGCAAGAAAAAACACCGGAGTGTTCCCAAGATCCCTGCATGCAGACAAGGTAGCAACATCCAGAGTCTGGGCCTCTCAGCCCCAGTGAGTCAAGGTCAGTGCCTTTGGGCAAGAGACTGGCTTGTACAGCAGGTTGCCCTTAGGATAGGCATCAGCACGAGGAAACTTTGTCACACTTGGTTGAGCAGAGCAGAGGCCAACAGGCTGTGTAACTGAAAGAGACAAGTCCCCTGGCATAGCTGAGAAGAGGCACTATGGACAAAATAACTACATCCTTGACATTTCTGATCCTGACTTGTAACTTGTTAACGCTCCTAAGAAAGCCCATCATTGTGAGTGTTATCTGTGAGTTCTGTGTGGCTACCACAATGGATTATCAAACCTAGCATAGAAATAAGGTGCCAGGGGAGGGTCCGTTGGTGTCACAAAAGGGTAAGACGGTTGTAGAGTGAAGGCATGTCTGACCTTAGTCTCAAAGGAATACGCGCAGATGTGGAGTTGGCTTCTCCTGCTTCCCCTTGGGTTGCTAGTGGAGATCAGAGTGGCCCTATCACTATTTCCTCAATACCACTGTGCTGTCCAACCTGAAAACTGAAGCACATATGAAGAATTTCCTATCTTTATAGACTCTGAAAGCTGGAAGAGACATCAAATAGCACCTAGGTGAATTCCTTTATCGTAAATGGTGATCATAAGATCAAAAGAAGTGAAATTAATTTTAAGGGTTTCTTAGTGACAGAGCCAAGGTCAGAATTCTCTTGATTTCTAGATCCACATTCTTTCTACCGCATCCAACTGGCTCAAGAAGTCCCTTCTCTATTTAGCTAGATAATATTAAACCGCATGGATGATTTCCATGAGCACAATAAGTACTCAAGTTTCCTGGATGAATATTATGTTCATGATTGATTTCTTATTGTGTTAGTTATTAATCGCTATAGCAATTCACCCTGAAACTAGTGGGGTAAAGCAACACATCTTTATTATCTCACCATTTGTGTGGGTAGGAGTTTAGGAGAGGCTTGTTGGAGTGGGTCTGGCTTAGGTTCATCTGCCCATTCACTTGCAGTCAGGATGTAGGCATGAAGTGTAGACTTGTCAAACTTTAAGTTCTGGGGGAGGATCTACTTTCACAAGGGCTTTCTCACACATCCATTCCTCAGTTCTTGATCAGGTGGTCGCTCCATAGGTGTTTGAGCGGCATGGAGCTCAAGTGGAGGGGAACTAGGCTCCAACTCTTGAAAGAGGAGGTGTTTCAAATAACTTGTAGATACGTATTGCAAATCACTCTATTTACTTAGTATTTTCTTACTCCCCCGCCCCTCTTGACAGAGTCTTTGTTTTTTTCTGTTTTCTTCCTCTTTCTACATGTCTTGGAGCTCAATCCTGAGTAGTTGGAATCAATCATGGCAATCAAGTATCTCTTAAACAGTGCTTGGTTTAGAAATGGACAGATGATCCGGCCTTGCAAAGAAAACATCAAGAGATTTGTCTATAAACAAAAGTGTGCCCCAAAAGGAGGGCCCCTCCTCTAAAGGCAATGCATTGACTTTGACGGTGAATTTCTGTATTTTAAAGCCATCCAATCATGATGTTTTTGTTGTAGTGGCACTTTGAATGAAGGAAGGCACCCTTTTATAAGACTCCATTCCCGCTCCAAAACACGAGGTTAATGCTGTCACTGGCCGAGGTCCAGGGCAGAACTACCAACCATTCGTCATGCAGATTCCAGCATGGGTGACACACACTCACAGGACACCACACAGTCCAAGGACACAAAAATGTGCTTTATCTTCAGCCGGGACAACATTTTCCAATTGTTTCCCAACATTTGGGGGATATTTTGAGCTTTGGGTACCTAGAAGGAAGGAAGAGGAGAGAAACTGGACCGACCTGCAGTCCTCTGCTCCCTCTGTACCTACCACCTAAAACTCCCCCTCTTTGCCAGGCCACCTTGCTCACCCTTCCTTTCCAAGGTTTGTCAAGTCACATCTTGTTCAAGAAATGCTCAAGCACTCCAGTTTATTTCCCTTTGATCTGTGATCCCTCTGCCGTCAGTCAAAAAACACACTTGCTAACCACCTGGAGACATCTCTTGTTCCATACATTCTTTTCTCTTGTTTATGTTTTTGGCCTCTCCTAGAACCTTCTCAACCACTTCGAGGCTACCTAAGAGATACATATGGTACCTATCTGTATATAGCAGGTGCTTATGAATTATTTTTTTATTTTTTATGAATAAATTTTTTAAAAGTTTATATGCTTCTAAAAATTGGGGTAATTTTATATTAAGTAAAAATATGGGTGTAGAAAGAAGAGAGTATGAGGGGGGAAAAAACCCTAGGAATATACATAACCTGGATTGCCCTGTCTTAGGATTTACAAAGAAATTGTATGGGTGCAGTATGAATTGGGTGTCAAGAGATTCTTGACACAGTGATTTTATTTTTCCCATTATACCTGCACTCTAGTTTCAGAAAGTGGAGTCGGGGGAAACTGAATTCTTCCATGTAGACTTAGACCATCTCGTTCAGTTTTGCACAGTCCCTAAGACTCTTAGTCATGGCCTGTTTCACTCAGATGCACCCTTGGCTGACTTGGTCCCTGAAAACATGAGGGTCTTCAACTCCTGCTCCTCAGGGTACCGAACAACAATAAGAGCAGTTGGTACCATCTTTTTTTTTTTTTCAAGGAACTTTAAATCAGATTCAAGATAGGCCTTTTAAATCCCAATATTAGGACACAAGGTAAATTCCAGGAACAGTAGCCTCTACCGGTACGTCCTCCAGTCCAAGAAAAGTTCCATTTTTCCTACAGGCCTTTGCCAAATTCGGCATTGCTCCCGAGGGTAAAGTAAATGCCCTTCAGTGTTCTAGCCAGAGCTATAAATTCCACATTTGCAGCAATCACTACTTTTCAGTAGACTCAGAACGGGAAATGTTTCAATAGGAATATGTTTCATATACCAGGGATCCCTTTCTAAATATTTTTCCTTTGTGGTATATAATTTCAACTTAAGTTATCGTATATAGAGGATGCAGGAAGAAACTTGTAGCTTAACCAGATGCTCTGGGATTTTATTTCCTTCTATACAAAGGAAAATATGGTTGGAAAACTAATTAATTAAAATACAAGGTCACAATTTTTCCCTAGATAATTTCTAGTACTGATACACCTAAAAAAAAAGGAATAAAAGAAATAAATTTCCAAGCTATAGGAGTCTCTTCTTTTTTCTCTCTTATTGTAATGTTCAATTGCCTTCATTTTTTCTCATTTGCACATTTCTTCAACTCCTTTAAAAACTACTTTTTGTCCCTGGGTTGTCAGTTCATCACCAGTATTGCTTCTCACTGATTATAACCACAATGGAAATCTGTCCTTGTAAGTTACATCCTAGGTCCCCGAGCTTGGTTAAAAACTACAGGTTCCTGGGCTCCTTCCTCCAGAGCAGTGGTTCTCAACCTTCCTAATGCCGGGACCCTTTCACACAGCTCCTCATGTTGTGGTGACCCCCAACCATAAAATTATTTTCGTGGCTACTTCATCACTGTAATTTTGCTACTGTTAATGAATTATAATGTAAATATCTGATATGCAGGATGTATTTTCATTGTTACAAATTGAACATCATTAAAGCATAGCAATTAATCACAAAATAATAAGTAATTGTATATTGTGAAATATTTATTTCTAATGACAAATCAATGAAATGTTGTCTTGAAGCATGGTGTAGCATGGGTAACAGTCTTCACGCCAGGTCCTCGTAGGTGGGTGTATCTGTATGTGTGCAGACCCCCCTGGAGACGGCTGGAGGAGCGGTGTCTTAGTTCCTAAGACCTTCAGAAATACATGTTTTCTGATGGTCTTAGGCGACCCCTTGGGAAAGGGTCATTTGACCCCCAAAGAGGTCGCGACCCACAGGTTGAGAACCGCTGCCCTAGAGCTTCTGATTCATTCCAATGGAGCTTAAGGATTTGTAGTTTGACCAGATGTCCAGGTGGTTCCAATGATCAGTCAAGTTTGGGAACCTTTGGGAGGAGTTACAGTCTCTCATTCAGGTGCTTGATCACCATTTAGGAACTCTGACAGTAAGGGCATTCCCTGTTATTTTTCTTAGAATATTGTATGTTCAGGAAATATTACCTTACTTCATAAACCCTTAACTTTTCCCAAAACATCTCAAGATAATGATTCTTTGACCTTATTTTCTCCTACATCAACCTTATTAATTTATGATGTTAGAATGTCCTTCAACTGACAGCCAAAATTCTGGGTTTGATATATAAGCGGAAACTCAATGGGACTGAGCTACTATGCTGAGGGTCCTTTATGTTTTTTAGTCCCCCAAGGCCTGGAGGAACGGGTTTCCCATCAGTGCCAATGTCTACTGGTCCTCCTTCCAGGCAAAAAGAAATGAGTTTTCTTTTCAATTATATGAATGTGAACGCTTACATAGTCAAATTATAAATCTGAATTTTAAAAGAACCATAGTTTTTTGTTGTTACTGGCTTTTGTTTTGATTTTACATTTAGTAGTATTGTTTTATTTTTAGACCCGTTTGTCTCTTTTTTCCCCTCAAATACTTTTGTTAAATTTTACCTCCAATGCCGCTGCTTTTAAAAAAAATCATTTTATTGGGGGCTCATACAACTCTGATCACAATCCATCCATCTATCCATTGTGTCAAGCACATTTGTACATTTGTTGCCATCATCATTCTCAAAACATTTGCTTTCTACTTGAGCCCTTGATATCAGCTCCTCATTTTCCCCCTCCCTTCCCACCCTGCTCCCCCATGAACCCTTGATAATTTATAAATTATTATTATTTTGTCATATCTAACACTGTCTGACGTCTCCCTTCACCCACTTTTCTGTTGCCCGTCCCCCAGGGAGGAGGTTATATGGAGATCCTTGTAATTGGAGGAACCATAATTTTTAAAGATAACAATGCTTCTTAATTCTCCACAGAGAGTCTCAGGTAGTAGGTTGGATCAGAATCATCTAGGTAACATGACATAATGCAAATTCCTGTGTTCTACCTTCAGCCAACCAAACAGGCACTTTATTTAACCTATTCAATATATTATTGAAGAGGAATTCTCCTATGCAAAGTACTATTTTCTGTATTCATGATTTCGACTGTGGCATCACACAAGTTTCACAATACTCACCCGAAACTTACTCACAATTAAGGAGCAAGGAGAAATGTGTAAACGCAGCTCTGTACGGACTCTGAAAAGCCAACAGTGGGCTGTATCACTTAATGGTTCGCAATAACTACCTAAATGTAAGGACTAAACTCATAACATTGTAAACAAAGCATAGGGCTGCAGGATGTAATATTTGATAATAGAACATTAGAGATGATGCCTAAAGTGCACGCATCAATAGATGAACAAAGGACTTTATCGACAAGAGATATGGTACAAAATGGGAGAAACTATTTGCGAACCAAATATCTAATAAGAGTTTAATATCCAAAATCGATCATAAGTCTTACTAACTAAATGGCACTGGACAACAACCAATTACTATATTATTGTTCTTATTAGGTGCCATCAGTCGCAACTCACAGAGACCCTCAGTGGAACAAAGGGAAACATAATCTGGTCCTGCACCATCCTCACAATTGCTGTTACTTTCGAACCCATTGTTGCAACTACCGTGCCAATCCATCTAGTCAAGCGTCATAATTACCACATGACCCATAATTTCCACTGCTAAGCATATACCCAAAGGACCTGAAAACAGAAACTAAAACAGACATTTGTATACAATAATCATTGCAGCATTATTTAGAATAGTTAAATGGTAGAAATAACTCAAGCTTCCCTCAAGAGATGAATGGATAAACAAATTCAACTACTGACAGGTGAACCTTGACAACAGCATATTCAGTTAAATAAGTCAGGCACAAAAGGGAAATCGTATATAACCCAATTACTTAAAATAGCCAGGATAAGTAAATGAGTAGATACCAAAGTTTATCAGTTGGGTCCATGAAGCACATAAGGAGTTATTGCTTAAGGGGTTTCTGTTTAGAGTGATAAAAATTTTTGAAAATGGGTAATGGTGATGATTGCACAACATAGTGAATGTAATTTATGTCCCTGAATTGTATGCATAAAATTTTTGAAATAGGAAATGTTATATACATTTCAGCAGAATAAAACATTTTTAAGCATCACACAATGGAATACTTTGGAAAAACAATAACAAAAACATGTAGCACTTCAGGGTGTGCATTGACCTAGAGAACATTATGTTGAGTGCAATTAGTCAACCACAAAAAGACAAATGTAGTATTCTACCATAGTTACAAAGGGGGAAAAACCCAAGACAAAGACTTTCATCTCAAGAAAATAGGCTTTGTTCTTGTTGTTAAGTGCTATGCTGTCGGTTCCAACCCATAGTGACCCTGTGCACAACAGAACCACACACTGCCCTGTCCTGCACCATCCTCACAATTGTGCCTATGCCCGAGCCCATTATTGTAGCCTCTGTGTCCATCCATCTCCTTGAGGGCCTTCCATTTTTTCACTGTCCTTCCACTTTACCAAACACGATGCCCTTCTCCAAGAACAGATCTTGCCTGACAACATGCCCAAAGTACGTAAGACTAAGTCTCGCCATCCTTGCCTCTAAGGAACACACTGCCTATATTTCTTCCAAGCTCGATCAGTTTGTCCTTTCAGCAGTCTATAGCACTTTCAACATTCTTCTCCAGAACCACAATTCAAATACATTGATTCTTATATGGTCTTCCTTATTCAGTGTCCAACTTTCATGTGCATGTGATGCAATGGAGAACACCAAGACTTGGGTCGGGCTCATCTTGTCCTTGCTTTTCAATACTCTAAAGAGGCCTTGTGGAGCAGGTTTTCCTAATGCAACTTGTCTTTTGAGCTCTTGAGTGCTGTTTTCCTGAGTATTGATTGTGGATCCAAGCAAGACAAAACCTTGGCAACTTCAACTCTTTCTCCATTTATCATGGCATTACCTATTAGTTCAGTTGTGAGGATTCTGTTCTTCTTTACATTGAAGTGTAAGCCACCCTGAAGGCAGCAATCCTTGATCTTCATCAGCAAGTGCGATCTTCATATTCAAAACATTTGCTCTTCACTTAAGCCCCTGGCATCAGCTCCTCAATTGTGTTCATAGCATTTTAACTGATATATTTTCATCAGTGTTCCTGACACATGGAAAGTATGGAATAGGGCATGCCAATCAAGAAAAGCTGGGATTATCACAGAACACTCAATAAAATATATCAGTGCGTAGGGTAGGAGAACGCCCGCAGAAGTTTGCATCTAACAGCATCTTTAATCCTGAAGAGCTGTTCAGAGAATCCTTCCCAGAACCCAGAAGGAGAGAGTTGCAAGGGGAGGCTGCCTAGAGATAAAGCAGCTACCTTGGTTGAAGGGCACAACCCACGGGAGGGACACCTGCAGGGAGGGAGCCAGAGGAAACTTCCTCTGTCCCGATGCTCTACCAGGGCTCCCTATTGGCTTAACCCAGTTAAGAATCAGAGGGCAAGGGAACCTTTTGATATCACTCAGATCTTTATAGGTCACACAGATGTTTCTAGATCTCCATTCCTTCTTTCAATGTACTGTGGTCATTATCTTCCTAGCTTCGTGTCATGTCAATTCGATAGGCATGCCCTTTATACATTATATGAGTCTTTCATATACTGTCAAAATGTTGACAGCATAAGACGATGGTTGGGTTGCCCGATGACTCTTGACAAAGGCCAAGGAAAACCATTCCATTCAGTTAAAATATGAGATTTCATTCTAAAAATGAATGCATTATAAATTCCTTGAATATTAAGACCATGTCACATGTATCTTTGCCTCTCACACAGCTAGTTAGTATTCAATAAAAAGCATTGAAGGAAAGCTGAGTTCTGAACTGCTAAGCCCAAGGGGAGGTTTTGAGAAGGTGCTACATGAATTGGCAACAGTTTTAGGGTAATATTCAAATAGTGTCTCACTTATTGAATGTTCTGTCATAATCTCAGATTTTCTTGATTGGCATGTGCTATTCCATAATTTCCATGTGTCAGAAACACTGATGAAAATATATCAGTTAAAATGCTATGGACACAAATGAGGAGCTGATGTCAGGGGCTTACGTGGAGAGCGGGTGCTTTGAGAATGCTGAGGCAATGAATGTACAAATGTGCTTTACGCAATTGATGTCTGTATGGAGTGTGATAAGAGTCGTATGAGCCCCTAATAAAATGATTAAAAAATGCTATGGACACTGGAGCGCTAACCAGATACGGAGGATTTTTATAAAAGTATCATTTAAGACGAATTCATCATCATTTGATCATCAGAAATCAAGTCATCTGTAGTGAAGGGATTCAAGGTGAGAAATATCCACTCACCACTGAAATCAAGAAGCTACAGTGAAAATACAGAGAAGTTCGAGATATATCCCTGAACGCTGAGGATGCAATTTCGATGCCATCTCTCAAAACATTGTCCTGTCACCGTATCAGAACTCACCGCTTGAGTCAGTTCTGACACTCCATGACAGTGTCCAAAGTGTCCAAGGTTGCCAGTCCGTACAGGAGCAGAAAGCTTCCTCTTTCTCCCTCCAAGTAGCTGGTGGGTTTGAACAGCTGACCTGGAGCTTAGCAGCCCAACTCATAACCCACTACTCCACAAGAGCTCCTGAGGTAGCCCAAACCCTTCAAACCACATTAAAAAATATCGCAGGATACCATGGATTACTAATATGGTAGGTGTGTTAGCCTGGGTTGTCTGGAGAAACAAACCAGCAACACTCATTTATGCACAAGCAAGCACTTTATATTGAGACGCGACTCTGGTTGTAGAAGGTGCCCTAGCCCAGTTCCACTCAAGTCCATACAGACATCCAATGCTAGCCAGGGCCCTCTTCAGACTCATGTGGCTGCAGGCCAATGATGCCAAAAGGTGAAGCAGGGGAGGATAGAGATCATGGGCCACTCAGTGCAGTCATGTGGCTCCAGGGTCGGTGAAGGCTTGGCAGGGGGCTAACAGCTCTATGTCAGGCAAGCCCATGTGGCCAGCCCTGGAAGTAAATACAGAGTCCCAGTAAAGTCCCAGGCAGGAGGAAGGTGAAAAGACAGAGAGCGAATCATCTCTGTTCATTCTTACTCTTATACAAAAGGCCACAACCTAAAGATGTATCATCAAGTTACCACTTGATTTATAGATTAAACTCCACCCTTAAGCCAGAAATGTCTAGTTGATATAATATTGAACCACCATAGTAGTCCATGTATTATGTGCCCAGAGTGTACTCTGAAAAGCCGGTATGCTCTGACACCAACATTATCAGAGGTTCTGCTATGTTTTATTAACCACCAGTCAGTCTGTCAGTCTGTGTGTAACTTGCAAGTTGCTCTATGATGCTGGAAGCTCTGCTACCTGTATTTTAAATGCCAACAAGTTCACTCTAGGTTAATAGGTTTCAGCAGAGCTTCCAGACCCAGGCAGATTAGGAAGAGAGACCTTGCAGTCTATTTCCAAAAATTAGCCATTGAAAACCTTATGGATGACAAGAGACTACTGCTGGAATTACTGCTGCAGGATGAGGTCTCTAAGTTGGAAGGCACACAAAACACCCAGTGGTCACAATGAACGTCAGCCCACCAACCAGGGTCAAGATGGCCTGGACCAGCAACAATGTCTTTGGTTGTGCATGGTGCCATGATGAGGAGCGAGCACTCCCAGACAAGGCGCAACAGAAACAATACATAGAGTATCTTTGAAGTACGCTGTGAAAATCATGCTCACTTCAGAAAGGAGGGGCAGCGAAGGGTCAGAAGATAGGACCATGTTGGAGGGCGGGGCCCAGCGACTCCGCAGCTTCCTCAGTGCACCCAGCCCAAGAAACCACAACACAACACTTATGCTAGAAACAAAAGAAGGCCGCCGCACAATCCATGTCCACCTTCTCTGACTGCTGGTTTCTGTCAGCCTCCAAAGATTGCGGCTCATTGATGAGCTCATTGATCACTCTGAGATCAACTTACTGCGATCCACCCTGGGCACACTCTAGGAAAGGGTGCTTTCTGGAACTAGGACCTCCGACGAGCGCACAGAAACAAGATACCCATGTGGACCTCCTTCCTCCCGCTTTCCACAGCTGGACGCCAGCAGATGTTCTGTAGACTTGCCCCAAGTCAGCCATCTTGAATTACCTGCCTGGGCAGAGAGCTAAGGAGAAAATTATGTATAGAGTTTGACGACAGTATCGAGCTGAGGATGGAAAGGAATCTAGCAACTTAAAATCTCCTAGCATGTTGTGTGAAGTGACCTTTCTCCTGTTGGTGGCTCAATATATGTAGGAGATAAAGAAGATACTAAGGCCTGGGGACTGTGTCACCGGGCCATATCGGAGCCTACTGAATGCCTCCTCTTTCCCCTTATTCTTCATATCATCATTTGTTTTATGTCTTTGTAAATTGACTCATTAGTTTCCTATTAATATTTGAATCCCCTGGTGGCCATTGTAAGTCCTAATGAGATAACTTTAGGCCTCTGTCCAAAAACATTGGCCCGCTCATAAAATTTACAGAGAAGAGGTTGCCGAAATCCTTTCCCATCATATTTTATGACTTGAAGTTTTAAGTAATAGTTTTATCTTAAGCTTTTATTAAGTTTGATAAGAACTTTACTGTGTTTTCTTGATGCCACTTTTACTGCTAAGAAGTAAGTGCCAGGCCTGTCGTGGCCTGTCACCAGCAGATTTGTCCAGAGCAAACCTAGCCAAACATAACAAGAAGTAGAGATCAGTGTTATTCCTTAAGAACAAAGTAGCTACCTTTCAATCTTGAACCGGGAATATGCTTTCTAATGAATATGTAAAATAAATATTAAACATCCAGAAATACAAAAAAGAAAATGATGCTAACTTCAAACATAGTAGCAGTGAGCGAATAGTAAGTGACACAAGAAGTATTCATTGATTTACAGGCATTATCTCATTTAATCACCACAATGATGTTATAAGATATATAGTAGAAGTGTTCCCAATTGACAGAAGAGTAAACTGAGACAGAGGAGTTAATAATAACTCTGCTTGCCCACTGCCGCCCAGGAAGTCCCAGAAAAATGCATCTAGTTTGTTCTTTGAAGTGTAAAATGCTCATTTGTCAGAAAGATGTCATTCATCACCAAAGGTACTTTAGAAGCCTCACCCTGAATTGCCTGAACTCCACAGACATGGAGGCACAGAGCTCCATGTCCTCACTGTCGAATTTCCAGAAATAAATGAAAGGTAGCCCTGTCACATAGGGGGCATAGTTTCTTACGGATCATTGGAATAAAAGCACTTCAGGAATATCATTAAACCTCCACACAAAAAGAAAGAGCGAGAGAGAGAGAGAGAGAGAGAGAGAGAGAGGAAGAGAGAGAGAAAGGTTCTCCGGCTGATAGTTTCTTGGATCATCTGGATGGGAGTTGAGGGAAATATTCTCATAGCCATATTCCAGAAAGTCCAGGAATTTCATATGTCAGGGATCTCATGAAAACAAGGAGGGAAGTCCCAGGAATGCATCCTAGCTGAGATGAAGATGGTTTAAAACATTATCCTTTTAATCTTCTTTTTTCATGTTTTTCATCTTGCCCCAATCAAACCACACATACAGTTTGTCCCAACAAAGGACATGATGACAGAAGCAGCCTCGGAAACTCACAAGGGCAGTTCTTCGGTCCTGGCGGGTTGATAGGAGCCAGCACTGACCCCCAGCAGTGAGTTGTTGGCTAATTTTAGAATACCTGGGCTTATTTATTCCCTGTGACCACTGTCCTGTTTGTGCTCGGGGACTTGGCCTTCACGAAAAGATGTTGTTGTTGTTGCTGTTGTTGTTGTTGTTGTTGTTGTTGTGTTCCAACGTAGAGTGACTCTAAGTATCATAGAACGAAATACCATCCGTGCCAGCCTCACAGTTGCTATGACGTTTGAGCCCATTGTTGCGGCCACTGTGTCCACCCATTCCATGGCGGGCCTTCCTCTTTCCCCTGAGCCCGTACTTTCCCCAACATGATGGCCTTCTCCAGGGACTGATCGCTTCTGACAACACGTGGACCCCTCTTTTCCCCAGACATATGTTCCTGTCTCCGACCTTTCTGTGACCACTTTCAGATCTCAGGACAGAGCTCCTTCTCGCCACCCAGAAAGCAGACTGGAGAAGAATGGGGGGCAGGGGAGAAGGGGGGCGGCAAGCATAGTATCTGGGGCAGCTCCTCTTTGTGCCTCATAAGAGTAGAGCGACATGAACTCAACAGGAGGGGATACGCATCCCAAAGACAAATTGCCCCCAATTCACAACTCACAGGAGAGTCTGGCACAAATGAAGGCCCTGAGGAGTGACTCCGCTTAAAAGAATTCAGATGGAAGACTGACCAGAACTCTCTCCAAATAGTTAAGGCTTCAAATTAAACACAAGTTGTGTATTTATTTCTATTTCTTGAGAGAGGAATTGTTTGACCAAGTTGTGTCATTTAAAAACTGTATTTTCATTTATTTAAGAACAGGTGACTTATTATGATGATCTGGAAAACAATGGTTACTTCTACCACATGGATAGAGCCAAATAATATCATCTTCTCTTTCGTGGCATATCACTGTCTTTCGCAAAGAGGAAAATTCAGTATTTAATAAATGGAGATTTCACCACACTTAATGCTTCGGGAAACCAGTATTAAACCTTCCAAGCACTGCATAAAAAATAAATTTCAAACCTTCCCCATCATGTAAAATGTGTTACAATTGAATGGATGTGTGGCTGGACATGGGGCAGGAAGGGAACGGTGGTGACAAGGGAGCATTTACCAGTCAGGAGGTCTGAGGCTATAAATATTTTGTGCAGCAAACCAGAGGTCAAAGTCAAGGCTGAGACAGCCGCAGAATTTTAGGTTGCCAGGCCTACCTAGGAATGCTTGGTGGTTCTGTTCTACAGAAGGAAGGTTTGTGCCCTGTGGGCTCCTTGAAGGGGGCGCCACAGAGCCATTTCTATCAGAGCAATATTCACCATCAGTTGGGAGAGATCATTCAACAAATTCAAAGAAACTTTCATATTTAAGAGCCTCCACGGGTCTAGGTAGACTGTGCTCCTGCTCTGCTGAGTGTAGAAAGAGAAGAAACTGAGAAAAAGTATTTTATTGGTTATTTTTAGAAAATGGAAAAATTTTAATCACTCATGTTCCATTTATCATAACAGAATTGCTAATCATTTTCCTGCATTGTTCTCCAAGCAGTTTGCATAAACACTCTTGTCTAAATAGCAGTTCATAACTACCATTCACTCAATCAGAAAATGCTTACTTCTGGACACTACTACCATTCACTCAATCAGAAAATGCTTACTTCTGGACACTAGTAGTTTCTCTTAAATGCCTTATGTACATTTAAAACCACACATAACCAGAAAGCTAAAGATACCATTCTTAGAGAAAAGGAAACCAAAGCTAAAAGAGGATAAGTACTTTGCCCAAGAACAAAAAGTCATTGAATAGCACAGTGTATTAAACCATATCTTTCTCACTTGAAAGCCCTTAATCTTCCCCAAATACCTATCCGACTGTTCATACTCACAGTAGAAAGACTCTACTTCCTGATTCTGTCAGCCAAATGTTATTTTTTTTCCAGGTTGCAACATAATCTAAATAAGCTTCCATTTTTAGTGGTACCAAATGAAGGTACTATAATTTATTAACAGTATTTCTATTTACTATAAATAAATGGCAATAAACAGTTTAATTAAAAATATCACCTCTCATTATTTAAATTTGTATGTATAGAAAAGGGATTTTGGGAGCACCAGAGACCAATTTCCATCAGTAAAACACAAGGAAGGAGCAGTTGTCATTTTCCTGCAGTGTCATGATGTAAGGGAAATAGTAACAAACTTGACTTAGATGCATGAGCTGGTCTTACGGTGAGGTTATTTAAAAGATGGGTGTCAGATGTTCAGTCAGGAGGGTAGTGTTGGTGCTTGTCAAAGGTAACGATATGCCTCTGCTGCTCAGCTAAGTGTATTTCTTCTTCCCTCCTCTCAATCCCAGCCAGAACTCAGGTGATTTAAACCACTTACAGTGAGGCAAACTCAGGAAATTCAACTATTCAATTCCTGGTTTTGATCAGATCAGAAGTAACACAAAATAAAGAAAATGAAGTATCTTATGAAATTATTCTTTGAAAGCTGTCAAATCAATTCAAGAAAAGTAGGGTAGTGATACTACTTTAGCTCTTGTACAGAATTTTCCTTCTCCAAAGGATACAACAAACAGCTAGTAAGAGGTTTTTCTATTCTTGTAAAGAGTTACAGTCTCGGAAACCCATAAGGGCAGTTCTGCCCTGTCCAACAGGGCTGCTCTGAGTCAGAATTGACTGGATGGGAGTGAGTTTAGTTTGAGTTTGAAGTAGATTTCCCTGCAGTGCTGTCAAGAAGGTAGTAGAAATTATTGTATGTAACCTATGGTTGGAAATTAGTTATTGGGTACTGCAGTTAAGCATTTAACTACTACCTGAAAGTTTCTTAGTTTGAACGCATCCAGAGGCATGATGAATACAGGCCTAACAATCTTATGCTTCCGAGAGGTCACCACCTTAAAAACCCTATAGGTCTGTTCTACTTTGCATACAAGGGGTCCCCAAGAGTAGAAATCTACTCAAGGGCAACCAATAACAACAAACAATGATTTTAGGAAGTGTCAGCGAGGCAAAGCACCCCACCCAGTGAGGCCAGAAAAACAGAGATTCAGATGATTGCTATGACTGGTCTGGTTACCTCCTAATTGTTTCCC
>NW_022109768.1:13368731-13369825 GCF_000313985.2 Echinops telfairi | reverse complement strand
AACAACGGCATCTGCTGAGCATCATGACCAATATCAGGGAGCCAAGCTTAATGAGAGAGTCTCTGCCCTAACGGCTATGTCATAGCCAAGGGGAGGAGAGAGAGAAAACCCACACACTGAAATGTGATCTCAGAAGGATGCTGGGGGAAAGTGAGTGTGTGCTGGGAACACACAGGAGGGAAGGGTTGGGATAGGAGAACAGGGAGATGCCAGAGTGCCATGTTGAGGAGGGATTGGAAACAAAATTCCTCAGCCATAGGAAGGACTGCAGACCCAAGGGGAGGCATGGACAGCAATCTGGATCCCCCCAAGCTACTTGGCAGCTGTCCTAAACCATTTGTCCACCCAGAACCAGCCACTGGGATACAAGAAGCACAGAGCCTCTGAGAACATACTCATATTTAAAGACATTTTAACTTCTATTGTTTCCCAAACCAATGTTCAGAATCACAATCAAATTTCAGATAAATATTTTTACTATTTCCACTTGAGGTTCTGCTTTCTCAACAAACTCTCTTTCAGGGAACCCATGCCTACTCATAGGGACCCTGCAGGACAGGGTAGACCTGCTCCTGTGAGTTTCTGAGACGGTAACCCTTTATGGGGGTAGAAAGCCTCATCTTTCTCTCACAGAGTGGCTGGTGGTTCTGAACTGCTGACCTTACAGTTAGCAGTCCCATGCGTCCCAGGGCTCCAGGTTCTGCTTTAGTATTAATAACTAGATAATCACATAATTGACTCAATAAATTTCTATAGCTTTTAAATCTCTTGTGATGTTCTTTGCTGTGGTTTTTCCAGGTGATACCCAATATTTTCCTTAGAAGTTATTTTTGAATTGGCATTTTATAGCTGAGGAAATATGTATGAAAAAACTTGGAGACTTTCGAAGTTCACAAAGCAAGTGTTATATAAGAACCCAGCTGAAATTCCTTTATAATATATTCCATGTAAGTTTACAGAAAGCAAGTGTGAATAAGTAACAAGTTAAAAATTAGGAAGCTGAGTCTGGGGTCTTAAAGGCTTGAAGATAAACAAGCAACCATCTAGCTCAGAAGCAACAAAGCCCACATGGAAGAAGCACACCAGCCTGTGTG
>NW_022109768.1:13366401-13367726 GCF_000313985.2 Echinops telfairi | reverse complement strand
ATTATCAGCAATTTGGTTTTATCTCTCTAGAGAACCCTGTCTAACACACACCCCCGCCTCCATTCTGTGAAATAGGATGTTTTGTGATTTGGATGTCAAATGAGTGCCCTGTTGGGTACAGGAGAGGGTTGTGTGAGATGGCCGCCTGACCAGCCTGGGAGCAGTGCTATGGCAGCCACACTGAGGGACTGTGTCCAGTCATGCGATGCAGACACCCCGTCTCTGAGAGCCACAGGCTGTTCTCTCCCCCGTCCCCCCTGTCTGCCATTCCCGCTCCACCTCCATCTCCCCTTCTTCCCCTCGCTCTTTTTTTTTTTTAAACATTTTATTAGGGGCTCATACAACTGTTATCGCAATCCATACACACATCAATTGTGTAAAGCACATCTATACATTTGTTGCCCTCATCATTCCCAAAATTCGCTAGCCTCTAATTTTCCTTTTTCCCCCCCTCCCCTTCCCTTCCTCCTCCCCTCTCCGTTTTATAAAATGTAATTGTCATCAATTTGGGAAGACAACAACTTATAAGCAAAGAAACTGAGGCCCCAAACAGTTAAATGGTGACAGAAGCTCAACTAAAACCCAGTACCCAGCATGATGCCTGCCTTTGTTGTGATTCCTCTGGGCTCTTAGAAAATCAGAACTAACTGAAGCCATCCTCGAGAAGGGCTAGGCCCACCTCACACTCACTACACCTTCACAAAGTTCTTCTCAGCGGGAGAGCACAGGAACAGTGATAGAAAATGTAGAGAAACAAACATCCAGTGGGAAACAAGTATCTTTTTGTTTACCTAGATCTTCTTTCATTCCATAAATAACTTTCATCCATCTGAGTAGCCCTACTTCAGTTCCCTTAGTTTCTCATCCTGAAGAAAGCTCTTATTGTATTGGTTCATCAGGAACCAAAAGCTCTTAAGCCTCTTCTCAGAGACATTGAAAAGATAAGGGAGACATTATAATTGTGATGCTTTGCCATCAAAGTAAAGCAAAACAAAAATACAAAGCTTTTTAAAAAATTACTAGCAATGTAATAACACAGCTAGGCCCCTGTAACAAAAGACTACAACTGCTGCTGCTGTTGTTGCTGTTGTTGTTGTTAGGTGCCTTTGAGTTGGTTCTGACCCACAGTGATCAGATGTACAATTGAATGAAACCTGCCTGCTCCTACACAATCCTCCCAGCAGTACTCATGTTTGAGCCCATTGTTGCAGCCACTGTGTCAGTCAGCCACTTGTGTTGCAGATTACCCAATGCAATGTGTCATTTGATGCCTTGGCTGCTGCTTCCATGAGCAAGACTACTATAGGCAAGTTTAATTAAAAAAA
>NW_022109768.1:13362033-13364303 GCF_000313985.2 Echinops telfairi | reverse complement strand
GTCACTGATCTTATCTCCATGGTAGTCCTAGACAAATTAGGTTTAAAGATCCAATCCCAGGAACAACATTTCATTGCTGTGAGCTGGAAGGTAGCAGTAGGTGGTAAGGGGTGCATTTGGCACAGACAGACCACCCAGTAGTGTGTGTGTTCAAGTGTGCATGAACAGCTGCCAGGGAACTGCTAAACATCTTTAGAAAGAGATTTACTTAAGGTTTTTATTTTTGCAAACAGACATCAAGCCCATCTTGTGGAATTTCTGATTAAACCCACACGGAGGACTTGACTCAAGTTTCCCAGCGCTGAGTCTTCATGGGTGAGATCCCAAATTAGTCTGCCTGGAGACCTTGGTGATAATAGGCCCAGCCAGGAGAGCCAGCCAAACCTACTGGAGGCTGGCCCTGCCACAAATGAAGGTGGAGGTTGGAGTATTTCTGCTGGAATTTTCTCTTTTTGAAAGACTGGCATGCAGCATGAGTTAGAAGTCTTGAAGAAGACATATCTCCCAGAATTTGTGTCACAGTATTGTTGTTAATTCATCCTTTGTATCATCCTTGCAATTATCATTGGAGATTCCAGTGTTGATAATAAATGAGGCATTTAAGATTGGACACTGCTGACCCAAAAGTAAACAAACAAACAATACAGATGACTCCTTTATTGAAATGTCAACATGGGTATTGATTGTAGATCCAAGTAAAATGAAATCTTAGAAAACTTCAATCTCTCTCTATTTTTCACAATATTGATGATAGGTCCAATTGTGATTTTTGTTTTCTTTTTGTTGAAGTGTAATCCACATTGAATGAGCAGGGTTGAAAGGATACAACCCTGAGAATATAACTTTTGTGACTTTAAACCAGGCAGTGGTCTTTGTTTTGTTTGAATGGCTGCCTCTTGGTCTAAGTATAGGTTTCCTACAAGTACAATTAAGGGTTCTGGAGTTTTCATTCTTTAAAATGTTACCCACAATTTGTTGTGGTCCACATAACCAAATGCCTTTGCATAATTAATGAAACATAAGTAAAGATCTTTCTGGTATTTTTCTGTTTTCAGCCAAAATTCATTTGACATCAGTAATGATATCTCTTGGTCCATGTCCTCTTCTGAATCTGGTTGGAATTTCTGGCAGTTCCTTTGTTCATGTACTGCTGAAACCATTTTTTTATCATTGTCACCCACAATTCATTAGCATGTGATATTAATGATACTGTTAGACAGTTTCCATATTCTTTCTTTGGAATGAACACGAGCATGGATATCTTGCACTATTTTGGTCTCTTTTTATGTTCTTGTGTTTTTAATGACATTTTAGTTTCTTCAAGCCTGAGGTCTCTGAAGTCATCATACAACTTCTCCGGTCTCTAGGCATTAGTGTTTAATGCACCAAATCTGTTCTTGGAATGGTCTCACAATTCAAGTAGGATATATTCACGGCCATATTTTTACTCTGGTGGACAGGTTTTAATTTTCTTCAGCTTAACTTGAAAATTTATTTGCATATGAGAAATTAATGGTCTGGTCTGAAGTTGACCTATTTCTGACTGATGATACTAAGCTTCTCCATTGTCTTTTTTCACAGATGTAGTTGATCTGGTTCCCGCTTATTCCATCTGGTGAGGTTCACACGGATAGTCACCATTAATGTGTGAAAAGAGATATTCTTGATGAAGAAATCATAGGTCTTGCACGACTCTGTCATGCATTCAGCGGTATTTTTATCACCAAGCCGATATTTTTCAACTGCTGATCCTTTTTGTTTGTTTGTGTCCAGCTTTCACATTCTAATCACTAGTAATTTACAATGCATCTTGCTTATGTATTTGTTCAATTCCAGTCTGGGGAAGTTGGTAAAAATGACCAATTTCTTCATTGTTGTCATTAGTGGTTGGTATGCAAATTTGAGGAATAGTCACATTAGCTGGTCCTTCTAAGCACATCGATATGATCCTATTGCTGATAGTTTTGCACTTCAGAGTAGACCTTGAGATGTTCTCTCTCTTTTTATCATGAATTAGGTCAGAGTTTGCATATTCAATCATTTTTGAATCTACAACAATTTATCAACCTTCCCTTTTTTTCAACTCTTCTTTGTGGGACATTATCTTTCCCTTCACCAAGTCATGTTCTTTTTAAAGATGAATGTGACACCATTTCTCTTCTACTGGTCATCCCTGACACATTATTGCTGTTGCTGCTGCTGTTGAGTCAGATACGAATCATAGTGACCCCATGCACACAGCAGATCTTATGACTGCATGATTTTTTTTT
>NW_022109768.1:13355387-13360675 GCF_000313985.2 Echinops telfairi | reverse complement strand
CACACACACACACACACACACACACAATGATCACATCAGAGCACTAATAAACCTTCCATCTTACTCTTTTCACAAGTTTCGTATCCATTGGCTGCACCAAAATATATACACTTGCTATTTTTCTTTAAGCATTGCTTAAAAATCTAAAGACTGCTGCTTCTTCAGTCTTTGGAATTTGCCTGACTGTAAATGAGTTGGGATTGTATTCCTAAATTCTTGAGCCTGAAATTAGGCCCAGTAAGATATAAATTAGTCAACAGTTGAGAAAGCACACACATAGGGTTAGGAAAGTTTGAATTATTTATTTGCCTTTAATGTTATATAAATGTACTCTCCCTTTGAAAAGAAGGAACCAATCCCTACTTGCAACACATTTTTACCACAATCACACTTTAGTAGCAGCACGTACCAGTGTTTAAATCGTTGAAAAGCCTTCAAGTCTTTTCTTGCACTAGAGTAAGGCTAAATAAGAATCATGTTCACCTATTCTGTCTCAACTGAAATTCCACTTAAAGTCAATAATTAAATCTTAAGACCTTAAATCTAAAGGTAGGAATGGATCTTGTTCATAACCCAGAGACATCCTGTATTAACAGAATAGTTCTTTCTGTATAAAAAAGACCTGTACCACTAGCACTGTCTGGAAGGTTCTAACCCACCAACTGCTGTTCAGAGAAAGATGAGTCTGTCTGATCCTATAAAGATTTACAGCCTGCCCACTCCCAGGCTGGCCCACATCACCTTCTCCCAGCTCCTTGGCCCTGAGCACTCCCATCTTGCTGCTCAAGCACACTCCTACCAGTGCGGGAAGCTCACACTGCTGCCATGCACCTCCCACTGGCACCGCTTCTGCTTACCAGCTCAGCTTTCCAGGCCTGCAGGGAGCAGGGGGAGTGCACTCTTGATCTGAAGAGCATACATTTCCCACACATAGCCTGGCTTCAGAGCCCTAAATGAGCACCACCTCCTGTGGCAGCAAGGCCTCCTCCACTTTTGCCTTCTGTTAGGCATCTTTAAAAATTAAAGGGAAAAAAATTTTTTATTAAATCAGAAAAAAGGCTGCTAAGTGTGGCCTGACAGACCAGGTCAAAGTAACCCAGGGGCACACATATAGGCTCCAGCCCCCCTCCAGTCACTGAAATTCCTCACCACTGTTGGCCACTGAACCATTGAGGAACTCTGCCTACACGGCAGTCTAACCCACCTCTTTAGTAGGTCACAGGCAGCCCCCTGAACTCATCCTTAACAGAAACACAGAGAAAGACCTAAGGGCCCCTTGGTATCCCAGGAACATGCGGCCTATAAAAGGATCGAGGAAAAATCAACAGACCACATCACTCCCAACCAAAAAACCAGAGGGACAAAATATAGTAGCAGAGTTAATGACACTCATAGGAGAGTCAGACAGGAATCTGCCACAGAAAGAAATCTTCAGAAGTCTGCTTGGAGTAATACAGGAGTTCAGGGAAGCAACACAGAATAAGGATGCAATAATAGAAGAGATGAAGTCCACAATAGAGGGAATGAAGTCCACACACCAAAGGGAAATGCAGGTGTGAATGGATGAGGTAGCAGAAGTCACACACAAGTTACAGAATTTACAATTAGACTTGAGGATGCAGTGAATCATATCAGTGATCTCAAAGACATTCAAACAGACCTCAACAAGCCAGAAAGACAGTCAGATAAGAAAATTAAAGAAGTGGAAGATAACTTGATATCAATGACAGATGCTATGAAGAAGAATAATTCGAATAATTGGTCTACCAGAGCAGGGCACACCACACAAGTCAACAGCCAAGATAACAAAGGAATTTCTGGAAGAAAACTTTCCCACCTTAATGAGTGTGAATCAGGCACTCAAGACATATAGTAGTAAAAATATCCAACTTTGAGGAAAAAGAGAAAATTGTAAGAGCAGCAGGAGAAAGACAGTCACATACAAAGGATGCTCAGACCTATCAGCAGACACCATGAAGAAGAGGAGAGAGTGGAGCAACATCTTCCAAAAGCTAAAAGAAAAAAAACACCTGCCCAAGAATCCTTTACCCTGCCAAATTATCCATTAAGATAGATGGGGAGATAAGGGTCTTACAGGACAAAGAAAGATTCAAAGAATATGCGGCAAGGCACCCAACCCTGGAGAAGATACTGGCTGACTCACGATGGCCACAGAATCAACCTCCACCAATCACCACCAGGAGACCACCATATAGCCCAACTCCATCCAGAAGCCAACGTACTGACAGCAATTACCAAGATAACAGGACCTCAGAGGGAAAAGGAGACAAGAGAGAAGCCACACACACAAACACAGCACACTGATATGAAGGGAGATAGGAAAACACACACAATGCAAGATATCCTATGACAGCTATGAATGCACAGATTGTGATAATAACTCTGAATTGAAATGGCCTCAATTCATACATTAAAAGAAAAAGGCTTGAGGACTGGCTCAGAAAACATACCCCAACAATCTGTTGCATGCAAGAAACACATCTTAAGCACACAGACAAAAATAAACTAAGAGAAACGATGTACAAATGTGCTTTACACAATTGATGTGTGTATGGATTGGGATAACAGTTGTATGAGCCCCTAATAAAATGTTAAAAAAAAAAAAAAAAAGCTGTAAGAGCCCCCAGTAAAATGATCTTTCAATTAAAAAAAAAAACACAACAAAACAAAACAAATAAACCAAAAAGTCCAATAACTTAAAAAATAAAATAAAATAAACTAAGAATAAAAGGCTGGCCGAAAGTATACCAGGCAAATGGCAACTTAAAAAAAAGCAAGGGTGGCAATCTTAATCTCCAACAAGAGTGACCTCAAGTTTCAAACCATAAAAAGAGACAAGAAGTGGCACTATATATTGCTCAAAGTATAAGTAAACCTGAAACCAGTTAGCATATTGAATATTTACTTGCCCAACAATGGAGCGGCAAATTTCGTCAAACAATTAAAAAGATGAAAAAAAATCCCAGATTCAACAATCATATTAGGTGACTTTAATACTCCACTATCAGAGAAAGATATATCACTGGGAAAGAAGCTCAGCAAAGAGGCTATACAGCTAAACAATGCAATTAGGCAATAAGGCCTGATAGACATTTATAGATTTCCCATTCAAATGCAAAAATTTCACATTCTTCTCAAGCTCACATGGCTCATTTTCGAGAATAGACCACATGCTGGGACACAAGTCAAGCATGAGTAAATGCAGACACATAGAGAACATTCAGACGTCTTTCTCAGATCACCACATGATAAAGCTGGAGATTAATAAAAACACAACCAGAAAAGCAAGGGCAAACAATTGGAGGATTAACAACGATCTTTTGCAACACGAATGGGTACAGGCCCAGATTAGAGAGGAGGTTAGGAAGTTTCTAGAAACTGATGAGAATGAGAATACTTATGGGATACTGTGAAGGAAGTTATCAGAGGTAGCTTGATATTAATAAATGCATATATTAAAAAAAGAAGAGAGGCTTATGACTGATAAGTTATCACAAAACCTCCAGCAACTATAACAGTCAACAGAACAACCCCTCCAATAGCAAAAGAAAAGAAATAATAAAAAGCAGGGCAGAGTTAAACCAGTGGGAAGACAAAAGAAAGATACAAAAGATTAATGCAGCAAAATGCAAGTGCTCAAGTAGAAAGCAAATGTTTTGAGAATGATGAGGGCAACAATGTACAAATGTGCTTGACACAATGGGTGTATGTATGGATTGTGATAAGAGTTGTTGTATGAGCCCCCAATAAAATGATGGGGGAAAAAATGCTGGTTCTATGAAAGGATCAACAGAATCAGACTGCTGGTGAACCTAACCAAGGAAAGGAAGGAACAAACATCAATAGCCAGGATGAGGGATGAAACAGGGGAAATCACAACAGACCCCAATAAGACTAAAAGGATAATCACAAATTACTATGAAGGTCTGTATTCTAATGAATTCAAAAACGTGGAAGATGTGGATAAATACTTGGAAAAACAGTCCATCCCTAGATTATCACAGACAGAGGTAGAGAACCTCAACAAACCTATAGTGAAAGAAGAAATAGACAGGGTTATCAAGAAGTTACCAACAAAAAAAGTCCCTGAACCAGACGGCTTCACAGGGGAATTCTACCAAGCATTAAGGGAGGAGTTAACATCGATCCTCCACAAAGTATTCCAGAACATAGAAAACGATGGCAAACTCCCAAACTCATTCTACTAAGCTAGCATAACTTTGATACCCAAACAGGGCAAAGACCCCAAAGGAATAGAGAACTACAGACCAATATCTCTAATGAACATCGATGTAAAAATCTTTAACAAAATATTGGCCAATAGAATACAAAGAGAACTACAGACCAATATCTCTAATGAACATCGATGTAAAAATCTTTAACAAAATATTGGCCAAAAATTATATAAAATATATCATCCACCAAGACCAGGTAGGATTCATCCCAGGGATGCAGGGATGGTTTAACATCTGAAAATCCATCAATATTATACACCACATTGATAAGAAAAAGTATAAGAACCACATGATAATATCGATAGACACAGAAAATGCATTTGACAACATCCAGCTCCCATTCCAAATTAAGACACTCACGAAGATAGGACTGGAAGGAAAATTCCTAAAGCTAATACAAGCTATCGACGAAAAGCCAACAGCCAACATCATAGTCAATGGAGAAAAGACAAAAACAATCCCATTGAAAAAGGATACCAGACAAGGATGCCCCTTTTCCCCACTTCTATTCAATATCGTGCCGGAGGCCCTAGCTCACAACATAAGACAGGTGAAGGACATAAAAGTACACAACTGGGAGAAGAGGAGGTGAAACTATCACTATTTGCAGACATGATCCTGTGCATTGAAAACCCCAAAAGCTCCACAATGGGAGTAGTTACAGCGATAGAGGAATATGGAAGAGTGACATGATACAAGATCAACAAAAAGAAGTTGATAGGTTTGCTATATACATCAGATAGGACCATTGAAGAGGAGATCAAGAAGGCAGTACCCTTCACAGTAGCCAAGAAAAAACTGAAATACCCAGGAATATATTTAACAAAAAAAATCTAAAGACCTATACAAGGAAAACTACAAAATGCTACCTCCACAAATAGATGAACATCCCATGCTTCTAGATTGGAGGGCTCAACATAGTTAAGATGTCAATCTTCCCCAAAGCACTTTATAAGTTTAACGCTATTCTGATTCAAATACCAACAACCTTCTTCAAAGAATTGGAAAAACTGACCACCAATTTCACATGGA
>NW_022109768.1:13350605-13355026 GCF_000313985.2 Echinops telfairi | reverse complement strand
GAAAATTGAAACAAGATGTTTACCTCACCCCATGCACAAGAACAAACTCAAGGTGGATCACAGGCCTAGAAGTAAAGCCCAAACCATCAGGACCATCAAGGAAGGAATTGGGACTAGCCTAAAATCATTGACCCAAGGAATACATAAGCTCACCACAATAGGGAAGTGTAGACACACAGGTGAACTGGAAATCGACAAATGAGATTTAATAAGAATAAAACACCTGTACACCACGAAAGACTTCACCAACAGGTAACAAGGCAACTCACAAACTGGGAAAGGATTTTTAGTAACGACACATCAGACAAAGGGCTTATTACTGAAATCTACAACACCATCCTGGCCTGCAAAAAGAGGAAAACAGCTAACCCCCTAAGGAAGTGGGAAAAAGAACTGAAAATAAATTTCACTAGGGAGGAGACCTGAATGGCCAACAAACACATGAGAAAGTGTTCCTTTTCATTAGCCATAAGAGAAATGCAAATTAAAACAACGATGAGATAACATCTTACACCCTTGAAGTTAGCCCAAATCAAAAAATCAGAGACCAACAAATGTTGGAGGAGATGTGCTGAAACAGGAACTCTCCTCCACTGTTGGTGGTCATGTAGATATGTACACCCACTGTGGAAAGTGATCTGGCGATATTTAAAGAAAAAATGACCCAGCCATCCCTCTACTGGGCACATACCCAGAGGAGGTAAGAAATAATATACAACCAATCATCTGCACATCATATTGTGGTGCAATTTACAATCACAAAGAGTTCGAAACAACCTAAATTTCAATTGATAGACGATTGGATTATTAAACTCTGGCACATACACATAATGGAGTACTATGCAGCACTAAAAAGCACAGGCGATCACATGAACATGTGGTTTCATGGGAAGAGTTGGAAGAAATGATGTTAAGTGTGGTAAGCCAATCTCAAAAGGACAAGTATAACATGAGTCCCCTGAGGTAAGTATTATCAGCATAGCAGGAATAGAAGAATAGACACTTATCTCAAAATATATGGCTGGAAGCAAAGGTAGTCTGGGAGAGGTCAGACCAAACCCAGGGAGGTGCATGTGAATCCAGCATAAAGAAGGGGAAAGGGGGTGGGGAGAAACAGAGATGATGACATGGGGGGGAACAGGGCACTAACCCACCCAGAGGGAGAACATTGGTTGTGTCTCCACAGAATTGGAGCATGCATACAGACCCCACCATGGTACGCCAAACCAGGAGGGCAACATAACCACATGGAGGAATGCATGAAAAGACTGGACTACAGGGCCGGCCCCAACCAGAACCAGCCTGGCCCCCACCCTGGAAGTGTGTGCCGCAGAGAACGACACTAGACCTTCAGGTGGGGGAAAGGAACTGACCTCCCATGCCCACACAGAAGCAAATCAAGAAGGAAAAAGAGAAAGGGGAAGTTGGCCTAGACTCCATCCATATAGGCACACCAAGCCCAGAGGATGAGGTCCCTGCATGGAACTGCTAAGGCAGAGAGGACTGTGGGACTACCAACAACAACTCAAGACATGTTGTCCCCTAACTGGAGTATACGGTGACAGGGGACAATAATGGGGACACACAGCAGAGAGACAGTGTGGGAATGAAGTATGGCAGATGAGCAATTGGAGTAAAGCTGATCCACAGAGCCCTGAGAATGGACTTGGGGATAGGAGGGGCAACCCCTGGATCTCCCCCAGGACCAGGGGCAGGGACTCATGGGGGCCAACAAACAGACCTGGACCTATGTAAGGTTTTTTTTTCCCTTTCTTTTTTTCTTTTTCTTATCTCTTTCTCTCTCCTTTTCTTTTGTCAACCGTATGTTTTCATATTGTTTGAACTAGAACATTGCTAGTTTGCCTAATTATATGGGTTGGACATGGAGGGAAGCTCAGGGAAAAGGCAATGGGGTCAATGGCCCCATAAGGTATAGAGGGAAGAAAGAGATGAGGAGAAGGGTGTGGTGAGCAGATGGTATCCTGGACAGGGGAACAACTAAGGAATTGAAACCAACATCTAAGAGAGGGTAGAGATCCTATGAGTATTAGAGCAACAGCAAGCTCGTGGAGAGGAAGCACTAAGAAGTGGAAGAAGGGGAAAGTGATGGCGGGGCAGAAAGAGGCAAAAGGAAACAGAGGCAAGCTCTAGGAGGCAAAGGCATGGGTAGGGAGATTAACAGAGGTGTGCACTTATGTAACTACATTAATCCATAACAACAGAGGTATTGGCCTATGTACATACATTTATAAGGCAATACACTGAGGCTGAAGATGGGCCTTGGGCCTTGGCTCCTACCTTCCCTCAATACAAGAACACTTTTTTCTAACAAACTGCCATTCTGTGATGCCCGTCCCCCGGCCCCCACATGATCACTGAAGACAAAAAGGGTTCATAAACAGAATTGGTGAAGACAGAGGATGGTGTCCGGCTATTAAAAGATATAGTGTCTGGGGTCTTAAAGGCTTAAAGTTAAACAAGCGGCCATCCAACAGTGAAGCAACAAGCACATGTGGGAAGAAGGCCCCCAGCCATTGCAATCGTGAGGTTTCATCGAGACTGGGCAACGGACATCAGAAGATTCACAACAAACAGTAAACAAACATACAAAAATGCATTGGTGAGAATGGAGGGAGGTTGGAGTGGAGACCCAAAGCCCAGCTGTGGACAATAGAACATCCCCCACAGAGGGTTCGCAGGGAGTGGATGAGTCAATCAGGGTGCAGTAGAGCACTAATGGGTCAAGCAATAGACCTCCAAACCCTTGAGATCTCCTCACCCCCGCTATCATGACCCCAGTGCTGCTTCCCACTGTGGACTAGACAGGAGCATGTACACAGGTACAGGCAAGAGATAAAACTCACGACACATGGACCCCAGGAACAGGAATGGGAATAGAGATCCCAAAAGGGTAGGGGGAAGCGGGGAGAGATGGGGAGGGAGGCGGGCACTGATCAAAATGAATGGCACATAACCACACACTCCCATCCAGGGGGAAGAATGACAGAAATCAGAGGGGCAGGGAGAGAGAGGTCGGTGTGAGATCTGAAAATAATTAACAATCTATAATCTATCAAGGGCCCACAAAGGTTGCGGGGGAGGGGGGGGGAGATTAACAGCCTTGGAAATCCTATATGAGGTCACTACACCTCAGTATTGACTCAAAGGCAGTGGGTTTTCTTGAATACACGTAGAGGCTGCATTTGGGTGCCATCCAAAAAGTTGACAGTTAGAAACCAACAGATGCTCTGCTGGAGAAAAATGAGGCTTTTATTCATGTAAATAGTTATAGTATCAGAAACTTACAGGGGAAGTTCTACTCCTTCTTGTAGGGTTGCTATGAGTTGGCATGACCTGATGACATTGAGTTTGAGTTTGGTCAGCCATGTTTTGGGTTAAATTGTTTCATAGAACAACTGTCAGGTAACATAGCTGATTTAATGTGTGGAGTGGACTAATGGAAATCCTATAGCCCAATAATCCTATTTACAGAGTTTACATTATTCTAAAATATCAGCAGTCATATCTTTTTTGGTAGCAATCATATGCATTAATACATGATAGGTATATTTGATGTTTTCTCAAAGTCCTTCTCAATACTTAATATAAATTCACTAGGATTTAGATATTTCAAATGCAGTTCCCATTACAGGCTTTTATATATGTAAGGGCACGGAAGCAAAAAGATTAGTCAGGGATATAGAGAGAATACGAGTCTCACTGAAATTGAAGCCCTACATCCACATCCGGGTGTCACATTACCAAACAAGAGATGCAGATGGATACTCTGCTCAGGCTGGGCTAGAAGGAGCCATGCTCATGATTTGGGAAGAAATTACATTTGAAAAAATTAAAGTAACATAAGAGGCAAGAAATAAGATAGCGGAAACTCAATTTTCATCACATATGGAAGAGAATACTTGGAGGGCATTTAAATGTGCCCTGTAAAGACATCTAAGGAAACAGACAGCTCAATAAGGTGGCTAACACCATTGAAAGATACAGTGGATCACCTCCATTTGAGGAAGTCAATGTGTGAAGACAATGTTCTTATTTAGAAGCTAAGGATTTATCTTTCTTTGTCAAAAAGATTGGGTTCAAAGTCCAGTGCTGTCATTTGCTAGCTGTGTAACATTGAGAACATTTCTTTTTAAAAAAATAATTTTATTGGCTGCTCATACAACTACAATCCACCCATCCGTCCATGTGTCAAGCACATTTGTACATTTGTTGCCATCATCATTTTCAAAACATTTTCTCCTCCCTCCTCCACCCTCCCTCATGAAGCCTTGATAATTTATTAAATTTTTTTTTATGTCTTACACTGACTGATGTCTCCCTTCACCCACTTTTCTGTTGTCCATCTCCCTGGGAGGGGGTTATAGTAGATCATTGTGATCAGTTCCCCGTTTCTCTCCCCC
>NW_022109768.1:13336794-13347896 GCF_000313985.2 Echinops telfairi | reverse complement strand
ACAACAGAGACATCGAGGAATAGAACAGGCTTAAAAACCCCAAAGCAAATCTATCCACTTACAGACAGCCGATCTTTCACAAAGGTCAAAAACTCATTAAAGTGGAAGATATAATCTCTTCAACAAATGGTGCTGGCCAAACTGAATATCCATTTGCAGAAAACTGAAGTGGCCTATCCCTGACATCATATACAAAAATGAACTCAAGATGACCAGAGATCAGACTGTAAAAGCTACAACTAGAAAGGCAATTAATTTTTTTAAAAGGAAAAAATTTGGGCTATACTACATAGCATAAATATGCTATCAAACACAAAAAAAGCATAAAATCATATCTTCTGGCAACAAAATCTCTTAAATTTTCTTTATCTGAAATGTTTTGATTTCTCACTTCTATTCCTGAAATGTACTTTCACAAATATAGACTTGTGGGTTGGTGTACTCACCTTCCCCATATGATCACTGAAGACAAATGGGTACATAAGCAAAAGTGGTGAAGGAAGCTGATGGTGCCGGGCAAAAGATATAGCGTCTGGGGTCTTAAAGGCTTGAAGGTAAACAAGCGGCTCTAGCTCAGAAGCAACAAAGCCCACATGGAAGAAGCACACCAGCCTGTGTGATCACGAGGTTTTGAAGGGATCAGGGATCAGGCATCAAAGAACAAAAAAATCAAATCATTGTGAATGAAGGGGAGTGCAGATTGGGGACCCAAAACCCATCTGTAAGCAACTGGACATCCCCTTACAGAAGGGTCATCGGGAGGAGATGAGTCAGTCAGGGTGCAGGGTACCAACGATAAAACATGCAACTTTCCTCTAATTCCTAAATTCTTTATTCCACCCCCACCCCCCACTATCATGATCCCACATCTACCTTACAAATCTGGCTGGACCAGAAGATGTACACTGGTACATACGGGAACTGGAAACACAGGGAATCCAGGACAGATAATCCCTTCAGGACCAGTGGTGAGAGCGGCGATACCAGAAGGGTGGAGGGAGGGTAGGGTGGAAAGGGGGAACAGATTACAAGGATCTACATAAACCTCCTCCCTGGGGGGGCGGACAACAGAAAAGGGCTGAAGGGAAGGGAGACTTCTCTGACAGTGTAAGATATGACAAAATAATAATATTTTATAAATTATCAAGGGTTCATGAGGGAGGGGGTAGCAGGGAAGGAGAGGGGAAAATGAGGAACTGATACCAAGGGCTCAAGTAGAAAGCAAATGTTTTGAGAATGATGATGGCAACAAATGTACAAATATGCTTGACACAATGGATGTATGTATGGATTTGATAAGCATTGTATGAGCTCCCAATAAAATGATTAAATAAATTTTTTAAATTACAAAAAATGAATTGTGGGTTGAAGGTTATTTTCTTTCAGCAGTTAAACATATGTTTAACTTGTGCCCTCTACAATTTTTAATGAGGAAATTGCAATTATTTAAATTGATTTATTTAAATGGAATCTCTGATAGGCAAGGTGCCGATTTTTATGTGCTGCCTTAAGAGTTTTTATCATTTTGTCTCAGTTTCGTGAATCTGTAGCTTTTTGTCTTTGACCAAATTCAGGAAAATTTCAGCTGTTACTTTTTTCACTTTTTCAGCCCAGATTTTTTTTCCAGTTTGTTCAGGACTCGAATGACCTAAATATTCGATATTTCATTATGTGACTGGTGGGATGTTTAACAGCATGTTGGCTTGACTCACTAGAAGTCAGTAGCTCTCGCCCGTGCCCATGCATGCCATACTTTCTACACCATTTTCAATCCAAAATTTCTCCAGACTTTGACATAAGGCCCTTAGATGACAAAACCAGTCAGTCGAGGAACACTGGGTCAGAAGTACTGCTACACTGGTCTCTTCTAAATCCTTTTAAACTCATGCCAGGAAATTATAGCCTTTTCCCAAATTGTTTGCTGCCAAATCTTTGCGGTCTCTCTGCTGGCTTGCGGTACATTTATTTGGTACTGAAGTAGAGAAATCAGGTGACGAGACTTCTCTACTCTTTACTCTCCTTTATTCAGATTTTCACTCTTTTAACTTTGATTGCATTGGTATTGTCTAGTAATGGAGGCAGGGTGGCGTAGTGGATTTTGGTTTGGGCTGGTAACCTTAATGTCAGCAGTTCAAACCCACTGGCCTCTCTGAGGGTGAAAGATGAGGCTTTCTGCCTCCATAAAGAAACACACAGGTGCAGTTCCACTCTGTTCTATAGGGTCAATATGAGTCAGCGGTGAGTTGTTTGTTGTTTTTTCAATTTTTGTTTTTAATTCTCCAATGTGGAGAAGAAAACAAACTCATACATATGACCAAAATACTCATACCTTTCCCACACAACGTGTTGAGTGGCATCTATTATTTTCAGTCACCTCAAGCGCATGGCTCCTCTACGATGAAAACGAGTACATCGAGGATGTAATTTTGGGGGGAAAATTATTTCCAAATTAGAGTGAGCTTCTTAATTGTTATCATCGTTGATGTCTTCTGTTCGTAATCTCTGCCTGGGTCATAGTAGTGCCTTAGCGCCTTGGCGATTCCATCCGCTTTTATCACAAAGATCATGAAAGGAACTTCTTTGACATCACATGTTGGCTGCGCTACCTCCATTGCTTTATCTAAATGCATGTTCCACATTTGATTCATTTGAAACAAAACTGACTAGCATTTTCTGAGCAAGATTTTTTTCTGATTCATTTTTTTCTATAATATGTCCAGCTATTCTTTTCATTCCAATTTAATGACTCCTTCCTTCATCACCTTGTACCCAGGTATGGGAAATCGCTTTCTGCTTCTCTCCCTGGGGCTAATCTCTCCTAGACGATCTGGTTTCAGAGCAATCTTGCTAAAATTCTACTTTCATAGTATCATTTCCTAAACAAACAAACACTTCAACTATTGTCTTATTTTACTTCATTAATATCAGAGTGAAGTCCCAGAATGGGTCAGTAAAGATATATCAGTGGTTCTCAACCTTCCTAAGGCCGAAACCCTTTAATACAGTTCCTCATGTGGTGGTGACCCCCCAACCATAAAATTATTTTCGTTGCTACTTCGTCACGGTCGTTTTGGTACTGTGATGACTCGGGCGACCCCTGTGAAAGGATGGCTCAACCCCCAAAGGGGTCGTGATGCACAGGTTGAGACCCGCTGCTCTAGAGAATCATCTCTAACATGATTCTTCACGGCCAAACTAGGTGGTGGATTAAACGGCAGCTGTAACTCAGCCAAAACAATTTCCTCATGTTGTTCCAATCTGATTCTCCATAAATAGGTTGGCGCAGAGGGTCAGGAATGAACACTTACACGGGAGCCCCTCTGAGTCTGACTTCCATTTCATTCTTTGTTCAAATATTTGGTGTTCCAAAGTTATTGCTAAAACATGTTCACATGGAAAGATGAGAAAAGATACAGTATGATTTGCTCATATATACGTGAGTGAGCTTTAAATTTTTCTTCCTTTTTTTCTTTAGAATTCTATTAAGAACAGTACAGTTTTAAAAATAATGAACCAAACAAACTCACAGCCATCGAGTCCAGGCTGACTCAGAGTGAACCTCTGTGGGTTTCCAAGAATGTTAACTCTTTGCCCGAGTAGAAAGCCCAGCCTTTCTCCTGTGCACTGCTCATAGTTTTGAACTGCTGACCACATGGATGGCAGCCCAACGAGTACACTATACCACAAATGAAAAGCAAACTATTTAGTTTCACTTTGTCTTTAAAAGCCTGTTGTTCTGTGCTATTGAGTTGATTCTAATTCACAGTGACCCTAGATGACAGAGAGAAACAGCCTCTTAGGATTTCCTAGGCTGTAAATACTTACAAAGAAGGGGTCCTTGTGGTGCAGTGTTATGCATTATGCATCAGCAGGGCTGGCAGTTCGAAACCACCAGCAGCAGCACCATGGGAGTAAAACTGGGCTTTCTACTCCAGTGATCTTGGAAACACATAGCCGGGTGAGCACTGCATCAATGGCAGTGAATTTGGTTTTAGAATTTGACCATTGTACCATCAGGGCAACTTAGGAGTGCTTTAGTTCATGAATGAATACAAGAATATTTACAAAGTAAATGTCAACCAGGATGTCACCTTAAAATATCAGTGATCATTCTTGTTTTTAAGGAAAGACAGCTGATAACTTTAAAAGTTTGGCCTTAAAATCTGGATCCAACGAGGTCTCCAGGTCTGACACAGTCCCTTCTCTGAGGTTCTTTTTTATTCAACTACAGATTGAAGAGCATGCAACCACCGGTGTTAAAAACTGTGGTTAAATGCTTACGCTCAGTGGAGGTCAGTCTACTTATCAGCCACATCTGTTCCCACTCTCCCTCTCCTTCCATACACTACATCTTCATAATCTCCATTCTTCAAACTCTACAACTCCTTGACATTTCTGAGGATCCATATATTTATCTTACGTCTTGAAGATTTCCTCCCTGGACCCTACCTTATGGAATTCGTTCTCCATTCGCCTTCATGTCTTCATTTAAATATCAAGTCTTGATTGATTTCTGAAATGGTGACATAAAGACAGACTTCCCCCTTTCCTACCAGAAATGCCTTGAACGCAAAGCGGAATCTAGAGCAATGGACGTCATCTTACACTTATCTGAAGGGTGTATGCCACTCTGACCTGGAAAGAGAGAGAGCCAGAGAAGCTAGACGCAGGGACAATAAGACGTGCAGAGAGAGAGGACTTTTAAAAACATGATATTTATCATAGGCTTACAATTGTGCTGGCCCAGTTTCTATGTGGCGTTTCGCATATTAACTACCATCCTAGCCCTGACCGCAGTCAATGAGGTCAATGCTGTTATTACTATCTTCTTACTGTGGAACAAGCAGTGCAGCTGTTTGGCAGAGCTGCCCACACTTCTTCCACACTGAGTAGCTCATCAGTTCACCAAGCCTTTCATTACTCAACAGTGAACAATAGTCACCGAGAAACCACGTGGAATAGGATCAACCAATAACACAAAGGACAGAACAATGGTATCCGCCAGACGCATATTACTGTGAACCCAAAGAAAACTGTGACCAAGTACGTTGCCAATAACTAGACACATTTAATGAGGGGACTGTCCACACGTAAACAAGAGCTCAAAGTAGATATACAAGAGCTGAGGGAAAATGTTTTGAGTGAAAGTAAAAGTAAAATAATGGGTCACCTTAGAATAAAGGAAAATGGCCCCTAGTGAAAGCTTGAGATATGAAAGAGAAAACAAATAAAATAAACGAAAAGAAAAATGTAGATTTGGAGATTAAAAATGAAGCTTAAGATAGCCATGACTGATGTATCTAAAAAATAATAATAGAGCCAAAATAATGCATATCATTATTTTGACAGTTTTAGAAATAAAATTAGACATGCATCAAAATACTGAAAAAACCTAAGCTGTCTTAGGAGAAACTAAAAAAGATTATCAATATTAATGATCTTTGTTACATACCTAGATTTCAAATATTGAAAAAAAATCTTAATATCCAGGTTAAAATTGTGTATGTGGCATTCGCCAGCATTTTCCTGGAAGAGCAGGAGATTGAAGGAACCATTCGTTCATAATGCAGTTGTGTGGGAGAGAGAGCAAAGTATGGAATGAGAGGAGGAAAGAAGAAAGCAAGGCCATAGACTATAGTACAGTTGTAAGAAACATTCGGTTGATGGGCAGCCTGGAGGTGCAATTGTCTACTTGGTGAGGCTTGTGTCTGCTGGACACACTCTCCCATTGGCTAATGACAGCCAGTCTCCAGCAGGAACTCCTCACAGCTGTCTTGAGTTTCAGAGTCCACCAACTGGAGACTTCAGCCACGCACACTCCCTGCACTAGGAGCTAGGAGAAGTGCAGTTACGACTCCCACAGATGGAGTTATGTATTCGTTGCTGTTCTTCCCCAAACCAAGAGGATGGTAAATAAGTGAAAAGGCAAAAAGTCCACAAAAAACCAGAGAGGATGGGAGAGAAAAGACAACAGGACAGTTGTCTTTTTTGTCAGCCATATTTTGTTGTCAGCCATATTTTGGAAATGGAAATTGAAATTACCACCAGACAAAGCTGAAATACAAGTCAGTATGTAAGGAGGCTTCAAAAAGCTTGTGGATAAATTCCATTATCTCTTCATTCTATTTTTCCATTAACTTCTTGAAGCCCCTTTGTAGACGTGAATTTCACAAGAAATAGTCTCTTGTAGTAACTCAGATATTGAAGGTACAATTGAAGACAGATGTGCATCGCTGTATGTTCTTTAAAAAGAGCAGCTAAACCCCTTTGTGGTAAACTGAGGGATGGGTTGAGAGTGTAATGCAGCTAAATCATCCATGCTCATAACTACGGGTCTGGAAAGCCGACTCTGGTGGGGGAAGACCCTCACAGTTATGAGACAAATAAATCTCAATATACATTCTCATGACTGGACCCAGTCCCTCCAATAACCCCCCATAAAGGAGCTGTTACAAAGGAGCTACCATATAAGTGAATCATTTCTGTGTCTGGCTACTTCACAACGCCTAAAAGTTTTCTGGCAATAAAAGCAATCAGGTTCTATAGCCAACCCACCATAAATGTAGCAGCCCCCTACGGAGGGTTCAGGGGGGTTGAGGTCAACTAGCACTAGGTCAAGCAAGCCACTGACTTATCTTATTGCTTGTTTATTGTTACCCGCTTATGATATTACCTATTGATTATGTCTCATGTTAGCTTTATGATGCTATATGACATGTATGCCTTATGAAAGATATGTAAGCCCCACTATATATACCCATTGGAAAATATGTTCTCCCTCTCAGCCCTGAGATGGGATGAGGAATCCCTGTGCCCTACTCTCCATCTGTCTGTCTTTAATATTTTCCACAGTCTCAAAGTCACTCCTGAAGTTCTGTTCGAGTGTTAGGGACTCCCTCACCCTGACCCCCATCCTCATCCTCTTTCCTACCCCAAATAGGCCTCCTCCTGAGGGACTCAGGAAAACTGGAGATTTACTTGCAGGAGATGCTGACTAGATGCTCTGGCTTCCAGACATCAGGCATACCTTAAAGGTAGAATATTAACATGTCTACTTACTGAGAGATGGAACTTTCTTTCCAATCATCTCTTCCAAAGTCTCAGAATTCAAGTGAAAAGAAAGACAGACAGACAGAAAGATAACCAGACTTATTTAACCCTTTCCCACTCCCAACATGCAACTGGAGGATTCCTCTCCCGTGAAATTGACTGATGACAAGAGAAAATATTCCTAAGCCACAGACCATGCCTCTCCCAAATGCATGCCAATGAGACTTCCCAAACTCCATCAATGTATAGCCTCTCAATCCACTTTTCAACACTTCGCAATTATATAAAAACTGAAAGCCCCAAATCATTGTATATTTGAGTAAAGTCTCTACTCTAAAGACAGAACAAAGCAAGCAAGCAAACAAAAATATGGGACTATCAAATATAAGGAGGCAAAAGACAACTTCCAGAAAGAATAATTAATAACAGGAAGATATGAGAATGCATTACATACACAAAACAAGAACACATACAAATACATTTATTCATGGAACATTCCGAGAACAACAACAAAAGAACTATGGTGGGGGATGGGTTGATGGTAAAAGGGAGATGATGTCAAGGAGTTCAGGAAGGAAAAGCTTTGGAAACTGTGGTAGCAACTGTACAATACTGCTTGATGTGATTGAACTGTGGAATGATATGATATATGTATTAACTCCCAATTTAAAAAAGAAAATGAAATTAATCATCAGATAGCAGTTTTCAAACTAAAAAAAAATTTAGGAAAAAATATTGGAGACTAAGAGGAAAAAGTAAGCTCACTGCCTATGTGTGTTTTATGTTATAGAGCTGAGTAATTGTGGCAAAGATCATATGGCTTGAAAAGTCTAAAATATTTACCATCTGGCCCTTTACAGAAAAGTTAGCTGTCCCCTGCCCTAGGGAGTGACAGAGCCATTAGATATAGTAAAAGCCTGACAACCTCAGGGACTACCATTTGGAAGCCAGCCAATGGACCAGGAACATCTGTGTGGAATCATTGCCTAAGGTACAGATACATTTTGTAGTAGTTATTAAAAAAGAAAAATTGTAGTAGTTAACCATTGAAATTTGGAAATTATTTGCTGCGTTACTTAGTCCACCCTCACGCACTCATGTACAATAGTTACCTGGAATTGGAAAGCTAAAAATTTCTCCATTATTTTTGAACTTTGAAACCTGGCTTCTACCATGATTCAGTTACAGGTTTTGCCCACTATCTGAAAGAAGAATGCCTCTATGAGTCCTTCCATAAACAAAATGACATAAAAGTGAAGAAGGAACAACTTATATGGGGAAAATTTTTGAGCATTCACAGTCCTCCCCAAATAACACATACAACTTAAATGGTATTAGCATAGAATGTTCACAGGCACAGTTCAGGGCTGAAAGGACTTAGCGCTGACAAACCAGTTGTAGCTCCTGGGACAGGAGTTTGGCAGTACTGCTGTCCAGGTTTGAGTGCCTGCTGCCTGCCTCCCTAATGTTCTGCTGCAAAACAAATGCTGAACGCCAGTTTCATTTTTCATATTTTTTGTCAAGTGGAAATACTATTTAGATTTCTTTTTTAATCATTGTTTTTTCTTTCTTTTATTTTTTTAAATCATTTTATTAGGGGCTCATACAACTCTTATCACAATCCGTGTGGATTTACATCAATTGTGTAAAGCACATTTGTACATTCATTGCCCTCATCATTCTCAAAACATTTGCTCTCCACTTAAGGCCCTGGCATCAGCTTCTCATTTTTGCCTCCCCTCCCACCCCTCTCTCCCCTCCCTCATGAATCCTTGATAATTTATAAATTATTATTTTGTCATATCTTGCCCTGTCCGACGTCTCCCTTCATCCACTTCTCTGTTGTCCATCCACCAGGGAGGAGGTCACATGTAGATCCTTGTAATCAGCTCTGCCTTTCCAACCCACCCTACCTCTACCCTCCCAGTATCACCACTCACAACACTGGTCCTGAGGGGATCATCCACCCTGGATTCCCTATGTTTCCAGTTCCTATCTGTACCAGTGTACACCCTCTGGCCTAGCCAGACTTGCAAAGTAGAAGTCAGATCATGATAGTGGCGGGGGTGGGGTGGGGTGTGGGGGTGAGGAAGCATTTAGGAACTAGAAGAAAGTTGTATTTTTCATCGTTGCTGCATCGCACCCTGACTAGCTCGTCTCCTCCCGGAGACCCCTCTGCAAGCGGATGTCCAGTGGCCTACAAATGAACTTTGGGTCTCCACTCCACACTCCCTCCCTCCCTCCCTTCGACACCTCATGATCACACAGGCTGGTGTGCTTCTTCCATGTGGGCTTTGTTGCTTCTGAGCTAGATGGCCGCTTGTTTACCTTCAAGCCTGTAAGACCCCAGACACTATATCTTTTGATAGCCAGGCACCAACAGCTCTCTTCACCACATTTGCTTATTCACCCGCTTTGTCTTCAGCGGTTGTGTCAGGAAGGTGAGCATCATAGAATGTCAATTTAATAGAAGAAAGTATTCTTGCATTGAGGAAGTACTTGAGTGGAGGCCCAATGTCCTTCTGCTACCTTAATACTAAACCTATAAATATATTCACATAGATCTATTTCCCCATCCTCATGTATAAATATATTTGCATATGTACATGTCTTTATTATATTTCTTTTGGTTAGAAAAAGTAGGTACTGATGGAAGTCTTTGCCATATAATCCAGCCATTTGGCATTTATTAGTAGGATTGACAGAAACTTGTAACCTGTCCTAATAAACAACTCAGCCTTGAGCATTCTCACTGGCATTATAAATTGTTAACTTCCTTAGTAAAACTTTTAATCCTGAAATTTGTCTGTGAGTTCTGTGTAGCCATTGCAATGGATACTACAACCCAGCGGTACAATAGAGAACACTAATTAAGGCATTATAACAGTGATGACTAAAACCCACACATGAACTTTGCCCTCGTGAAGTTCAGGTCCTAATGCAGTCACTACCCCTTTAGATTGGACCTAAATCCACTATAGTCTGCTCTGGGCCTCTTACAACGTATTTACCTGTCAGGGATCCCATAGTATTTTCACTCCTCAAATCATAGTCAATATCATAGACAAAGCTAAGACCATTCTATGCTTTCCTTTGGCTCTTAGGGTAAAGTCCACACTCTCTAACATACTCTCAGGATTACACAGGGGCTAGCAGTTCTCACTTACAGAGGTGGATCACACTAGATATTTCGGTATCGCTAGAATATGGCAACTGAAGGGGAAAGTATGGCTAGAAGTGGCTGAAGAGGGAGCTAAAGGACAAACACAAATAACAGAAATAGCTATTAAAGAACCCTTGTTTATAGCAGTTAAGGACTCACCAGCTAACCTAAAGATCAGTGGTTCAAATCCATGAATAGCTCTGTGGGAGCAGAAATAAGAAAACTGTATGACACAGTTCTGCCCCATCTTACAGGGTAGCTATGGGTTGGAATAAACTTAATTACATGCACAGCAACAGCAATTAATTCAGTCAACAAATGCTTAGTGAGCCAAGCACTAGATTGAGTAACAGAGCTATCTATGTCTTTAGATCTTAGGTCAGGGTCTGTTTAGTTTTCACCCAATTGGTTTGTTTCTTGATTTGTACTTAAGAAAGGACCATTGGTGAGAAAGAATGAGAACTCTGGGCTTAAATCTTGGCTTTATTTATTAGCTGTGTAATTTTGGAATAAGCTAATTTTCCATATTGTGACAATGTGGTTGTTGTCAAATGCATCCGAGTTGGTTACAACTGATAGCAAGGCACACACTCAATAGATTGGAACTCTGCCCAGCCCTGCACCATCCTCACAATAGTCATTTTGTTGAGCACCTTTCTGCAGCCACTGTATGCATCCACATTGTTAAGGGCCATCCTCTTTTTTACTGCCCTCCTACACTGACAAGCATGATGTCCTTCTCCAGGGAGTGCGCTCTCCTGACACGTCCAAAGTACTTGAGATGAAGTCTTATCATCCTTGCCTCTAAGGAGCATTCTGGCTTTATGTTTTCCAAGACAGATTTGTTTGCTCTATTGGAAGTCCATGGTACTTTCAATATTCTTCTCCA
>NW_022109768.1:13334617-13336336 GCF_000313985.2 Echinops telfairi | reverse complement strand
ATCAGCAAGTGCTTCAGTCCTCCTCATTTCAGCAAGCTTTCTCCTATTTACATATTGAAAGTTGTTAATAAGCTTTCTTACAATCCTGATACCATTGGCAGTTCCCTGTCAATGTACACTGCAACAGTTGTTGGATGATCTTCAGCAAAATTTTACTTGCATGTGATATCAATCATATTGTTCTACAATTTGAGCATTCTGCTGGGTCACCTTTCTTTGGAATGGGCACGAATATGGATTCTTCCAGTCAGTTGGTATGGTAGCTGTCTTACAATTTTCCTAGCATATATGAGTATGTGCTTCCAGTGCTCCCTCAGCTTATTGAAACGTTTCAATTGTGCTATAATTTCTGGAACCTTGTTTTTGGCTAATGCTTTCAGTGCAGCTTGGACTTCTTCATTCATCTTTGGTCCTAGACCATATGCTACTACTTGATATGGTTGAAGGTTGACTAGTTCATTTGGGTAGAGTGCCTCTGTGTACTCTTTGCATCTTTTTTTTGGATGCTGTCTGCATCATTCAATATTTTGCCCATAGAATCTTTCCATCTTACAACTCAGGGCTTGACTCTTTTTTAGTTCTTTCAGTTTAAGATATACCGAACATGTTCTTCCTTTTTAGTTTTCTAACCTTAGATATTTGGACATTTGATAATAATATTTTACTTTGCTTTCTTAGGCTGCCCTTTGAAATTTTCTTTTCAGCTCTTTGATTTCAGCTTTCATCCATTTGTCTTAGTTACTCTACAATTAAGAGCAAGTTTCAGAGCCTCTTCTGACATCCACTTTGATCTTTTCTGTCTTTCCTGTCTCTTTAATGACCTTTTTGCTTTCTTCATGAATGATGGTCTTGACCTCAGCTCATCAAGTCTTCGGCCATTAGTGTTCAATGTGTCAAAGCTGGTCTTGAAATTCAGGTGGGATAGATTCAAAGTCTTATTTTGGTCCTTGGGAACTTGAGTTAATTTTTCTTCAGCTTCAACCTGAACTTTCTCTCTTACTGCCACTGATTGTGACCCTACAGGCAAGGTAAAACTACCCCTGTGGGTTTCTGTGACTGTAACTCTTTATGGGAGTAGAAAGCAGCTTGTGGTTTCCAACTGCAGCTAAAACCTGTGGTTAGCAGTCCAATGTATACACCACTACATCACCAGGGCTAGTAACCTGAACTTACATATGAAAAACCGATTGCCTGCTATTCAGGATTATGGAGTTTATTAGAGAATAAAGCAGTTACCAATCTGGAGAAGACAGGATCAGGCTATAGTGGTTGAGTCAGGACTCCCTTTCAGTCATGTGAGCAGCCCCATTGCCCCTTGACCCCTGCCTTGCTTGAGCAAGTGTTACAAGTTTGGTGCTGCTGAAAAATGCCCATAGGGCAGGCCACTGTGCTATATGCCTCAGCCCCATGGGTCAACAAGCCTATCCCTCAACTCATAATTAAGAACCTGTAGGTAATGCACTCCACAGGCGAACCTCCTGATCAAAGGTACTCAGCTTTACGTATTCCACAGCCTGGGAAGCTCACCACTCTCTCGTGGTCTTGGTCTTGGTCCTGCTGCTGTCATTTCTCTGTGACTCCTCTGCCACCTCTCTGGTGTCCCACCTTTATATCCCATTGCTTGAGGAAGTTCAACACAGTATCTCAGGGTCCAAAAGACACACTCAACTCCTGACTCTTCTTTCTTTATGGTAGGAAAATCCCCTCCTTCTTCTAAGG
>NW_022109768.1:13330740-13331931 GCF_000313985.2 Echinops telfairi | reverse complement strand
TCCACCAGATAATTGATTAGACTATGCAAATAAGATGTGACAATCACTAATAAAGGACATTGGTCTGTTTTATTTGCCATTCCCCTGCCTATAAAAGAGCTTATAGGAACAGAGAGAATTCCTAGGACCATCAAAGAAAAAGAGCCACCCGCAGAGAACATTGTAAATTCCTGCCTAACGTGCTGCCATCCATGTCCGCAAATGTCACGCTATGCAGTGACCAGAGGCCAAGGCCAGGAGACCATGAGGCAGAGCAGTGGCAGGCTCCCTAGCCCACAGGAACAGAAACCAAGGGCCTGAACACTGAGAGGCTGAGGAGCAGGGAGAAAGACTTGGCTGCTGGCTGAGGAGAGGTATTGTTGTGGAACAATGACTATAACCTTAACGTTTTCTGATCCTTGTTTGGGGTAACCTGTTAATTTCCCTAAAAAAGCCTTTAATTGTGAGTCTTGTCAGTTAATTCTGTGTGGCCATTACAATGGATTATTGAATGCAGCCGAGAAGAATGCCGGGGGAGGGAGCACTGGTGTCCGAATCGGGTAAAGAAGGATTGGGGAAGGAGGCATGTGGGACTTCTGCCTTGTGGCAGTTGCCCTTGGGTTGGTGTGAAGATGGATTCTCCTTCTCGATGGGGAGCCAAAAAGGTCAGATATGGTCTCTGAGCCACTTTTACAGCTATATTTTTATATCTATAATCTTTGTATTATTTAATACACTATGAAAATGTATCAGCATCATTAGAGATTATATTTAATGGCTCTATAGGGTCTCATATGGCTGTGAGAATTATGTTTTAACTGATGGTTTTTGTGTACTGTTGAGTTGAGTCTGACTCGTGGAGACCCTATCAGACAGAGCAGAACTGTCTCAGCATTTCCACGGCTGTTGAGGGACAAATCACCAGATCTTTTCTCCCACGGAGCGGCTGGAAGACTCCAGCTATCATTGTTGCCATATATGGACACTCAGATAAACCGCCGAACAGTCTTTCTAACTTACCTGCTTGAGAGAATTCCCAGGAAGCAGGAACAGAGGGAATTCCTAGGACCACCAAGGAAGAAGAGCTACCACTGTAGCACCCCCTCTGCCTGAAGGGGTGGAGGCAGCAGATGCCAATCCACGCTGAGAGCGGAGGCCAAGGCTAGGAGACCATGGCACAGAGAGAGGAACAGTGAAGAGACCAGGAGAATG
>NW_022109768.1:13323023-13329631 GCF_000313985.2 Echinops telfairi | reverse complement strand
GGCACAGGAGCAGGCAGTGCTTGGTTCTGCTGTTCAGAGGGTCACTATGAATCGGAATCAACTCGAGGACACCGAACAAAACAGTGATCATTTCTAAGGCTACACATAGTTTTAGGAATTTACTACACACTACCAAATCTTAAGTAGAAATAAGTAAAGTAACAACTAAATATCTTACCAATGTGTCTCAAATTAAATCTCTTCCAACGGTATTCTTTTCTCTAAAATGTGATTTCTTACGTTTGGTATTCGGCTTGGGTACATGAAAAGTTAGGGAATCATTAACTTCAAAGTCAGCAGTTCAAAACTACCAGCTGCTTGAAAGAGAAAGACAGAGCTTTCTATTCCGATTCAGAGTGAGAGTCACAGGGGCAGTTCTCTGGTTAGTCTTCTTCCAATTTGCTGCCTGCGGAGCATCTCCAACTTTAACAGTGCCTCCCCCACCCTTGGTTTGTTTTTGTTTTTTTTACAAATATCTCCAGGGTGCAGGGGAAAGGAGGGCCCCCAACAAATCATCACTGGTCTGGTAGGCACAATTGTACGGCGATAAGAAGTAAAGATTATAGTGAAGTCATGGAGAGCACGAGGGATCGCAGGGAGATTGACGTCATGGAGTCAGACACAATTCATGGTAGCATGCTCACCTCAGCCCCGCTTGGTGGTCCTCGTGGGCAGAGCCCAGGAGCGAGAGCAGGAGAGCCCCAAACTTTTTTGCTAACCAAGGGTTATAACTACTTGGGTGGCATGATCACAGGCAACCACACGTCACAGGAAGGGGCAGTACAATAGGTATACACATCACAGGAAGGGGATGTACAATAGGCATAAGCGTGACAGGAAGGGGGTGAGCTAGGGGTGTGCCCATAGCAATGGGAGGGGCTAGAGGTATACATATGACAAGATGGGTGGACCCTAGATTCATGATAATGGCCTAACCTTGGTCACCCTTGGGTGGGCTTGACTTCTCTGGCGTTTCCTACAAGGAAACAGTCAACTACTATCCTTATCAGAAAGGAGTGGGTCCTACTTGTTGTGGGATAAACAGTGGTGACTGCTTGCTCTAGATGGCTGATAACCCTTAGGGAGAATAACCCCTGACCTACTTCTGTTGACCTCCAAGTGTATAGTCATCTGCCACGTGTACCAAGCAGCTAAGGTTGGCATATATTGGGGGGAGACAACTTCGGAGAACTCTTTCTGTTTCCCACACCAGGGCTCTTGCAATAACCCTGCCTTCTTTTGATTAGTCAGCAATTCCCTTGAAAAGGTATGAAGTCAAAGCAGGGCTAGCAGGCTGCCAGTACACTGACGCTCAGAGAACTGAAATCAATGAAGCTTGGACCTTAGAGTTGACAGAGCATTCAATGAACCACTTGGCTCAATTCTCTGGTTTCTGGCAGATAAGAAATTCAATTTTGCAGAAGACTTTTAGAAGATCTAGGTCACCTTTGGCAAGGAATGGTGCCTCTCTATTCATTTTGTTAAAATAAAATAAAAAAGACCACATAAGGAAAACAAATTCCGATGAAAATTAAAGTGCTATGCCTGTGAAGGACTAGCCCGAGCAGAGCAGTCACCACATCTATGTAAGATTTTTCCTTTTCCTTTAAAATATGTCTCCCGTTCCATAGCGTTTCCCCCCCGAAATTAGGCTGGGATTAGCTGTATTTACCATGAAGTAGTCTTGACAATTAACAGAATGTGTGTGTGTGTGTGTGTGTGTGTGTATAGGACTTTCATATTTTAGTTTTCTAAATAACTTTCTTTCCACTATCAAGAATGTCTAAGAGATCAACAAGGGAAAGCCACGATCTTAACAGAAAACCCATGATTTTAAAACAACCCCTTTTAGCATTTTAGCATTTCACTCTCTTAGTTGGAGTCTGACATTGTTTCACTGATAGCATCCCAGCACAATACTTTAGGTTGCTTATTTCACTTAACATTTACTTCATAACAATAGTTACATGATGGTGGAGTGGGCCATGTGGTTGGAAAAGGAGGCCTTCCACTCCCATCAGGATTTAGTCTCACAGACACCCAAGGGGTAGCTCCACTCTGTTCTATAGGGAGGCTGCAAGTTAGAATCGCTCAATGGCATTGTTTTTCATTTGGATTTCTAAGATGATGATTATTGAAATCCATAATATACTGTTCTGTTGCGGTTCTTTCTAATTGTTATAAATAACATTGTAGTGAATATGTGCTTGAAACAGTCTTCATTTGGGGGGATTATTTTAACAAAATGGATTTCTAGAAATTAAATTTCTTGTTCAGTGCATTGTTTTGTGGAACTGTACACAATAGTATTGAATCACTGTGACCCTCATAATATATGTACATATATCATGTATACACACATGTACACACACAGTATTTGGTGTGTATATATAGCATATGTGGTGTGTGTATAGATATATGGTACATATGTGGCATATATTTTGTATACATAGTAGATATATGCCACATGGATCACAATGGTTCAATACTATCATGTGCAATGTCATAAAAACAATGCACTGGACAAGAAATTTAATTTCTAGAAATCCATGTATACATATATATCCTGTTGAGTATATACATAAGAATATACACCCAGACGGGAGACATTGGACAGGGCAAGATATGACAAAATAATAATTTATAAATTATCAAGGGCTCATGAGGAAGGAGGGCGCAGGGAGGGAGGGGAACAAATGAGGACCTGATGCTGGGGGCTTAAGTGGAGAGCAAATGTTTTGAGAATGACAAGGGCAATGAATGTACAAATGTGCTTTACACAATTGATCTATGTATGGATTGTGATAAGAGTCGTATGAGCCCCTAATAAAACGATTTAAAAAAAAGAATATACACCCATCAGCAAGGTCCACAAATACAACACAGTGGCATCGATGGCATTCGGTGAGTTGTACAGTCATTGTTACTGTCCTTTTCTGAATTGTTTCTCCCTTGTTGACAAAATCTCATTTTCCCCCAAGTTTCCTGTTTAATCTTTTGAGTTGCTATTGTGAATTTGATCACGTAAAAAACATATCTTCAAAAAAGTACAATGGTCAAGGCAAACAATCTTTACTGAAAATAGCTAAACCTTATTAAAAAGCTAAACTTTTTGTTTGATTTTAAACTTCAGGAGATATTTTTGGTTTAAGGTTTAAAGATTATCTTGGGGCAATAATTTCAAGGGTTCATCTAACCTTCATGGCTCCAGGAAGATTGAATTTCATCATTTGAAGTATGTTCTGGCTAACTTCAAGGTTAGCCGTTCAAAGTTACCAGCTGCTCTGCAAGAGAAAGACAGGGTTTTCTACTCCCATAAAGAGTTAGTGTCTCAGAAACTCACAGGGACAGTTCTACCCTGCTCTATTAGGCTCACTATGAGTCGGCACCGACTCGATGGCACTGAGCTTGGCTTGGTTTCATGCTGGATCAACTGGGTGTTGTTTGGCTACCACTAATGAGCAGTTTGATCAGTGGCTTTGTAGAAGAATCCTGACTAACTGGAGGGAAGGATGGAAAAAAGAATTTCTATAGGATTTTCATTGACTTCTCTTAGTCTATTTTAGTCTGAAAGTGCCTCTTCAACCCTTAAGCACCAAACGAGGAGAGTGATGGTTAAGGGATAGAACCTTCTGTGATCTAGAAATAGTTTTTCAATCATATGCAAAGGGATTTCAAAAATTTATGGAAAAACTCCATTATATTTTCATTTAATTTCCTCACAAACTTTTTGATGTCCCTTGATATCTGCTGACCTGCAAATAGGGATTTTTTTTAATGAATTCATTTTAAGACATCACGGAATAGAAGAGGACCAGGACTATGAAGTTATAAAATAGAGAAGTAGATATATTTTCTGAGTGGTAGTTTTTATTTTTAGGTAGATCTAGCTACAGATTTTTTTTAATTTGGTGAGGCTTCTGGAGTGGTATCAGCCTGTGTTAGTCTGGGTACTTTAGAGAAACAAATCCACAGAAGCTCATATGCATTAGAGAGAGTTTTCTATAAAGGGTAAGTGCACATCAGGAAAACAGTGCTGCCCAAACCCAGTGCTGCCCAAGCCCCCAAGTCCAACATTAACCCATATGTCCGACACCAATCCACAAAGTCCTCGTCTATCTCATAAAAGACAAGCAATTATGCCAACTGCAGGAGGAAAGCAGAATCAATGAATATGTAAGCATCTCAGCGCTGGCAGGGGTCTCCACACGGCTGCTCCAGCACCCATGGCTGCATCGGCGTAGATCCATGCAGCTTCTCCTCAGGGATGTCTTGCACAAAGCAAGAGACCCAAGAGCTGGAAAGGTGAGGCTCACCGAGCCATTTATCTCTCCTCACTTCAATTAACCCCACGTGTTTATCGGCCAGGTTGGCACAATAAACTTTAACTATATCACAGCCCCTCCAGCATTTCTCCTGTGAGTGAGGTAGTTTATGTGACGCAAATACCACTGTGCCAGCTACTTGGTGAGCAATGCACAAGACTGTTAACTGAGTACATAAAAGAGCACCTGTGCACTTTGAACCTAGTCCAAAACGGGTTCAAATCCTGTTTCTGATACATATTAGTGGTGGGACCTGTTAAATATCCTTTATCATATGTTCTGCAAGTCCTTTTGTAGTTTTCTTGTGTGAAGCCTGATATTAAATTTTTTATATTAAATTATTAAGTAGAAATAGTTATGACCATATTTCAACAGGAAATCTAAGGTGATAGTGTGATATACTCAGAATTTTTTTTTAAGGTTGGAAACTGCCCAGGATGACTTAAAAATAAAAATCAGCTTTATTTTGTTTTGTTATTGCCAACTCTTATAATGGCTGGACCTTTAAATGCTAGCTCATTGAATGACCTCACCTCCTGAAGCAGGTGCTTGGCATTGTGGAATGGACACCAGACTGGGGTTTTGATAAGATGAATTACTTCGGCGAGGCAAATAACTGCTGACTGGTGGTACTTCTTTCTTTCTAATATTTCTATAGCATCAGCATTTTCAGGCTGACATATAACAGGGGTAGCAACCAGGCAACAGCTCCAACTCTCTTTTAATAAGGTGAGCTTTTTTTTTTAATGGTGTGTGCTATGGGGAGCTGGCAAAAGAAACCACAAATGACAAGTTATTTTTAGATTCTAAGGGTACTATAAATAGGTCAATGAAATAAAGCTCTGAAAGCTCATTTGCTGAGAGGAAGAACTTCAAAGGGAAGATATATTATCGACTTTCTTTCCCCCTTTTACTTTCCACCAGGAAAATTCATTTTGTAGGAAAGATAGTTACGTTTTGGAGCACACACGGGAGTGGTTTCTCATATGATTTTCCTTTTTCCTCCAAGCATTTTATAATGAATTAGGTAGGGGCTTGCGTGTCAGAAGGAGCTTTGGTGGCCTGCACATTCAGTGGTTTGAACCCACCAATTGCTTTCCCATAAAGAGGTAAACTCTCAGAAGCCTAGCTTGGGCCATTCAGCCCTGTTCTACAGGGGTAAGGAGCCCTGGTGGTGTAAGTTTTTCATCCATCTTGAATCCATCTTTGTATATGGAATGAGGGCGGGGTCCTGACTCATTCATCTCCAAAGGGAAGTCCAAGTTTGCCAACACCATTTGTTGAAGAGACTATCTCTTCCTCATTTAATGTGTTTCGGCCCTCTGTTAAAAACCAGTTGTCTCTATGTGGATGGATTTCTTTCTGGGTTCCCCATTCTGTTCCATTGGTCTATGTATTTCTCATTGTACCACTACCAGACCTTTTGACTACTGTCACTGTTTAGTAGGTGTTGAGATCAGGAAGTGACAGGCCTCCTATTGTGTTCTTTTTCTTTAGTGCTACTTTGTTTATCCAGGCTCTCTTTCTTTTCCATATAAAGTTGATGACGAGTTTTTCCACCCTATGAGGTTTTCAAACTCTGGGAAAGGATGTCTTGTTTGGTAATGTTGAGGGTCAGAGAAAACAAGGCAAACCCTCGATCAGATGAATCGGCCCAATAGCCACAGTAGTGGACACAAACATCCAGTGGTCATGGAGATGACACAAGCCCGGGAAGCATTTCTGTCTGTACATGTGAGTGCACGATGACTCGTAGCAACTCAATGGCAACTAACAACATAGGGAGCGGCGTCTGGGCTACGAAGTAGGCAGAGTTTACATTTCTGGGGTTCTGGAGAGTTAAGCTTCAGCCTGATGAGTAGTTGGTGGGCTGCTTACTCGGTTGTCCCTGACGTAGTTCTGCAGATGAAGGTTGCAAGTTGTGCTAGTCCGGATAGACTAGAGAAACAAATCCAGGGAGTCTCACGTGTGTATAGGAAAGAGCTTTATATAAAGAGCAATTGTACATTAAAAAAGCATCCCAAGTCCATAAGTCCGATATTAGCCCATATGTCCAGTACCAGTCTATAAATTCCTCTTCAGATTCATGTAACACATGCAGTGATGCGGATACAGTTAAAGTTTATTGTGCCAAGCAGGCCGATAAACACAAGTGGGGTTAATTGAAGGGCAAAGAGATAAATGACTGGGTGAGCCTCGCCTTTCTAGTTCTCAGGTCTCTTGCTTTGTGATGGTCAGACCAGGGTGCAGCTGCCTTAGCAGTTCCCTGCTTCAGCTGGCAAG
>NW_022109768.1:13313210-13322488 GCF_000313985.2 Echinops telfairi | reverse complement strand
GTTTTCTGGGGAAATTAAGGGAAATATGAAAATAGAAAGTTTGTAAGCCCACTTGCTTTCAGCCATTAAAATTTGATCTTTAGATGGGTTTAGGGCATGCCTGTAAACAAAGCTTTGAAAAGATATGCCCGACCCAGTGCTTTGGAGTACTCAGGAACCAATGTCTTTGTCAGATGCTGGAAAAAAATCTGGAACCATGAAGAAAGCTCCCCTCCAGGATTGACTGTTAAAGGGAGCCTGAGAGCAGGCTGAAATGCTTGCTAAGTGACCACCTGAATGTACTTGTTGAGTGGAAGTGGGAGAAATGCAGCAATAAAGAGACAGGTTGAGTTTGGCCACTGACACCTGTGGAGTTGGTTTACAGGAAAAAGAGGAGAAGATGAGAGTGGCTTGACTGGTCTAAAGTTCATGACCTAGCACAAGGGTGCTAGGCTTGTTGAGTATTGGTGAGAGCTCATGATCTAAAGGCAAGGTGACCAATGGGCACCCTGTGAAGGCTGAGTGAGGCAGCCCACATTGAGTTGACCAGAACCCGAGCAGATGGAGTTATTTGAGCCTGTGAACTGGTGCATATTGTTAATGACTTTATGGATGGCCTGTCCAGATTTGACTTTGTTTATGGATGCAGGCTTCACAAAGTTCCAACTGGAATGAAGATTCTTCATGTCATAAAATGATTGCCTCCTCAGAGCACTGGTTGATGTAAGTGGGCAATATATAAATTGGATACCCAAAATTGGGGGTATAAAGGCATGAAGTGGTTGGCTTACAAACTTTCATAGGTGGGGGAACATATTCACAGGATTATATGATTAAGGTGTAGTTGTTACCTAATTGCAATCATGAGGCTAAAGAGTTATATACAGGTGCCAAGTTGGCAAGTGGTGGATTGATACAGTTAAAGTTTATTGTGCCAACCTGGCCAATAAACACACGTGGGGTTAATTGAAGGGATGAGAGATAAATGGCTTGGTGAGCCTGGCCTTTCTAGTTCTCAGGTCTCTTGCTTTCTGATGGTTGGACCAGGGTGCACCTGCCTTATCCAGATATCTGCTTCAGCCGGCAAGGCTCACTTCCTACAAGACATACCTGAGGTAGCAGAAGGACATTTGGCCTCCACTCAAGTACTCCCTCAGCGCAAGAATACTTTCTTCTATTAAATTGGCACTCTATGATGCTCACCTTCCCAACACAACCAGTGAAGACAAAGCAGGTGAATAAGCAAATGTGGTGAAGAAAGCTGATGGTGCCTGGCTATCAAAAGATATAGCATCTGGGATCTTAAAAGCTTGAAGGTAACAAGCTGCTATCTAGCTCAGAAGCAACAAAGCCCACATGGAAGAAGCACACCAGCCCGTGTCATCATGAGGTGCCAAAGGGATGAGTTATCAGACATCAAAGAACAAAAAATCATATCACTATGTGCTCACCTCCCTGATACAATCACTGAAGACAAATGGGTGCATAAGTAAATGCGGCGAAGAAAGCTGATGGTGCCCAGCTATCAAAAGCGCCTGGGGTCTTAAAGGCTTGAAGGTAAACAAGCAGCCATCTAGCTCAGAAGCAACAAAGCCCACATGGAAGAAGCAAACCAGTCTGTGTGATTACGAGAAGTCAAAGGGATCAGGTATAAGGCATCATCAGAACAAAAAAATCATATCGTAGTGAATGAGCTGGGGAGTGCGGAGTGGAGACCCAAAGCCCATTTGTAGGCAACTGGACATCCCCTTACAGAAGGGTCTCAGGGAGGAGACAAGCCAGTCAGGTATGATGTAACAACGATGAAAAAATACAACTTTCCTCTAGTTCCTAAATGCTTCCTCCTCCCCCACTATCATGATCCCAATTCTACCTTACAAATCTGGCTAGACCAGAAGATGTACACTGGTACAGATAGGAACCAGAAACACAGGGAATCCAGGGTGGATGACCAGTGGTGTGAGTGGCAATACTGGGAGGTGGTGTGAGTGGCAATACTGGGAGGGTAGAGGGAGAGTGAATTGGAAAGGGGGAACCAATTACAAGGATCTACATGTGGCCTCCCCGCTGGGGGATGGACAACAGAAAAGTGGGTGAACGGAGATGTTGGACAGGGCAAGATATGACAAAATAATAATTTATAAATTATCAAGGGTTCATGAGGAAGGGGGAAAAATGAGGAGCTGATGCCAGGGGCTTAAGTGGAGAGCAAATGTTTTGAGAATGATGAGGGCAATGAATGTACAAATGTACTTTACGCAATTGATGTATATATGGATTGTGATAAGAGTTGTATGAGACCCTAATAAAATGATTTACAAAAAATGAAAGAAAGAAAATGAGCTGATACCAAGGTCTCATATAGAAAGAAACTGTTTTGAGGATGATGGTGGCCAAAAATATACAAATGTGCTTGACACACGGATGCATGTATGGATTGTGATAAGAGCTGTACGAGCCCCCAATAAAATGATTCAAAAAAAAGAAAGAAAGAAAAAAGGCATACCTTAGGAGAAGCCCCATGGACCTATACCAATGCAGCCCTAGGTGCTGGCGCAGCCATGTGGAGAGCCCTGCCAGCGCTGAGATGCTTACACATTCACTGATTCAGCTTTCCTCCTTCAGTCGTGTGTGTTTTGTGAGATGGAGGAGGACTTTGTGGATTGGTGTCCGACATACGGGTTAATGTTGGACTTGGGGGCTTGGGCAGTGCTGGGTTGGGATGTTTTCTTGAAGTGCACTTACCCTTTATAGAAAACTCTCTCTTATACATATGAGCTTCTGCGGATTTGTTTCTCTAATGTACCCAAACTAACATGGGTGACAAATGCAGGACGATCACAGGCCAGTAGATGGAAAGTCTTATGGATCCAGTTGCTGTTGAAGCATCTCAGTGCTGGCAGGGGTCTCCACGTGGCTCCTTCAGCTCCAAGGCTCTAGCGTAGCTCCATGTGTCATCTTACCGGAATGTCTTGCAGGGAGTGAGCCTGTGTCCTGCCTCCAGGGAGCTATTTAGCTCCCTGCTAATTAGCATCTCCAAATCAGGTCATCAAGCTGCGAGCTGATTGACAAGCTAGAGTCCACCCCTTCACTCAAGTCTAAGTCTCAAATTGACACCAGATTATGTAACTACCAAACAGGTGAAGGTGGGTTTAGAACGTTGGGCAGAAAGTGAGAATGATGTAGCACCATCAGGGGCTATCTTTGTTGGAAATAATAGGGGTGTATTTTTCCACCCACTCCTGTTGCTCTACAGGAGCAGGAGCTCACTTCGTCTTGCATCACTGTTGTCTTCCTCTCGCCCAGGAACATTTGGCCCATGTGGGATGTGGCATCTTCTCTTTTATGAGAATCCCTCCCTAACTGCCACTCCTTCCACCTCCCTGGTGTCAGTAAAGGAGAAAAGAAACTTATTGAAAGGTTCTCCAAAGAAGCAGAACCTTTAAGAAGTTGTATAAATAAATATATGATCCTAAACACACACACACACACACACACACACACACAGATTTATTTCAAGGAAGTGGCTTAAGTAACTGTATCGAAACCAAAACTCACTGCCATCCAATCAACTTCAATTCCTGGCAACCCTATAGGACAGAGTATAACTTTCCTTTAGGGTTTCTGGGATTGCACAGCTTTATGGGAGCAGACTAGCAGGCTAGAAACCCCGGCAGAAGCTAATGTGCACCACTTGTCCTTTCTCAGGAAAACCTTCATTCTATTCTTTTAGTGGATTGTATGAGGCTAACTTAGATTATTGAAAATAATCTTCTTTGATTTCACATTCATTGATTGTGATGTTAACCACATCTACCAAATAACTTTTCAGCAAGGCCTAGATAAATTGAGTTGAATCAAATAACTGCATGTTATTACCTAGCCACATATATACATTTTAAATTGAGCTATGAGATTTGTACACTGAATGGGCTGTCACATAAAGCGTGATGTATGTTACTGCCCTTCTACTTTCTTTCTTCGTTCATCTTCTCCTGCGGCTTCTTCACTACAACTTTCCTCCCTTCTGGGTACGTAATAACTTTGTGCTTCCCAGATGATCAACAAATACCTCACCACGGTTTGCTTTTGGTTTCACATTACACATCAATCCTTTAACAAGGCCTGTCCACTCTCCCTCCAGAACAGAGCCTAGAGCCGTGTTCTCATTCCTTCTCCACTCTTACCTTCTGACCTATCACCACCTTATCTCTTTAAAAACCTCTTCTTCACCAACGTCCTGAGTTTATCCTTTCCTCTTCCAATCCATTCACCACAGAACATCCTGAAAAGACAATTTTAAATGAAATATGACTGTGTCACTTCACTGTTTAAAAGTCCCCAGCAGTGTTTGGTCAGTAAAATACAAACCCTGTGTTTGGGCAATAAAATACGAGCCCCTTAGTCTATCTGCAGGGAGGCGGTGGGGGGCAGGGGGTGGCGGTGTTCAGTAATAGAACTTTTGCCTTTCACATGGGAGACGTAGGTTCCATCCCTAGCCAGTGCAGCTCCTTGAAGCTTGCATGATGCCGTGATGCTGCACAGGTTTCAGCAGAGCTTTAGTCCAAGAGCGAGTAGGAAGAAAGGTCTGATAATCTGTTCCTCCAGATCATTCAATGAAGGCCCTGAGAATCACAATGGTCCCATCTGTCACCCATAATGGAGACAAGGCAGGATAGGGCAGCCTTTATTCCCCCACCACCCCCTGCTATGGTACAGGAGGTCACCCTGAGGGTGGGAAACAGAAGGATTTCTCTCAAGCTGTCTCCCCCTAAATATATGCCAGACTTAGGTGCTTGAGAATGACTATACACTTGGAGGTCATCAGGAGTAGATTAGGGGTCATTTTCCCTAAGAGCTATCAGCCATCTGGAGCAAGCAGACACTACTGTTTATCCCATAACAAGTAGGGCCCACTCCCTTCTGATAAGGATAGTAGTTGTCTGTTTCCTTGTAGGAGACGCCAGAGAGGTCAAACCCGCCCAAGATTGACCAAGGTTAGGCTGCCATCATGAATCTAGGGTCCGCCCATCTTGTTACATGTATACCCGTAGACCTTCCCATTCCTATGGGCACACCCCTAGCTCATCCCCTTCCGGTCACGCTTATTCCTATCCTTCCTACAATGTGTATGCCTATTGCACTGCCCCTTCCTGTGACGTGTGATTCTGTAATCATGTCCCCCTAAAGTGATATAACGATTGGTTGGCAATAAAGAAAGGCTCTCTCCTGCTCCCGGGGCCCAGGAGCTCTCTCCGGCACTTGGGGGCCTGGAGGCTCCCCGGTTCTCGGTCCCCGAGGCTGCTCCTGCTCTCGTGGCTGGGTTCCCCCCATGAGGACCATCAAGCAGGGCTGAGGTGAGCGATGCTACCATGAATTGTGTCTGACTCCATTATTTGACTCTATCTTTTAACTCTCATGCTCTCTATGACTTTACTATAATCTTTACTTATTATCGCTGTACAATTGCGCCTACCGGACCTGTGATGATCTGTGGGGGACTCACCCCTCCCCTGAACCCCACACCTGAGTCATGGGCCCACTAGCAACAATGAACCAGGCCTGCTAGGCCCTATGTAATTTATTCATTGGGAACTGTGTCTGTGAACTGTAGTCAGTCAGTGCTACCAGGAGGATGTCATTTGGCAGGTTCCTCTCTAGACCTGATATCTCCTCTTAGAATCCACCAGAGAGAGTGAAAAATTGAGAGTTAACCTTACTCAGTCAAATACTATTTAATTATTGAAGAATTTCCCACAATGTGACTAACTGAAGGATTTCATCGGTGTCACCCATCCATGCCTTCCTGTTAGGAAGATCTGGAGTTTTTCAAAGCATCTCCCAAACCGTTGCAAGAGATCCGTCATTGCCAGTCTATCCCAACTCCTAGCAGCCCTGGTGGACAGAGCAGAACTGCGCCATCGTGTTTGCGGGGCTCTAAATCTTATGGATAGGAACTCCTGTCGCCTTGTAGAGTAAGCACTGGACTGCTAATCTCAAGGTTGGTGGTTTAAACCCACCAGCTGCTAAGAAAGATGAGGCTACCTCCTCCCATCAGAAACCTTCCCAAGAGGCTCTGTGAGTTGGGATCATGTGTGTTTTTCATTGTGATGTAAGTGGGTTTGGCTTTTTCATTTTTCTGGAAGCCGACTGCCGCCGTCTTCTGTCATTAGCAGCGGATGCTTTAACCACTGCACCACCAGGGATCCTTCATAATAGAAAATAAGAGCTAATACTTTATTGAGGCTTACATTATGCCAGGTGCTCCCATTTTACATCTATCAACCTAAACTTCACCCAAAACCTGTGAAAGAGTTCTATGGTTATCTCCATTTTACAGATGAATCCCCTACCAATATGGAATACATTCACTGATTCCATGCTTTATATCAGTTTCTTCAGGCCACTCCTTTGTGGAATAATTTCCAGACTTCAGAATTCAAAAAAATGACCCCAGAGGTGGTTAAAATAGCAGGTTTCAGCCTCCTATTCCTGGGGATGCTGAAAGAGTACAGTTAGGTGCGGCTAAGACTGCTTTTTTATAAACATCCACCCGGGTTGACTCAGCCTTTGTAAAACACGGTTCCAGGGCAAGATAGAGATGCTCCCTGGAGACCCAACCAAAGGAACACCATCTCCTGCCTGTCCCAGCTCTGCTGGGAGCTTCCCTGGGAACTGAAGAGGGAGCAAAGAAACAGCTGTCAGTTCCTCCTCCCTCCTGATGTCACAGAGTCTAAGGAATGTCTGGGAAGGTAGGCTGAAAGTTGAGGGACAACAGGTGACAATCAGGCAGCTACTCTGCTTTTTCTCCCAACAGTGTGGCCTGCCTCAACCAGGGACAGGTAATCGCCTACATCATACCTGCTGCTTGCTTCTTTGACAGGGTCAGGGCTACAGCCTAGGCATGGTTTACTGCCCAGTGTACCTTTCCTTCCTGAATCTCATTTCCACTGCCTGTCCCTGCATCCTCCTCCACGCCATCCGTCCCTGCAGCTTGCAAATACCTGACCTGAGAAACGACTTCTACATCTGCAAGGCTAACGAGTCTTCAGTTAAGGAGGCGGCCCAGTGGGAGTGCCAAGCTCCTTCCCCAGGAACTACACTGAGCATCAGCCGCCTTCACTGGGAACTGTGTCTGTGAACTGTAATCGGTCGGTGCTACCAGGAGGATGTCATTTGGCAGGTTTTTTATTTATACCTTGGAATGTTCAAGGTTTTTTTTCTCATATAAATTAAGGATAACAACTTCTTTGCATCACATCATTTCAGTTTTTATAGGGACACGCTGTTGTTGGATAGCGGGGAAACCGCACAGAACCCGGGTTCCTTGATGACAAGGTGATAGGACAGGGTCAGAGTGTTTCCTAGGTAACAGAAAGGCTGCCTCGAAACACAGCTGCTCAAGGCAGCTGTGTTCAGGGGACAGTGGGAACATAATTATTCTTAATAATGAAAAGGTCCATCCTTTCTCAAATGCCAAGAAAGAGTCAAGTGCTTGGGGCCCATTTCAACTCCATTTGGTCGGCCCTCTCCCGCCCCTTGTGAATGTTCTTCCAGCAATAAAACAAAGCAAAGTAAAGCAAAAACATATGGGATTGGAGACGAGCCTTCCAAAAAGGTAAGGTGTGCGGGCCCTGAGGTTTATGTGTGGATCTTCAAATATATAAATGAAACAGAATTTAAACCGCAAAGTCACAGATAGTACTGTATTTCATTTCTCCCAGCTGTGTTTGCTGCCATATATATTTCAATATTATTTTATTGACCTCTTAGAATACATGTAAAATCATAAAGATAAAAGATCTTTATGAACAGACTATTCATGAGGAGTATTCAAGAAGAATATCTTAGAGGAGGTCCCAGCTTTCATCATTCACATTAATAAAGGAAATCATTATAGTCTCCATCGGCAAGCATACACCTTGGCTATAGAGGATCTCCAGGCATGAAAGTTTTGAGTTTCAATCATCAAAACAAAGTTGGACAAAGTGCCCACGTTAGTAGACACTCCTACAACGGTGTTCAGTACATTTCAATGGAAATTCAGGTTCAGAGTGAGGCACCGATGTGTCTGTCTTTGCGAAGGTGATTTCACTTCTGCTGGTGGGTAAACCAGGAGGGTCAGACTGCACTTGGCAAAAATACTTAGCTTTTCTGATTTAGACTCCCAGTGGGAGAACCTGCCCAATAGCATGTTCCAAACCAAGCATTTCTGGTTGAGTCTCTGTTCAGCCCATGGTGACCCAGGATGAGAGCTATAGAGTACCTAGATTATAGATTTTGTCTGTTTGAGGTGCATAGTGTCTTCAGAGATCACACCAGAAGGATCTGATCTGGAAACCCCACTAAGTGATCCAGACTTTACCTTCAGCACACTTGTTGCAGATGAAAGGAATGAAAATACTCCTGTGGACTTGGAGCAGAAATGCCCGAATGTGAGAAGATGCAGAAAATTGCCATCTCAAGGTCAGGGATTGATAGCTCATCGGACTTTGATTCAAATATTTTACTGTTGAGATCGCACAATAATCGGCAACTCTGGATGATCAGATATTAGCTATTTTCACACTCTCCTTTTCATGACATATCTTAGTCCTGTAGACATAGTTTGGCCTTAGTGAAAGAGCATTATTATAACTTGGTGTCTAACACTCAATTTTTTTCTTAAGCAGTGTTCAGTCACATAAGTTTTTAAACTTATATGAACCTTCCATGTATTTTATCTAAAAAACTTTCTTATATATGTATGTTTTTCTTTAAATTCTATGACATTGGCTACATTAGTGACATTATTATTAGAATTATCACATGTCCCATGGAGGTTATTTATATTATTTCTCAAGAAACTGATAATGCTGCCCATATGGTAGGCCAGGTATATATATAAATGGCAAATATAGGAATGGATTTTGAGTTCACACTTAATTATAAACTGTAATTTAAGAACATTTTTAACTTGTTCTGCTTTTCATTGTTTTCTGATTTCTTTTGGATAGAGGCTGTTAGTCTGGGTACTTTAGAGAAAAATCCATAGAAACTCATGTATAAGAGGGAGTTTTCTATAAAGGTTAAATGAGCATCAAGAAAACATCCCAACCCAGTGCTGCCCAAGCCCACAAGTCCAACATTAACCCATTAACCCATACATCCAGCACTAATCCACAAAGTCCTCCTCCATCTCACAAAGCAGATACAATGACGCCGACTGCAGGAGGAAAGCCGAGTCAGTGAATGTGTAAGCATCTCAGCGCTGGCAGGGGTCTCCACATGGCTGCTCCAGCACCCAGGGCTGCATCGTA
>NW_022109768.1:13304013-13311823 GCF_000313985.2 Echinops telfairi | reverse complement strand
CGACCATCACAAAGCAAGAGACCCGAGAACTCTAAAAGGCAAGGCTCACCGAGCCATTTATCCCTCCGCCCTCAATTAATCCCACATGTGTTTATTGGCCAGGTTGGCACAATAAACTAACTAACTCACTGTTCCTTTCCTGCAAAATATAGAAAACTTATTAAATAAAAATATCAAAATGAGAAAAAAATTAGAAATAATTTTATTGGGGGCTCTTAGTTCCGATAAAATTCATACATCATTTGTATCAAGCACATTTGTACATGTAGTCATCATCATATTTCAAAACATTTTCGTTCTACTTGATCCCTTGGTATAAGTTGAATAGAGGCTTTTATACATTCTATTTTGTTGTGGGGATCTTTATAGATGGTTTTCTTTATATGAAATGCAGGATAAGTAAATCTATAAAGACAGTAACTAAATTAGTAGTTTCTTAGAGTTATGACAGGGGAGGTTGCAGGGAAATGGGAGTTAATAATAATGTATACAAGAATGAAAACAATGTTCTAAAATTGATTGTGGGGATGAATGCACAACTCTTTTTAATATATTTAAACCATTGAATTGTATCATACAGGAATTACATGTCAATAAAACTGTTTAAAAACAAGCCATGTAAAATATATTTTGTTAATTGGTACATAATCATTACATGCATGTGTATTAATAATCAATAGCTGTGCAATCCTGGAAAGATCTCTTAATAAGTTCCCGATTAAAATAAAGGCTATTTCTAAATCAGGTTCTCAACCTGTGGGTTGGGACCCCTATGGGGGTCGAACAACCCTTTCACAGGGGTCGCCTGATTCATAACAGTAACAAAATGACAGTTAGGAAGTAGCAACGAAAATAATTTTATGGTTGGGGGGCGGTCATCATTTCATGAGGAACTGTATTAAAGGGCCGCGTCATTAGGAAGGTTGAGAACGACTGTTCTAAATAATGGACAAGATATTGCATTTTCACCAAGAATGCAAAGTATCCTGGGTATGTTGATAGAAGACAGTACTGCGTAGAAATGGAAGCCTTTGTATTGGAAGGTGAGATTCAGTCCTGGAGGGGCATCGGAGGGTTGGAATCCCATGCTTGCCCGTGCTGTCCCAGGGCCTCAGATACCTGAGGCAACCAGGACAGACCATCCTTAGAGGAGATTGGTGGCTATGTACCCGTGTGATGATCTGAAGGTTACTCAAGGGCAATCGCCAAACCTGTGAAATACCTAGAATTCCACTTTGAAAATCATGCGCTGGCTTCCAGAATAAAACATTAATTTACAAGTATTTTACCTCAAAGAAGTGTTAACTTGTTCATTCCAGTCTTGGAATGTGTGCTGTGGATTGATGTGCTGTGCCCCACCACCACCACCACCACCACCCAATATATATACTGAAGTGCTAGCCTTTGTGCCTCTGGTCATGATCCTGTTTGGAAATAGAGCTTCTTTGTTTCCTTGTGCTGATGTGTTCGTGAGTTCATACCAGAGTTCTGATGTGTTCTTAACCTAGAGCAGAACACACACAGGTGCGCACACACAAAGCAAAAATGGTGTGAGGATCTGTCTACAAGCAGAGGAATGTCAGAGATCACCAACAGACACCAGAAACAAGGAGTGGCCCAAAGAGGGACCCCCAAGATGGCCAAAACCCTGATTTGGACTCAGCCGCCAGAACTGTAGGAAAATACATTTCTCTCCTTTCACGCCCCCACTTATGTTCATTTTTGCTACAGCAGCACTGGGTAACTAAGGCAGCATGGACAGGATAACCAAATCATACTGAGACCTGGGGATGTCAAATGGGATTTCAAGACCAAGAAAGGATCTATCGTGATGTGGGGGGGCGGGGGCTGGCAGGTGAGAGGACACAGAAGTAGAGGTGGCAGAATTTAAAAAATAAGGAAATGGTAGTCACTTCTCCGTTAGTTAGGTTTACCTCGGTTCTTGCAGCTGAACGATGTGACAGAAGCGCTGCTGGACTCCAAGTGACTTTTATGAGGGGGGGAGTTTCAGGTAGTTTAGTCTCCAAGAAACCCATGCTATTTTTGTAGTGTACAAGGCCCCGCCGGGACTGCGCGGAGCTGGAGACTGAAGATGGCCACTTCCGGAGAGCATGAAAAACCACATGAAAAGAAGACCAGACTGGTTCACGGAACCAAGCACGCGGAAGCAAGCGCAGGAAATCCCCAGAGGCCAAGAGGATGAGGCGCGAGAGGACCTGCAGGCGCTTACACGCCTCACACGTGAGAGAGATTCCCACCCTCCACTTGCAGAGCACCAAACAAGGGAAAGAAAAAGACCTGCGGCCTGCTTTTATCCCTCCCAGCCCCACTGGCTGTGGAGGTGTGGCTCAAGGTAATGTCCGTTCTTTTGGGCTGAGTTTAAGGGCACCTGTGTGATGTCATGTGACTGGTGCCTAGTATTGTGTGGGGCCCTGTATTGTGGCATGGACAGCTAATTTTCGTTTAGCATATGCATTCAGTGAAGAGAAACCCCCCTTTGTCCCTAATCTACCTGTCACTTTCTGGATAATTTGATGGTAAACTTTACTAAATGGGGGTGAAAGGTCTTAGATTCTGGAATTGGGGCAGATTGTTTATGATTTGGTTGTATCATTTTTTCAATGAAAGAAAAAAATCAATTTAGGGTGCAGGGGTGGTGAACATCATTGAGAAGGTCATTTTTAGGTAAAGGATTCCCACTGTCTGTTTACAAGTTCAAAAGCAGTGCTTCCCAAATAGTTGGCTGTGCGCCAGAGAGGCAACCAGGAATTTGTTTAGAAGTAGCCGCTATTTTTTCTTGATCATTTACACCAATATGATGACATGCAAGACCAAAGTATACAGTATTAAGTGTCATGTCTGCAGAGATGTGATAAGTACCTTTAATTGACCTTTATCACATGTCTACAGACATGACACTTAATACTGTATGCTTTCATTTGACATGTCCTCATAGTCATGTCCAAGATCGATTCCATCCAAACTAACTTGATTGCTTCCCTGGGTCATTCAACCTTGACCGTCCTCTGGGCTTCACACAGTTTAAAACATTTTGGTTCTGTCCACAGAGGATCACCCATCGTCTACCTCCTTCTACTGCCAACATTCCAGGGAGGGTTCACGATGATCCTTCACCCATTTGATCCTTCCAGAACAGCAAATCAACCTTGTAACTATGTGACACATTCTTGTACTTGTGGGCCATCCTTCTTTTTTGGAAAGACATTTGAGATGGAGGCTTCTGTTTCTTTATCTAGATACAAGGTGCAGATTGCCAGGGCCACCTGATCCCAGGAGAGCGTCAAAAGGAGACATTCCTAAAACAATGCTTTCTTGTGCCAAATTGACGAGGCTGAGCTTTCGAGAGCTAAACCATGGTACGAGTGGTTGAAAGTTATGGGTCAATCTAACAGTAGCCTAAGCCACCAGATAAATTGAGTAAGGCTATTTTATGATATTTTGAAGTAATCTTTTAAAACTTCTTCACTCCCCTCATAATTTATTTTCAGTAAAAGACACATTTCATCAGGCTGCTGCTGCTGCCCCTCCTCCTCATCAGTTTGATCAGCAGGGAGAGTTTTACCCGAAGTGGATTCACGTTGTTCCTAACCACCAAACCAATGCCCCTGGGTGAGCATGTCAATGGCAGTAGCACGTGACTTAAGAATAATAAAGGAGAAAAAACTCTTGTCTCCCTGTCTTTCTTCCTGTGATATGAATGTGTTTATTTCATGAAGCCATGGTGGCTCCACGGTTAAACACCAAGCTGCCAAACAAAAGGTCAATGACTTAAACCCACCAGCTGTTCCATGGGAGAAAAGACCTGACAACCTGGTGCCATAAAGATTCCAGCCTAGGAAACCCCAGGGGATATTTCTTTGTCCTATAGGGTCACTATGGGTAAGGATTGATCAGACCACAAAAAACAACATGTCTGTTCCATTGTGTGTCTGCGTGTATGCATATAATCACAGATTGTAACATGACTATCAGGACACTGTTATCCAGAAACCATCTGTATTGTTATTATCAGTGTCTTTGAGATAATTAGCAATGTATTCCAGTTCAGGAATCATCCTTGGATGGCTGCGCTAATACATGTTTTGCATTTCAAGAATTTTTCTGGAAAATATCTGTGATAAGTCAAAAAGCAAGCAGAGGCTTAATTTTATATGTGGGTGTGTCCATTTCATTAATGTATTTACATAAAACAAAATTTAATCTTTTTATGTGTACATTATGATGACTTTTGACAAATGTCCATGATGTGTAAACAACACAATGGCCATGATAGAATATTTGCATCACCACAAAACGTGGTGAGTTAGTCTCAGAGTCAGTTAGTCTCAGATCCTGAAGCTCTGCCACCTGAAGCTTAGCATCTTCAAATAGCACCAGTTTATTTCCCTGTTCTATAGGGTTGAAGTCCAAGTAGCGTGTGGCTCCACAAAGTCCTCTTCTAAACCACCTCACATGGCCAAAATCCCAGGGAAGGACTGAGTACCTTACTGGAGGTTCAGGGGAAGAATCTGCTTTTAAACATAGTCTAATGGTTGGCAGAATTCAGTTCCTTGCGGTTGTAGGATTTCGCCCTCCCCCTCCCCCCACCCCCTGTTTCCTTGCTGCCTGTAAGCCAGGGACCAACCTTAGTTTCTAGAGACTTTTCTGCAGTACTTGCACATGTCCCCCTTTATCTCAGAACCAGTATTAGTGCATCAACCTTTCTCACCCTCAAACCTCCTTGACTTCTGCTACTGCAACCCCATGGCTTTAGCTGAAGAAAGTTCATAGCTTTAAGGAGTCTTGTGATTAGATAGGACCTACCTGGATAACCCAGGAGTTCTCTTTATATTAAAGCCTTCACTTTAAACCCAGCTGTAAAGTCCCCTTGGGGAGAGGGCTTTCAGAACACTTAATTGTGCTCATTCAGAACCTCTCCATAGACACCGACACAGTCGAACAAACAGAACGAAAGGATACTACAAGGTTCAAGATCAGGAAAGGTTAGAGTCAGGAGTTTATCCTGTCACCATGCTTGCTTACTCTGTATGCAGCGCACATAATCCAAAAAGCTGCACTATAGGAAGAAAAACACAGCATCGAGATCGGAGGAAGGTTTATTAACAACTTGCCATGAGCAGATAGCACAACCTGGTTTACTGAAAGCAAGACCTTGAATCTCCCTGATAAAAATCAAGGACGACAGCTATTGGTATGGCTTACAACTCAGTGTAAGGAAAATTAAAATTGTTCACAAGCGTACAATGATAAACAGAAAAGTTTGAAGTTAGGAAGAATTTCACCTGGCTTGGACCCACAATCAATGCTCATGGAAGCAGCGGTCAAGGGCTAGATAACACATTGCATCGGGTAAATCTGCTGCATCAAACCTCTTGAAGGTGCGGAAAAGCAAAGACGCTTGGAGGACTAAGGTGTGTCTGACCGAAACCATGGTATTTCCAATCACCTCACATGCGTGTGGTAGCTGCTGAAGGAGTAGGGAAGTTCAGAGAAGAACTGATGCCTTTGAACTATGGGGTTTGTAACGAATATTGAAAGTACTATGGGCTTTCAGAAGAACAAACAAATCTCCCTTGTAGGCAGTACAGTAAAAGCAGTATCAGGAGAAAGAAGTCCTTGGAAAAAAGGGCATCGTGCATGGTCAAAGGAGAGTCCGTGAGAAAGCAGATGACGCTCCAGGAGATGCATTGACAAAGCGGCTGCAATAGTGGGTTTAGTCATAAAAAACAAGTGTGAGGATGGTGCAGGACCAAGTAGCAATTTGTTCCATTGTACACAGGGTTGCTATGAGTTGGAACCAACACAACGACATTCCAAACAACAAAAATTCTTCAGAGAAAATGTGTGCTTTGGGGGGAGCGGGGAGGGAGGGAGAAAATGAGGACCTGATGCCAGGGACTTAAGTGGAGAGCAAATGTTTTGGGAATGATGAGGGCAATGAATGTACAAATGTGCTTTACACAATTGATGTATGTATGGATGGTGATAAGAGTTGTATGAGCCCCTAATAAAGCAATTAAAAAAAAGAAAAGAAAATGTGTGCCTTATCCAGAGGTAGTGTGTTGAACACATAGTAAGTACTACAAATACTTGTAGAAGTAAATGCATAGATAGCTGTTTTAACTCAAAGATTACAAGAAATATCCTGACTAACTTGCCAAATTATTTCCAAGTATTATTGTTAGTTACTGTGGACTCATGAAAGACCCATGAACAACACAAAACATTGCCTATTCCTGCACCATCTTGACAATTGCTGTTGCATACTTAAGAGCCCGTTATTACAGTCACTGTGCTTACCAGTCTTAACTACATTAATTCTTCTCTGGTCTTCCTTATTCATTGTCCCACTTTAATATGCCAATGTCATGACTGAAAAGACCATAGATTGAGTCAAGTGCACCTTGGTCTTCAATGTTACATCCTTGCTCTTCAGTACTTTTAATGCCTCATTTGATCTCTTGACAGCTTCTATGAACAGTGGTTGTGGATCCAAATAAAATGAAATCCTTGACAACTACATTTCTTCTTCATTTATTATGAGATTGTCTCTTGGTCCAGTTGTGAAGATTTTGGTTTTCTTCATATTGAATTGTCATCTATACTGAAGGCTGCAGTCTCTGATCTTTGTCAGCAAGTGATTCAAGTCCTCCTCAATTTCCGCAAACAAGATTGTGTCCTCTGCCTATCAAAAGTTGTTAATAAACCTTCCTTTAATCCTAAGTACTACTTCATGTCGCCCTGTCTTTCAGATTATTTGTTTAGCATACAGATTGGATAAGTATGGTGAGAGGATACAACCCTGATGTATTACATGTTCTGTTCTCATTTAAAGAGCATATGGTCTGGTAATTCCTACAATTTCAGTTGAGCATCTAGAAAATTGAAAGATAATAAAAATTATAAAGTCCTTTCTTAGATGATAAAAATACTAACTAAACCTTTTGTTTATAGCCTCGCTTGCAATGGTCTATTAAAGTCTGGGTATGGAATCTAGGAAGACGGAGTTACTAGCATGAGACTGAATTCCTCCAAGTTGGAATTCCTCCCCATATTACAGATTACCTTAAAGATAAGACTTGCTTCTAAGCAAACATGTTCATACGTTTTGTTAATTCAATCCACTTAGTTAAGATTATATCCCATAATCAGGAGTCTTTACATTTTAGGAGTCTACATTTCACAATTAGATTTTTATGAAGGAAGAAGCAATAAATATTTTTACAACATGTAAAATGTTTGCTGAACTTTGCTTCTTAGCAGCTTGCCTTTGCTGTGTACTCTGTGTCCTTTTCACCAAGCCCGAAGCTGAAAGCACATAGCAGATGTTCAGCTAATTGTTTTTCCGTGTGTGTGTGTGTGTGTGTGTGTGTGTGTGTGTGTGTGTGTTTAGTGTGGCTATTTTCCAAAGACATCAAGAACAGGCATTGCTTATTGATGGTCATTTTTTCTTTCTTGTGTTCTAGTCTAATCAATCCAGAAAACTAAAATGAATCTTACATGGAGAAACGAGGCACCCAGTCTTTTGGCATAATTTGTTGGAAAAACTATTATTTCTCCACTAAGTAATTACCTTTTTATTTTGGGAAAAAAAAAATCCGTTTCTCTCTTTCTCTTTCTCCTTCTCTCTCCCTGTATACATGAGGGACCATAAAAATTTTGTGGAAAAATGGAATTTAAAGATAACGGAATTTAGGGAGGGGAAAAATGAGGACCTAATGTCGGGAGTTTAAGTGGAGAGAAAATGTTTTGAGAATGATGTACAAATGCGCTTTACACAATTGATGTG
>NW_022109768.1:13271954-13303716 GCF_000313985.2 Echinops telfairi | reverse complement strand
GTCAGATTTTAAGCTGGAACCTTCCCCTCACTCAAATAACTGTGAGGTCTGATGAACCCAAGATTGGCAGGAAACCACAGGCTGGTGACTGCAGAGGTGTATGAATCCACCATGGTCAATAGGTTAGACTTGTGGCTGCAGAGTTGAATGAATCCAAGGTTCACAGATTGGATGGCAGGCTGCTGATGACTCCCAGGGATGGCAGGTGATATGGCAATTCTTGGGCTCAAATTCAAAGAACCAGAGTTCTATGAGCCAGATGCAAGATCCAGGGCTAGCAAAAAAGAAAAAAATTCACAGCATCCACTTATACAGGAAGCAGGCCCTCCCACCTATCCCGCTCCCACACTCCCCACCCCACACTTCCAAGATCAATGAATGAATTGGATCAAGACTGTAAACTAAGAGAGGGTGTTGCGTTCCACTCTAATCTTATCCCATTATGGAGATTTACAACTGAGTGACTGTGATTTCTTGTTTTAGGTCAGGTAATGAGGGAGTACTAGGTGTTAAGTGCCAGCCCACTAGAATCCAAGCATAACAAAACTGACAAGAAACATATCACAAACAAAAACATATCACAATGTGTATATAATTATATGTGCACCCTGGTGGCACTGTGTAATTGGGTTGCTAACTAAAAGTTCAGTGATTCAAATAGACCAACCGCTCCATTGAAGAAAGATGAGCAGTCTGAGATTTACAGCCTCAGAGACCCTGTAGTGTTGCCATGCGTCAGAACCAATTTGATGGCAGTGAAAGGGAGATGAAGCTGAATTAACTCAAGGGCAGTGGGTTTGCTTGGGCTTACCTACACAAACGGCATATACATATGTATGTAAATACATATGTTGTTGTTAGGTGAAGCCTCATACAAGGAGCCTTCAAAAAGTTTGTGATAAAAATGGAATGAAAAGACAATGGAATATTTCTACAAGCATTTTGAAGCCCCTTCAAACATATACATACATGTAAGTAAGTCACAAAACATTGCTATTAGGGTTCTAGTCCATACATGTATGGGCTTATTCTAAAGAAAATTTGTTTATATATGTCTCTGCAGTTAACAAAGAGCTGTAGACAAGTCCACTCGGTAAAATACTTGTCTAAATCTTGTTAGGTTTTACTCAAAACATCGGCTTCTAGGCCCAATTTCTGGGCCCGTTAAGCTCAAGACAAAAAAATCAGCTCAGAAAGACATGGGTACTATTATTATTATTATTCTGTAGGGATAATATTGATAGATTTTCTCAAAGGACACAGGGCAACCATGAGAATTTATTATGAAGAAGTTTTAAGAAAATTGAGAACTACATTGGTGGAAAAAAGACTGGGAAAGCTATACTTGGTCTTCCCCCCTTCCACGCCCCGTAACAAAAATAATGTCTGTAGTTCTTTGAGGGCAGTAGGACTGTGCATAAGAATTTCCTTGGGAACCCCTACCCTGTTCATCCTCCAAGTCTTGAACTTGCCCTTTCAGATTTGCAAAACTCAAAGAACGTTTCAAAGGAACACAACCTGAGTCCTTTAAGGATGCCCAACCTGCTGATAGGACATGGTATAAATCACACCGAACACAATTCTTCTGGAAAAGGTTATGGAGATAGAAACACAAACTTTAAACGTGCATAGACCTAGATGGAGGATATATCAGGAAGGAATAGCTTCACATTTTGTTATCATTGGATAATAAAAATTTCTATATTTTGTAGTAATATTTTATGAGGGTTTTTTTCTACCAATAGCATACAAGTGCTCAATTTCTAAATGTTTACAAATAGACTACTATATATTACCTTTTCTTAACTGATTGGTTAAAAAACAGAACTATCATCCTTTAGTTTACATTTCTAAATGACTGCTGATGCAGATCATTATATGTTTATTAGTAGCTTGAATTTTATTGGTTTATGAATTGCTAGTGCAGATCCTCCAGCCAGCTTTCTCTGGGATGGTGATCCTTATTGATCATTTTCTTCCAAAGGACAGTGAGTGCTTACGAAATGCATGAGGTCATGTCTGTCGATTGTCCTGTATGCTCATCTTCAGAGCCACTCAGAGAAGAGCTGTGTGAAAAGGCTGGGAGAAACACCCTCTCTTGAGATAGCATAACCCAATCTTCCATTGCCCTTGTCACACTAGACCAATAATCTACACCAGACTCTTTCTGCTTTGAGCAAACACAAGGGTAAATAAATAAATATATGTGGATATATATATATTGTATTAGTCTAGGTACTTTAGAGAAACAAATCCACAGCAACTCATGTATGAGAGTTTTATGTAAAGAAAGCGTGCATCACGAAAATATCCCAACCCAATGCTGCCCAAGCCCACAAGCCCAACATTAATTAACCCAACACCAGTGCACAAAGTCCTCTACCTCACTAAACAGAGGCAATGATGCCGACTGCAGGAGGAAAGCTGAGTCAGTGAACGTATAAGCATCTCAGCACTAGCAGGGGTCTCCACACGGCTGCTCCAGCACCCAGGGCTGCATCGGGCTGGGTCCATGTGGCTTCTCCTTGGGGATGTCTTATAGGAAGTCAATCTTGCAAGCTGAAGCAGGGAATTGCTAAGGCAGCTGCACCCTGGTGCGACCATCACAAAACAAGAGACCTGAGAACTAGAAAGGCGAGGCTCACCACCCATTTAGCCCTCCACCTTCCAATTAGCCCCACATGTGATTATCGGCCAGGTTGGCATAATTAACTAACTCATATATATATGCCAAGCAGTTTTTGTGGTAAAATTAGGTGCCTTGGCTGATATTCTGGTCAGCTTATACTGGAGTATATACGATATATGTGTGTGTGTGTGTGTGTGTGTGTGTGTGTGTATACATATACATATATAGCTACTGGGGTTTCTGTTCATAGATGGATGTATTTATGATAAACAGAAAGTGTTTATACAGGTCTCTGCCATTAGTGGATACCTGCAGAAAAGTTCTCTCAGAACTTGTCTCCTTAGACAACCTTTTTTTTTTTTTTCAAGATACTTTTTTGTGCCATGAAGAAACACAATTGAGATCAAGGTTAACAACAGGTTTTTAATAAAACTCAAGTGGAAATCTCAAATCATCAGACCTTCACAACGAGTTTAGAGGGAGGATGCCCCACATGAAGCAATTGTTTTTGGAAGGATTAAGTGTTTAAAGAAAGGCCAGGAAGACCTCAAAGATGAGCAAAGGGGGAGAAAACAGTCCACCTGGAGGACTGAAGAGAGTGTGGCTGAAATCCGGAAACTGTTGACACACTGGGCATTAACTGTGGGTGTGACGGCTATTGATGCTGAGATCACACAGGGTCAGGCCTTTTCTATTTCAAGTGAACATCTGGGCCTCAGTCGTGGTTGGCCTGATGAGTGCCAACACGATTGCTCAAAGATCAGCTAGCTGAGAGTTGATCTCTCCATCAGCGTCTTCAGCAAGGCTAAAGCTAATGAAGATGAGGTTGTGGAACAATTCCTAAGGACAGGGTGGGTCTCAGATGTACCAATCCGAATTATTCATGAAAGCAAGGTTCAATCAAAACGGTGGTTTCTGAGGGATTTGGGTGACCTACTTAAATGTAAGACAAAGAGGTTACCTCAGAAGTTTCTGGGGACGGTTTTTGAAGATGCCCAATGGGTCATCTTCATAGATAGTTTACAAGGTCACAGGATGATCATGAATGCTTAGTAAAGAAAGAAAAGTTGTAAGAGAATTGAAAACTGCATTGGTGAGATAAAGACCAGGAATGTTGCTCTAACGAAATGTGTTCCTATCACAACGCACTTGCTGATTCCTCAACAATCACAAGGTCTTTCCCGTGGGATAATTGCTGAGAAACCATACCCCCTCCACCCTGCAGCCCTTGTCTTGCTCCTGCAGAAATCTTTTGTTCCCAAGAGTCAAAGAACATTTTAACCCCTCCATGGTGCCCAAACTGCCATTTGGATGGGGTCTGCAGGGAAGAGTGCAGAATCTCTGAGGAGGGGTCAGAGACATGGAAACACCACTTTAGAAAGGTATTGATCTAGAATGAGTTTAGATCTAAAAACAGTAGTGTCGACTTTTCATTTTTTGTTTTAACAAAGATTTCTGTGATTATGTAGTAATTCTTTCTCACTCATACTAGCAGTGTATAAGTACTTCATATCCAAACCCTTATAAGAAATTGCGATGTGTTACTATTTTTATCTCATAGGTGGTGGTGGGGAGATATAAGTGCTTGTATACATTTCTACATCACTAATGAAGTAGAACATTTTGTGTTTATTAGTAACTTGGATTTCATTTGTTTGTTCAAGTCCTTCATGCATTTTTCTTTGGGGTGGTGTTCGTTATTGATTATTTTTTCTGTCCAATAACAATAACTCATTGCAAATGTGATATTTGTCTTTCAGGTTGTGTTTGTGGATGAGTGTTGGATCACAGAAATGCAAAGATCACATCTAGCTTATTGTCCTGAATGTTCATCGTTGGAGCCCGGTGGAGAAAATCTCTGTGAAGAGGCTGTCTCCAAATTGCATAAATATATCTTCCACTTTCCTTATGACACAATGCCAGTAATCTACACCTGACTCTCTCTGCTAGGGGATAATATAAGGGTAAGTCAAAAAAGCATTGCTCTTTTGTGGGAAAGGGGGTCCTGTTCATACATGCATGGCTTTATTCCAAACAGAAGTTGTTTATCCAAGTCTTTGCCAACAGTGGATGGCTACAGTCAAGATGTCTCAACAATACACTTGTCTTAGACTCTTTAGGCTACCTTGGGGAAAAAAAGGTACTTTTTGTGCCTTGAACACAATTTTGAGTTCAACGATAATATCAGACGCTTAATAAAATTCAAATGGGCATCTTCCCAAATCATTAGACCTTTGCAAAGAGTTTACAGGGAGGATGGCCCATGTGAAGCAACAGTTTTTGGAAGGATTAAGTGTTTAAAGGAAGGCCAGGAAGACCTCAAAGATGAGCAAAGGGGCAGGAACCAGTCCACCTGGAGGACTGAAGAGAGTGTGGCTGAAATCCGGAAACTGTTGACACACCAGGCATTTACTGTGGGTGTGACGGCTAATGATGCTGAGATCACACAGGGTCAGGCCTTTTCTATTTTGAGCACACATCTGGGCCTTGGTAGCTTTGGGCTTGATGGGTGCCAGCACCACTGCACAAAGATCAGCGTTTTCAACAATCCTTAAGCCAAGGCAGCTGATTTTGTAGAACAATTCATAATTGAGGTTGAGTCATGGATCCACCAAGATGATCCTGGAAGTCAATTCCATCCAAATATGTCTTCTCAGGGATTCTCATGAAGCAGCTAAATTCAAGGCAAAGAGGTTATGGGGCTGTTTGGCGTGAGGGTGGGGTGGGGGCTGGTAATGCCAAAGAGGACATTTCCTTAGCTTTTCTACAAGGACACAGAAATTGTTTTAAGAAATTTGAAAAATGCACGGAGGAGATAAAGGCCAGAAATGTTTCTCCATGGAAATCCACCCGCACCCACCCCTGCTACCCCAATACAGTGCATCTGCTCATTCTTCGAGTGTAATAAAGGCTGCCATCAGTCTTGTGTGGGTGAGTGAATGTTGGGTCACAGAAATGCATAATGTCAAGTCTATCATGTCTTAAGGGTCTCTCTAATGTTTTAAAAATCATTATTTTATATAGTTCATCTTTTGTTGTATATTTGTTTCAAATATGAGGGCACTTGAGTCTTCTTTTGCCATATTGACTGAGAGCAGGAGCCTGACTTTATTGTGTTTTAAAGGACTGCTATTTATGCCGCTAAAACATGAACTCAACTTTATTATTCCAGCATAAAGAGGAACCTACAATAGATATGTAAAGTCCCCAAATTATGTTGTATTCACCTTAGCATCTACCACAGTCCTAGCCTCTAGCACAACATTCTAAATCTGTGGGTCATGACCCCTTTGGGAGTCGAACAGCCCTTTCATGGGGGTCGCCCGATTCATAACAGTAGCAACATTTCAGTTATGAAGTAGCAATGAAAATAATTTTAGGGTTGGGGGGTCAGCACCACATGAGGAACTGTATTAAAGCGTTGAGATCCACTGCTCCACCACATGAAAACCAAACTCATTGCCATCAAGTCCATTTCTATAGGGTAGGCTCGAACTTCCCTGTGGGTTTCTTAGATTATTAATTCTTTGCCAGAGCAGAAAGCCTTGTCTTTCTCCTACAGGGCAGCTTGTGGCTTCGAGCTGCCGACTTTGTGGTTAGCAGCTCAATGCATAACCCCTATACCATCAGGGCTCCCTGCCTAGAGCACATAGTGGGTATTTAATATGTATTTCAAAAATTAATCTTGAGTGCAATAAAAAGCAGTTATTAGAGGGACATTGCATTTCAATGTTGCTTTTGAGTTCTCTCTTACTCTTTGTATATGTATGATTTTGCCATCAATTTGATGCTGATTCACCCCTATAGGACATGATCGAACTGCCCAATACATGACCACTATGACTCCTCTCAGAACCAATTGGCATATCATAATTTGCCTGTAAGCAGGATGAATCCGTGTTTAGTTAAGCACTGGGTGGAGAGAGAAATAACTCCACCTCTTTGCTGGAGAAGAATACTGAACGTACCATGGAATATTGAAATGTTGAAAGTACCATGGGATGCTAAAAGGACAAACCAATCTGTGTTGGAAGAAGGATGCCCAGAGTGCTCCTTGGAAGCAAGGATGGCAAAAATTTGTCTTACATGCTTTGGACATATTGTCAGGAGAGACCAGTCCCTGGGGAAGGACATCATGCTCGGGAAAAGGAAAGAGCAGTGGAAAAGAGGGAGAATATTAAGGAGATGGATTGACACTGTGGCTCCAACAATAGGCTCAGGCATAAAAATAATGGTAAAAAGTCCTGGTGGTGTGGTGACTATGCATTGGGCTGCGATCTGCATGGGTGGCAGTTTGAAACCACCAGCAGCTCCGCAGGAGAAAGACAAAGCTTTTTACTCCCAGAAACAGTCTCAGAAAGCCACCAAGGGTCACTATGATTCAGCATGGGCTCGATGGCAGTGGGTTTGCTATGTTTTGGTGAGGATGGTGCAAGACTGTGCAGTGTTTTGTTCCGTTGTGCATAGGTCGCTATGTGTCTGTTAGGTAGTCTTGCACAGGCGCTGGGGCGCCCGTTATGCTTCCGAGCTACGGAAACAAAGGAGTGGCACACAGCACATGCTCAGAGGTTCAGGTTTCCCCCCAGGAAGGGGAGGTACACCTGGGTGGGCGCTGCACCTGGATTGGCCCACCTAGGCCACGTGAATTCAATTCAGCCAATGGCGTCGACCAGGGTCATCCACCACGCCTCCCAGCAGAATAATTGAAAAGGCAGGAGCCGGAGTCCACCGTGTACTTTTGTGAGCTGTTTCCAACCAAGCAGGCTGCATGTTTGTGAGGAGCCCTGCGGGTGCCTGTGTGAACCTGAGACTTCTTCTCACGCTCATAAAGCTCACTTGGATCACAAGCCAGGCTTCGGCGTGAATTCTTTCTCGTGCGGAGCCAAGGACCGAGGTATAGCTCTCCTCTGAGAGATCTAACATGTCCTAACGTTGGAAACTAACAACCACCTCTTTGCCTATAGTAAAAAATACTGTCTCTTTAAGAAACTCAGAAACGATTTTGTTCCAGTTGTCAGGCTTGACTCACCTGCGTTCAGAAATACCTGTCTACCCTCAGGGTGGTAGCTTTGGAACACTTGTATAAATTGAACACTTGCCTCTAGGGATTTTAAAGTTCTGGGTCAAAAGTTGCAATAAAGGAGAGTCTCAGAGGGATGGTCTAACATAGACCTTATGATATAGGCTAAACAAACACCCAATTGCATTTTGATGAGCCATTCACTAGCGTTTACTCAATACCTACCTTGCCTTTATACATGCCGAGTGCAGGATCAGAAAGGAAGTGGACGTTTGATGCCCATTCTCAAAGAGCAAGGTTATGGTCAGGCCAAGGAGGAAGGAAAAATGGGTCACCTGAATGTATTAGGCTAGTTTTTGGTCAGCATATAGTTAGAAACAGATGTCGGGATTTAAAAACCACAAATCCCAGGTTGACAAACATTCAGCGCAACAAACTTATTTTATTACCCATCCCATATTAATCACTGTACTTGACACTGAGGGTTCAAGTATGATGGGTGCAATGTCCTGGTCACTTCTAGGACAGAAAGTGCTTTTTAACTGGGAGAGCTCATTCAAACCCCTCTGGGTTGGTCTTTGAAGGAAAAAAAAAAAAGTGTCCCCTTTTGGCTGATCAATTGGAAAATGTCCCCTCTCTCTGAAAAGACTAATTAGAAAAATGTGCCCCTCCTGCAAGCCGACCAAGCCCTGGGCTAAGCAGAGAGGTAGCTGGAATTTAACTCCAACTCCCGCTCGGCCAAAGCTGTACTACCTTTGACCCTGTTTGTTCATGAGAAATCTTCCATCTGTTCTCATTCCTTGTTCCTTGCATTTTCAAATCTAACCAATTCTTTAAGCCAGGTAAAAAGGAGTGCTCTTCTAGAGGAGGGAGTCTGTTGCCTCAAATTGTTGTTATGACTTATTAGCCCCTTGGATTGCCTTCAGGTTCCCCGGTCCTGATGTTTTCTGTATTATTGCAGAAAATATGGGCATCTCTCTTTCCCTCTCCGTGTTGGTAGACATGATGGCAAGAGATCTGAAGGGCTTGTTGTAAGAAGCCCTGGGCAGCTGGAGCCGTTGTTGCCAATACACGCATTTCAGTGCGATGACTTATGAGCAAAGACAAGAGGGTTAGACTACCTTTGAGCAAATACACAATCCTCCAGTGACCCCTCTGGCAATGCATCAGAGAGGTTCTGCAGGATAGCTCCAGGCAACCAGTTGAGGCCAGCTACATTTGCTGGGAGAGCCTCTGCAGCACTCGGCTCTTACAAACACCTGCACAACACACACTACAGGACAGCCTGCTTCCTTGTAAGTGCATTTGATGACACCAAACGAGGCTGGAATGAGATTGAGGCTGGACTCTCCTCTCGAGGGCTTTGGAAGCTCACTGTTGTTGCAGAACTTTCTTTTGAATCCAGGCTGCCTCAAGGGTACGTGACTGGGGTGTTCCCATAATTGACGCCACATAAAGGGAGGCTTAATGGTAAGAACCTTCAGTGTTTTGATGAGCCTTGCTATAAATTCCCTGGGATTTGTTGATACTACCCAGTACACTAAAGTTAGTATCTTGAAAATAAATATTATCCTTTGTTAGAAAATAATTGGACTGATAGCCCTCTTTCAGGGTTAGTATCCAACAGCTATTTGGAAACAAGGGATTTACACCTGTTTCATCTGTACTTGCTCAGCCTACTCAACCTTCAATAAATAAATAATAATCTCACCAAATTTAAGAAGACAGTCTAGGCTCCCAGAAAAGGAATCAGGTTGTTCTTTGCTGTAGTACTAGGGAGTTGGAAGTAACCCAGGATCTATTATGGGTTGGTGAATGCGTGCCAAGGGCTATTATGCAGCAGTTACAAACAATGGTTTGAATGTACACAGCAACATGAATGGGCCTTAGCCACATAATGTCTAGTGGCTAAAGTTGGCAACAGAAGTAGATACAGCACAATAACATTTACATAAAATTTTAAATTAATGCATACATGATAGTAATGCCTACATTGCAGGACCATGTACAAATAAACATCAGAATTGTAACACATCACAAACACAGAGGGCAAGAGAGGAATGGAAGCGAGGTAGGAGAAAAAAAGAAATTAGAAAAGAGCAGGGCCAGGTACAGGCATATGATTAATTTGACTTGATGCTCATGGAAGGCAAGAAAAAGAAATACAAATGCTTCTAGTCTTCTTCCCTAGAGAATATCGGAAAGTCTGGAGAGGTCCCAAGAATGTGCACCTTAACAAGCATCCTCATGAAGTTTTCTGATCAGAAAAGCCTGAGAACAATTGTTCTAAAATCTAAGCAGAATACAAAGCTACAATGCCCACTTCTATTAAGCTCTCTTCAAAGCAATCATTGAAAGGCATGATAAGAGTCGCTAATAAAGGATGCAACATACAATGAGGGAGAGGGGCACCAAGGAAGTAAGATCCAGTTCTTCCTACAGTAATTGTGACCAACATACCCAGAAAAAATATAGAATGAAGGCGTAGACCATTTAGAGAAAGGCTAGAAGGGCAATTAGGGAATGGAGACCTGGAATAAGAGGGGAGAAAGCCTCAATCAGTTGTTAGAATGTCTAACTAATGTTCTTTGTATTATGGGTAATAAGCAGAGACAGCTGTTCTCAACCTGTGGGTCGCGACCCCTTTAGGGTCGAACGACCCTTTCACAGGGGTCCCCCGATTCATAACAGTAGCAAAATTACAGTTAGGAAGTAGCATCAAAAATAATGTTATGGTTGGGGGGGTCACCACAACCTGAGGAACTGTATGAAAGGGTCGCGGCATGAGGAAGGTTGAGAAACATGAGTTAGAAGAAGAAAATATCAGCATCTTCTAAACTCACTCACTGCCATCAGTCACGTTGATTCTAACACAGAATGATCCTGTCGGATAGGGTAGAATGATCCCTGTGTGTTTCCAAACCTGTAACTCCTTACGTCTTTCTCTCTCAGAGTGGCTGCTGGTTTTGAACTGCTAACCATGCCATTAGCAGCCCACCACGTAACCCTTCAATCCACCAGGGCTCCTATGTAGTCATCTCAGGAAAGAGTCGACTGAGCCAAGTTTGATGGACGTAGAACTGTCTGCAGGAGGCAGTGTGAAATAAGGTATTCCACATAAAGGGTGCCTTTTGAATTGGAGTGGGGAATGCAATTGAAGGGCTAGATTAAAGAAAAATGCTGACCTATTTAGAAACCCAGGGGTAAAATTAAAAGCCCACAATAACACTTGTTACTAGCTGCCTTGAAGTTGGCTCAAATGTATGGTAACCACCTGTGTGTGGAGTAGAACTGGCTGTCCAAGTCTGTGACCTTTGGAAGCAGGTCTTCAGGCGGGTGTTCCAACACACCTCTGGGTCAGTTTAACTGCCAGCCTCTAAGCTAGTTGCCAGTTGGCAGTGCCATCAAGTCGGTTCCAATGTATAGCAACCATAGCTGCCGCAGATCGAAATAGTTCCCGGTCCTACGCTATCCTCACAACTGTCCTTACGTCTGAGTCTCTGCAGCCACTGCGTCAGTCCATCTGCTGAGGCTCTTCCTCTGTGGGGGCTGCCCCTCTACTTTACCAAGTGAGATAGTTTATTGTGCCAGCCTGGCCGATAAACACAAGTGGGATTGACTGAGGGGCGGAGAGATGGATGGCTTGGTGAGCCTTGCCTTTCTTGTCTCTCGCTCTGTGATCATCGGACCAGTGTGCGGCTGCCTTGCTTGTTCTGTACCTCAATTTAAAGGCTACACTGCCTGTGGGACGCCTAGCCTGTGGACTGTGTCGCTGTAAGTTGAGGTCCCTTTAAGACATCTCTGGAGCTGGGGACTGGCGGTTGGTGACCTGCCTTGTGATTGGCTGCTGTGCTGACATAGCCTAGTTCTCTCTACAAATAGAGGAAGATCTGGCATCAGACTAGACTTGAAGGACTGCTAGTCTCTCAACTTTCTCTCACGGGACGTGAGTTGCACTGAGCCATTTGTAGTGCTTTCTAATTTAACTGTTTATTTCTTGTATTATATATTTATCTGTATATGATTTAACAGTTCATTCCCTGTTATATATCTAATTATCTTTATAAATAAATATATTAAATTATCAGCAATTTGGTTTTATCTCTCTAGAGAACCCTGTCTAACACACCAAGCATGATACCTTGGGGGCTAGCAGCCTAGAACTTCATCGTGCTGGAGGGATCATGTCAAAGAAAGAAAACCTGGTGAAGAAGGGCATTTTAACGAAGCTTGCTCCAGTGTTTGGAATGCCGTTGACATGTTAAGGAAAAGGAGGACAAAGAGGTTTCTACGGGGTCTAACCGCTTGAAGGTCATTGGGGACCTTGGTAAGAGTAGCCTGGGTGGGGTGGAAAGGCCCGAAGCCAGGACGGAGTGGAGGAAGATTAGTGAGGCTTTGCTTTTGGCAGGAGCTCTGAAGCAACCTCCTCCCGCAGAACCTCTGTCCTGCAGGGGACGCATTCTCTGAGGCATCACTGATGTCAGAGGCAGGAGGGCAGGCTTCTGGAGGTCACCTTCACAAAGAAATGCACTGAGGCAGACTGGCAGGGAGCAGGAGCTTGGGAGAGGCTGGCAGGCCCTGACGGCACATGTTGCCAACAGTATAGGCCTTAGAGCCTGGGACCTAGGGCCCGCATGAGGGAGGGAGGTGGGGAAGCTGAACAACCCCCTGAAGGAAAACTACTGCCAAGTTAGGTCCTGTGAGCTATCCTACTGAAATGTATTCTCTCTTCTCTTCCTGGGCAAACAGCTAAACTGCTTTACCTAGCCTCTTCCAGCGAGGAATGGTCATCCTGCAGAGCTGTCAGCAATTTGAATGGCAGTGCTGTGGACACCTTCTGCTTCAGTTTCTTCGAATCAGAAAACTCCGATCTCCTTTGCACTCTCGGGAAGGACAATGACTAGGACCCCACCCCCACCCTGAGGAAGATGGCAGAGCCACTATCAGCCTGAGTCTCTGAAGAATCTCCGGGAGCAAAGTTGTTCACAAGTGCTACCTGTTCACCTGGGCATGGCTCTGCTGGAGGGATGCTCGTGGATTCATCTCTCTGGTAGGAAGAGAAATGAATTTCTTTGTTCATTGTGACCCGATGGCTGTGTTGCTGGCCACAGCAGCTTAGCCTGTCCTCCTAGTAGAAATTGTTACCTGGGGTTCGGTGCCATCCAGACGCAAAGCTGACAGCTGTTGCCTTGAGTTGGCGGGGCAGGGTAAGGTGGTGAGAACATAGGCGCTGCTGTCTGGAGAGCTGGTGAGCCCCTTTATATCAAGGCGCATCCTTGAGTAAAATTGGCACCTATGGTAACTGGGTGTAGCTCTGGAGTCTAGATGAAGGGGTGGGAATGCACCAGGATATGGTTTTGTTTCCACTTCTTCCTAAAAATACAAACCCATGGGTTGCAGCCCAATGCGTAACCACTATCCCACCAGGGCTCCTAGCTCCTGAGAGGTGGATTTATCAAGTAGCTACTTAAAGCTCCAGCTTTAGGAAGCATCACTGGGAAGGGTCTGGGCAATGTGTTCTCCTGAGCATATACTTCCTAAACTTTACTCAAGAGTAAACTACTATTCTGTATCCACCATCAACTCAGACAATCATACCTTCTATTTCAACTTCCTCTACGTCACCAGAGAAAGCTGTCTGTGGTGCAATAAATTCTCTTTTATGTGGCCTTCCTGGCACGGTTTGTGATTCTGCCCAAAAGATTGGTTAGCAGCAACCTGCTGAAGAATTGACCTGTTTTCCATCCACATAATGACTTGCAAAAGATTGGTTGGTTACTATCCACATAAGCAGTTTGCTATCCACATAAGCATTTTGTAAGAGGTCGATTGTTTACGATCTACCTTTACGAGGATCGGCTGAGGAGACACACAAAGCCTGGCCTTCACCCAGGTTGAGTGAAGGACCAGGATTCAGCCACTGATTAATTAAATTCTTAGGGGCTCACTCACTCATTAATTAAATTCTAAGAATGCAGAGGTCCCTGTGCTGAAAATCTCCTAAACCCAAGTATCAGGGTTGTAACATTGAGCCACTAACAAATACTCTCTGAGCTGATTACACGAAAGATGGAGAGACAGGGCAATGAGCCCAGTAGAACTCATTGTGACTGTAAAACAGTGGCAGTGGTGAGAACGACAGGGCTGGCAGACGGCGTGGTAGACAGTCTGTCCATGGGATGGAGCTGGGGGGCTCCTAGCAGAAGGTCACTCATGGAGTGCAGACTTGGGTATACTCCATACTGGGACTGCCCATGAAAGTTTTGCCTTGAGAGCTGTAATGATGCAGGCCTAATCCTGGCATTGGCCTAGAGCTGCCCCAAGTCTGCTGCTTGATAGCTGTACCAGCAAGCACAAGGAGCCAGGTGTGACCAAGAAAACCTCAGAGACAGAGAGAGGGAGAGAATGAGCACAGCCATGCCACATAGGACCTGAGCTAATGACATACCCTCTGATACCTGATCCACAGCACACCTGCCCAGTGACACAGAAATGAACATGTCTAATTTGGGTAGGACAAATTGGTCCTCTTTTAGACATAGGAGGGTTCGTCTCCTCCATTACTATGTGGGGTACTTGTAGGGATGGGGGGAAATAGTTCACATCAATTCTGTTCCTAATGTTTACTGTTTGCTTTCTGCAAACAATAATAAAAGTATTCAATGGCTAACGCTATTTAAATGCCTTGTGTGTATAACCCATTGTGATCAGGTAGTTGAATCCCAGCACAAGCAGTCTCATGATTGCGTGGGATTGAGAGTACAATTCATGTGTATGTACATGTATGTACAAGTGCTTATGCATACAGTCCAGTGATACAGTCAGTTTGGTTTGTGTAAGATATGGTTTCCTGTCCCTTTCATGTAGGGTTAAGTTATTGCTGGTCACTCCAGTGGGAGAACGATATACAAGAATATACCTACTGCTTGCTGCTGGTTCAATCACCGAGAGCCAGTGCAGGTAGAGATTGCATTACTGTATGAATCAATCCTCTGGCGCTCAGGATCATAACTAAATGAGTAGTGCAATAAAAACAAGATTTGAAAAGCATGAAGGAAGAAGCTGGTATAGGAAGAGTTTTCTTATCACTCCAAAACAAAAAACCAAACTCACTGTCCTCGAGTTCATGCCAACCCATAACAACCATATAGAATGGCCTGTGTGAGTCTCTGAGACTGAACTCTTTACAGGACCGAGAGCCCCGTCTTTCTCTCACAGACCTTCTGGTGGTTTCAAACTGCTGGCCTTGCGGATTGCAGCTCAATGTGTAACCGGAAAGCCACCAGGACTCCTAGAGACATAAAATTGTAAATAGGGAACAGTCATGTTGTAATTTAGTGAATTGTATATTTTACGGATGTACATTTTTCTGTAGGTATGTTATATGTAATTAAACTTTTAAATACTTGTAAGCAATCAATTATGAGAGAAACGTGGCATTCTTCTTCCTTAAAAACTGACAGCCAAAAGAAAGAGAGAGAAAAAAAAAAAAGACATGGGTAGGAGTAGAGCAGGGCACCAACCCACCCAAGGGCAGGGTATTGTTTATATCTCCACAAGAGAGGGAGAGAGAAACCAGACTTCAACCCAGTGTGCCAAGACGTAAATACAACATACTGGCATGTAGCAGGGAACCAATAGAGAAGTATGCTGGGTGGGCCCCAATCCCAACTAGTGGACCTCCCCCCAGAAGAATGCACTTCAGAGGATAGCACTGAAGCTACAGCTCAGGGAGAGGGGCACATCTGATCAGAGCACACAGGAGCAAACAAAAAGGGAAGGAGAGAGAGTGCAACACAGCCTGGCCTACCAAGTCCCGAGGACGATATTCCTGCTCAGAACAGACAATGCACAGAGAGGACCATAGGGCCGGCTCCACCACAAGACACAACGTCCCTCACTGACCCATAGCACTACAGGGGACAACGCTGGAGACACAGTACGGGAATTGTGCCTGATCTGACCCATCACACAGGGGCAAAGCACTAAGGGTGTGCAACAGAGCATTAAGGGGAACAAAGCAATGAAGTCCCTGGGGAATACCAAAAATAGACTTTGGGACCAGAGCGTGGCACGCCATCAGACTCAACTAGAAAACACTCCTAAAGGTCAACAAACAGACCTGTAACTATTTATAGGCTTTTTCTTTTTTGTACTTGTTTTTTGTTGTTGTGGTTGTTGTTTTTGTTCTTGTTATTTTTTGTTGTTGTTTTGTCTTCCTTTGTTGTTTCATTTGACTTTGTCTTCTTTTTGTGCTTATTATTATCTCTGCAGGTCTATCTAAATAAGATAGGTGGGATAAACAATTTGGAGGAGAAAACAATGGGACCCATGGTTGGGGGGGACATGGCACAGGGGGAGATGGAAGAAAGGAAGGGGGTTGTCAACCAACCCAGGGACAAGGGAGCAAGTGATCTAAAATCGATGGAGAGAAGAGTGTAGGATGCCTAATGGTGCTTAATCAAGGGCAATGTAACTGAGAGGAACTACTGAAACCCAAATGAAGGCTGAACATGATAGTGGGACAAGAGGAAAGCAAAAGGAAATAGAGAAAGAATTAGGAGGCAAAGGACATTTATAGAGGTCTAAATACAGGCATGTACATATGTAAATATATTTATATATAATGAGAGGGAAATAGATCTTTGTACATATATTTATATGGTAAGTACTAAGGTAGCAGACAGACATTGGGCCTCGACTTAAATAGTCCCTCAATGCAAGAACACCTTGTTCTAGCAACCTGGCATTCTGTGATGCTCACCTTCCCTACACAATCGCTAAAGACAAAATGGGTGCATAAACAAATGTGGTGAAGAAAGCTGATGGTGCCCGGCTATCAAAAGATATAGCATCTAGGGTCTTAAAGGTTTGAAGATAAACAAGGGGCCATCTAGCTGGGAAGCATAAAGCCCACATGGAAGAAGCACACCAGCTGTATGATCACGAAGTGTCAATGGGATCAGGTATCAGGCTTCAAAGACCCAGAACAAAAAATCATATCAATGTGAATGAGGCGGGGGAGTGTGTGGAGTGGAGACCCAAAGCCCATCTGTAGACAAATGGACAATCCTTAAAGAAGGGTCACAAGGAAGAGATGAGCCCATCAGGGTGCAGTATAGCACCAACAAAACATACAACTTTCCTCTAGTTCCTTAATGCTTCCTCCCCCACCACTATCATGACCTCAGTTCTAACTTACAAATCTGACTAGACCAGATAAATCTGCTACAGATAAGAGCTCAAAACACAGGTAATCAGGATAGATCAACCCCTCGGGACCACTAATGAGAATAGAGATACTATGAGGGGAAGGGGAAGATGGGTGGAGAAAGGGGGAACTGATCACAATGATCTACCTATAACTCTTTCCTGGGGTATGGACAGCAGAGAAGTGGGGGAAAGGAGAGAGTGGTCGGTTTAAGACATGGGGGAGAAAGAAAATTTATAAATTATCATGGGTTCATGAGAGAGGGGGAAAATGAGCTGATAACAAGGGCTCACGTAGAAGAAAATGTTTTGAAAATGATGATGGCAACAAAAGTACAAATGTGCTTGACACAATGTATGTATGTATGGATTGTGATGAGAGATCTAAGAGCCCCCAATAAAATGATTTTAAATAAACAAACAGATAAATAAATCTAAATCCAAACACTGCCTGAAAAAACAAAAACTGACTGACAGCCTTGGAAACAGTATGGGGTAGTTCTTGCTGTAAGTCAGAATTCATCACAAACACAATGAGTTTGGTGACTTAATTAAGTAGATTTGATTCTTAACAAGGCCTAATCAAAACTGAAGTGCTCTCTCATAATATTCTTAATATTATCATTTATACCATTTTAAAATGTACCATTCTTTTTTTTTTTCATTTCCTTTTTGATGCAAATACCGCGTCAGTGGCCATGGAAATGCACCACTCAGGTCACCTGCTGTAGGAAGTGTGCCTGACTGACAGTCCCAACTGCTGTTCTCCTGAATCCCCCACTACATTCAAGCCAAGGTCACGCTTTTTGCAGCCGGGTGCCAACCAATTAGTAAGCACGGCAGGGATACGAAGTCAGGCCCCTTCCAGGGAGATAGGGAGCTCTTCTAAGGCGTGACTTGGGTTTAACGAGTGATGAGTTTGACTAAACCACCCTTGGGACTGCACTGTCTCTGAGATTCTCTCTAACTTCCTTCTCTTGTTCCACCCATGCACGTCTCCGTTACAACCGAAGGCTCTCCTCAACTTGTCTTTCTCTCTCTGTCAATAACCTCATCTTGGCACCTGCTTTTCAGAAGCTTTAACAAACACACTGGAATAAAACCCATCCATTGGAGCACTGTATACTACATTACAAACGCCATGGATGACTAAGGAAGCTGTATGCATCCCATGTGGATCGTCTCTTAGTTTCCCCAACGTAGCTGATTCTGACACAGTATGGCAGTTCCAGATCTAAGGTGCCACACAGTGAAATGACCTGATGGCATGAGCATTCTAATGACAAAGCATCTGTGACATGCATAATAAGTCAGTGGTTACACTTTGGGCTGCAATCTGCAAGGTCAGCAATTCAAAACTACTAGCCACTGACTCCAATGGAGAAAGAAAGGGATTTCTATTCCAGTGAGGAGTGACGGTCTTGGACACTCACAGAGGCAGTCCTACACTGTCCGATAGGGTCACTGTGCGTTGACATCAATTTGATGGCAGTGAATTTGGTTTGGGGGTCTGGTTAAAGAAAATTTGATTACAAAGTATGTAGCTCAACATAGTATAGTGGTAACTACAAAATGCTTTTGAAATGTCCTTGTACATGCCTCAATTCCTGATCACTTATGTAATTTTAGGCTTATCAGCCATACAGTACTTCAAATGCTACAGGGAGCACCTTAGTGAAAACAATGCAAAACAAAAGAACAGAAGACCAAGAAACGTTTCAAATATGTCAACCACTCTCATAATATCATAACAAGACTGAAAATGTGTAGCCAGAATCATGAAGGGAAAGAAGAAAATTACAAAAGCCAAGAAAATACAGATAATTAAAATAACAACAAAACATGCAAAGTTGACTTTAAAAATCTAGCTATTCCTAAAGGAAACAAAACACAAGAAAAGAAAATAGAAAAAAAAAACTTAAAAATGTTCAGTCCACAGGGCAAAGACAAAAGTCTTTATTTTATTTTATTTTAATTAAATCACTACCTTGGCAAAAGCCATGGCTTTTCATTATAGCAATAGTTCACTTTATAGCTTTTTAAACTAAAAATAAAAATACTAATAACATTCAAAGATAATCAAATAGAGCCTACAATAAACCAAAGGGATGCCTCTCAAATAAAAATCTCAACGAAAGCTTTAGAACTGTTCAAACTGTTATGAGATCCTGGCTAAGCCTTCTCCCAAAGTAGAAGTTCTAGATCTTGTCTTATTTGTAAATTATTTTAAATACAACGGGCACCGCTTACATGAGACAGACTTTCAGACTGAGAATTACACTGAGAACCCTCCAAAGTGCCCTGGATTCCTCGGCACAAAAGAAATGTCCTGGGTTTCCTATAATCCCATTAGAGCTCTACTGGACGGATGAGCAGTGAGCTAAGGAAGGCCAGACCTCATGGTTTGAAATAAGAAGAGTAGTTGTAGTGATTTAATTTTAAATGAAAGGGATTGGTCTTTTCAAGGTTACAGTAGAAAGTGACGGACTTCAAACAGTGGAAGTTTCACAGCTTTCACTGAACAAATGGCTGAATTTTATTTACACAGACATGAGGAAATGCAAAAAAAAAAGAAAGAAAGAAAGAAACGTAACTGATCTATCCAAAACAGCCTGTGAAGAATTAATAAAATCAATTTTATACAGCTGTATAAAATAAAATGGCAAATTAAAAAATTAGCCAGACAACAGTGTTTCATTCTGAGAGATTCCACACCAGACGCAGCAAATACTAGTCAGACAGTAAGTACTGTGTGACACAGATACGCTGGAAAACACGAGGAGCTATTTTTACCTTTTCTGCCAACTGAAACCTTAGTGCTTTTATTTAATAAAATGAACTTTGAGCACAAGCTATCCTTGAATAACAGTCATGTCCATCTTATGAAACAGTGCTGTTGTAAAAGTGAAAAAAGGGGGGATGAAAAGGGGTGCAAGCATGACTTTAAAATATTAAAAACTAACATATATATGCACATAAGGAGCAGTCATTTAATCTCACCAACATTTCGCAAAAGTTTGCCCAAAGATAGACTATTTTAAGCATTAACGCTGACTTTGATTTTTCTTTTGATGAACTCAATGTAATCAAGTGATAGTTCACTCCAATAATTCTGATCTTAAGGATTCCAGTCCGTATTGTCCAAAACTCATCTGTCAGTTAGATGTGGTGGCTTATGTGTTGTTATGGTGTTGTAAACTGCAACCAACGTTTCAAATACCAAGTTCATGAGATGTAATTAATGAATATGGCCCTTCTAGTCATAATTCCTTATGTGGTGTATATAATTCTGGACTCTATATCAATTGATCTATGACCGAATTTTGCAGGGAGTTTTCTGTGACAGGATTAAGGTGGGCCTAAATCCTGACCTTAGTAAAGGATGTGAACCAAGCCACACCCATTGTTTCCTTGAAGGCATCTTTAAGACCACTTTATTAGAGGGTGTGGTTTAAGTTTTCCTTGGGCGGGTATGGTCAGCTAAAAGATAAACCACACCTCCATTCAAGTCATCCCTCGGTACGGAAGAGCCGGAGCCCTGTGAGAGGCAGGAAAAAATCCCTTGGGAAAAGCACATCTAAGATTTCTCTCTCAGGTGGCAGAGGCTGTCAAGACTGGATGTGTCAGAGACGGGAACATGGAGGCTCAGGGGAGCTGCCAAGACCACGGGGTACATCGTCCTCATCTGGTCGGAGACTATGGGAGTGTCAGGCAGAGGGTCAGGCTGGCTTCCTGGCCCAGGAAGCCAAACATCAACAGACTGCTTGATTGCTGGCTGAGGTGCACAAAGTAAACTTCTTCTTAGTGTGGAAGCTCTGCTGATCCCTGTTTACTTTGTGTGAGCCTACTGACATTTGAAATATCAGTGACATAGCTTCCACCAACACAGACACACGCACACACACCTCCACAGTGTGGCAAACTCACAGACAAGTGCTCCTGACCCAAGTCATGGTATTTTCAATGGCCTCAGATGCACGTGAAAGTTGGGCCTTGAATCAGGAAAAAGTATCGATGTATTTGAATTGTGGCACAGGCGAAGAATATTGAAAATAACATGGCTGTCTTAGAAGGCTTATAGTCAGAGTGTTCCTTAGTGATAATCATGGCAAGGTTTGTCTTACATACATTGGACATGTTGACATTCAATTAAAAATGGCCAGACATACAAAGAAGAAGGGAAGTATAATTTCTAATGAGGAGAAAAGTTAATCAACAAAAAGCAGACTCAATAAAGTGAACTGCTTAATTATTAGATATGAAAACAGCGGCTATATATAGATAAGGAGTTCTGAAGGTGCTACCAGGTACAAGATCTGAAAGGTCAGTAGTTCAAACCCACCAGCAGCTTCCTGGTTGACTATGAGGCTGTCTATTCCCATACGGAGTTAGAGCTCTGGAACAGAGCACTCTGAGCTGGAATCAACCAATGGCAGTGGATGGGAGTGTTATAAATATACGCCAATATATTGTCGAAGAAAATATGTTAAGGCAAGGTAAGATATAAAAAAATTGATCTATCAGAGATGAAAAATTCCATGTTTGGGATGAAAACTACACTGAAGGGGGCTGCCAGCAGACTCGCATTGTAGAATAAAGAATTAGTAAATTTGAAGATTTAGAAATAAGAATGATCCAAAATGAAACCCAGAGACTAAAAAAGAATAGAGCACTAGAGTCTTGTATTCCATTATGTAATTGACCTTCTAATAGAGAGGAGAGAAAAGGACAATGGAGACAGAAAAGGGAATTGAAGAGATACTTACTAAAATGCTTCCAAGTTTTATGGAAATCATAAAACGTCAACTCAAGAAGTTCAAAGTTCAGTGGACTCTCTCTTGGAGCCCTTCATGACAACCATCAGAAGCAAAGAGTACAGACAACCTATTTTTTGTAATGCATCAAAAAAGACAGCAATTTGTAGTTAGCTACAAAGGTGAGAAGAATTCATATAACTTAGACGAAATATTTCCCATTTCTTCAGAAGAAAGACTTCATTCTACTCACTGACGATTTTGGATCTGAAATGACCCCAGAGATCATCTCATCTAATCTTATTCATTTATAAATGGAAGAACTGAGAACCAAAAAGTTATGTGTCCAAGATCATATAAAATATTAGAGACTTTTCAGTATATTTAGGGACTCCAATTTCCATCCTAGGGAGATTTCCAGGAAATTAGACAAAAATTCTCATCTTTTGAAACACGTGACTTTCCTCTAGTTCTTTGGTGCTTCCTTCACCCCACTATCATGACCTCACTTCTACCTTACAAATCGGATTAGACCAGAGCATGCACACTGCTACAGATAAGAGCCTGCAATACAGGGAATCCAGGATAGATAAACCCCTCAGGGGCAACAAGGAGAGTAGAGTTACCAGGAGGATTAGGGGAGGATGGGGGGGGCAAAGGGGGATCAACCAAGAACTCCCTCCCAGGGGGAGGGATAAGGGAAAGGTGGGTGAGGGACGACAGAGGGCGATGTAAGATATAGAAAAAATAATCTATAACTTATCAAGGTTTGTAAAGGAGGGTGGGCAGTGGGAGGGAGGGAGAAGAAATGGGGAGCTGATATCAGCGGCTCAAGTGGGAAGAGAATGCTTTGAAAATGATGATGGCGGCATATGTGCGAATGTGTTTGACACACTGGAGGAATGTATGGATTGTGATAAGAGATGCAAGAGCCCCCAATAAAAGCATTAAAAAAAATTCTCATCTTTTAAGTTTGTTATTTTTGTTTGCTACTAAATTCCTGTGCTATGGACTGACCAGGGAGTGCTGATAAAGGGTAACACATTTAGCTACAAACCATAAGGTCAGTTGTGGTTTGTTCAAACTCACTAGTTGCTCCAAAAGAGAAAGATGAGGCTGTTTACTCACCTACAGATGTAAAGTCTCAGAAACCCAAGGAGCAGTTCTATTCTGCAGCACTACAGGACTGCTATGAGTCAAAATCAGCTCAATGGCAATGCGATCAGCCAGTCATAGAGTACTTGCAATGTATGTTCTGGGGGGAAATTTGTTTGATCAGATAGTTTTTTCACAGGAGCATCATAAAAATGCGACTATTTTTAGGAGCTATAGAGTAGCTGGGTTGTATAAGAATGTGGGATTTGCTTGAGGAGCAGTGAGTAGGTAGGGCAGTGGTTCTCAATGTGTGATCTGGGGCCCGAGACCCATTCATAGGCCTGTGAGCTCAGATGATTTCCCTAATATTACTGAGGCATGATTTGCCTTTTAATTCTCAGTTTTCATAAGCACATAATGGAGTCTCCCAGAGGCTATAGGATGTGTGATATCATAACAGATTGAATGCAGAAGCAGTTAAGAGAATACAGCTGTCTTCTGTTAAATCAGTCATCAGATGGAGTTCCCAAAATAAATAAATAAAACATCACACTCTTCACTGGCTTTTTAAAAAATAGTATTTTTATTGTAGTAACTATGTTGACATGTGATGAGCTCATCCAGGAGCACTGCTGTGCAGGCTCTGGCTTCCAGGTTATCTAGTCTGCTGACCAGGGTGGCCACGCACTGGGTAGAAAGCCTGCCTGTGCCGGTGAACCACCGCACACCTCCTCTCTGTGTGGGTATCCTGAAGGTCTCGTTGGTGGACGGGTCCTCACATCCGCTGGCATCCGATTTCCAAGAGGGAGGGAAGGGAGAATGATAGCTGAGTGTCTGCCACGCAAAGATATGGCAAGGTCCCCGCTGACTGGCAGACATTCCTATCGGAGTGACGAGGGTACTGATGGGAAAATCAAGTTAGGAGGGGAGAGGGAGCACACACATCTAGGAGAAGACAAGTGCATGGTGGTTGGTAGACAAAAGGGGAGGACCAACTTCCCAGTGAGGGAAAAGATGACTAATAATATTTATAAGAATCCCAAGGAGAAATATGCCAGGTAATATACACCTAATAAACCACGCTGGCCTGCATTCCTATACACCCCCTGGGGACCCAGACCATGTGCCATAGAACACTAAGGCATTGAATCTTGGATCTCCAAGTGCACAACATGCTCCAAAGGCCATACCAGAGGGACTCGATGTGGAAACCCCACCAGGTGAACCCTAGGTGAAACCCCACTACCTCAAACACACCTGGAATCTGAGGACTTAAGACTGAAAGGACAGGATGTGTGAAGAAGCAGAGGACAGCCAGACCAAGAGTACTGACCTGTAGGTAGACAGACCAACTTTCACTTACTACTTTAATGCCCTACATGTTGTGTTAAGATACTTATTATTCTGGCAGGCCTGTAATTGACATTGTCAGTGAATATTATTGAACATTTTGCCTGACCCCCAAGCCCCACTGTTTGTGCAGACAGCGTTTAGCCACATAAGGATTTATTCTGTACAAGTAAATAATCCAGGTATTGTAATAGATAGTGATTTGTTCACTCTCTCTCTCAATCACGTTTTAAGAATTAGTACCATGGGCTAATCAATGACACTATAAACAAAAGTTACTGATGCTCCAGGGCAGGCGTCCTCAAACTATGGCCCGCGGGCCAGATGCAGCCTGCCGAGGACATTTATCCGGCCCACTGGGTGTTTTTGCCCCATTTTTTTTACTTCAAAATAAGATATGTGGATAGGAATTTGTTCATAATTTTTTAAAAACTATAGTCCAGCCCTCCAATGGGTCTGAGGGACAGTGAACTGGCCCCCTATTTAAAAAGTTTGAGGATCCCTGCTCCAGGGAGATGATTTATAATATTCTCTACATAAATTAACACGAATATCTCTAAGGAGAGCCAGAGGCAGATAAAAAACACAGATTCAGGAATGTTTAGACTCCCACTCAATTCTATCTCTGATTTAAGAACAATTAGTTCTGATTACATAACCCTCAATACTTGATACGCATCCTCATAAAGGAAACACAGAAGATGTGGGTGCTATAGCAAAATTTTGGTGAAGAAATTAGATAGTGCCTGGCTTAAAGGCTTGTTTTCAACCAAGCAGCCACCTAAGTGAGATGTCTACTAAGTCCACGTGGAAGAAGCACAACATCTGTGAACCAAGGATTGTAAATTACACAATCCAAATGCCGAGTGAGAGAATTAAGGTTTATTGTGCCAACTTGGCCGATAAACACATGTGGGATTAATTGAAGGGCGAAGAGAGAAATGGCTCGGTGAGCCTCGCCTTTCGAGTTCTCTGATCTCTTGCTCTCTGATGGTCAGACCAGTGTGCAGTTGTCTCAGCTAGCTCTCTGCCTCAGCTGGCAAGGCTCACTTCCTGCGAGACATCCCTGAAGAGAAGCCACATGAACGTATCCCAATGCAGCCCTGGGTGCTGGAGAAGCCATGTGGAGACCCCTGCCAGCGCTGAGATGATTACAACGCCACTGAATTCAAGGACTTTCTACTCATTGGCCTGTGATCCTCCTGCATTTGGTATCATTGTGTGTGTTTTGTGAGTTTGAGGAGGACTTTGTAGATTGGTGTCGGACATACGGGCTAAGTCAGACTTATGGGCTTGGACTGGACAGGGTTGGGATGCTTTCTGAATGTACACTTACCCTTTATATAAAACTCTCTTTTATACATATATGAGTTTATGTGGATTTGTTTCTCTATTTCTACCCAGACTAACACACAGAGGAAGGAATAGTATCGGAGCATCAATTGTGAGATTCTGATGTGCAGAAGGCTATGGATGACAGTGGAAGTCTAAAGTACATTTGCAGGATCTACTCCGGGAACAAGCCTCCAGTGATTTCCCTCTGACCATGATTGAGGGATGGGAGTAGGCTGGTGATCAGATGGAGAGTTCTGGAGGGATGACTATAGTAGCTTAAAATGATAAATCTGACTTGAGCAGTAAAACCTTCTCACTTGATCTCCCTTCTGATATGCTTTGGACTTGATCTGGTTTTTAATATTTTCTGTGTCTTTTTTATATTGGGGTTGATCTCTGTTGTCTTTTGTCCTTGTGGCTAGCCTTCTTGAATCTTTGTTAGGTGTTTTTCTATGTTTCTCAGCACATGAAATTCAGGATTGATGAACCTGTAGAGATAACAGCTGGAATAAAGGTGCCTAGGAGATATGGTGTGGGAGGTGGGGGTGAAAGAGAACCGATACCAAGGAGTTCAAGAAGGAAGAAAATGTTTTTATACTGATTTTGGTAGCAATTGCGCAATACTGCTTGGTGTGATTGAACTATGGATAAAATGATGTGTAGATTTAGCTCCTAGTAAAATGATTTGGGTGAAAAAAAGAAGCAAAACTTTAAAAACTATTTTAAAATAAATAAATAAATATGATTTATTTTTAATAAATAAAGAAGCTGCTGATTCAATTGCTGCTACCCCTATCAAAAGCATTGTTGTTGTTGAGATTGTTGTTGTTGTGTGCCATTGAGTTGATTCTAATTCTAGCAAACCCAGAGAACAGAGTGTAGAACTCCCTTATAGAGATTCCTAGAACTCTTAATGGCGCAGACTGCTATGCCATTTCTGCAGTGCGGCAGCTGGTGGCTTTACACCACCACCTTTCTATTTGTAGCCTCTCAGTGAGCAGAACCATTGAACCACCAGGGCTCATGAAAAAGACAAAAAGAAGAGGGTTGTGTAGAATGTATGGAAAGATACTCGAAGGCACACAAGAGAGGGAAAAGACTTTACTGCCTCATTGACAAAAAGAGTGGTGACCCTGTTGTTAGGTGCTGTGAAATCAGTCCCTGCTCACAGTGACTCTGTGCACAACAGAACGAAATATTGCCCACTCCTGTGCCATTTTCACAATAGTTCTCACGTTTTAGCCCATTGTTGCAGCCAGTGTGTCAATCCCTCTCATTGAGGGGCTTCCTCTGTTTCCCTGCCCCTCCACTTTACCGAGCACGATGTCCTCCTCCAGGTCCTGTTCTCTTCTGAGAGCATGTCCAAAGCACATGAGAGAAAGTGTCACTATCTTTGTCCCTAAGGAACACCCTGGTTGTACTTCTCTCAAGACAGACTTGTTTGTTGTTTTGGCAGTTCATCGTACTTCCAATGTTCTTCACCACCACCATGGTTCAAATGCATCAATTTTTCTCTGATTTTCCTTATTCAATGTCCAACTTTCACATGCAAATGAAGCCATTAAAAATACAATGGCTTATGTCAGGCACAACTAAATCCTCAAAGGAACACCCTTGCTTTCCAACACTTAAAAGAGGTTTGTGCAGCAGATTTACTCAATGCAACGTGTCCTTTGATGTCTTGACTGCGCTTCCATGAGCACCGACTGGAAATCCAAGCAAGATGAAATCCGTAGACAACGTCAACCTTTTCTCCATTTATCATGATACGGATCCAGTGGGGAGGATTTTGTTTTCTTTACAATGAATTGCAATCCATACTGATCTTCTTCAATAAGTGTTTCAGTCCTCCTCACTTTCAGCAAGCAAGGTTGTATCATCAGCATATCACAGGTTCTTGGTAAGCCTTCCTTCAACCCTTATGCCATGTTCTTCATATAAGCCAGCTTCTCTGACAATTTGTTCAATATATGGATTGAGTAATACAACTCTTACGCACACCTTTTCTGATTTTAAAACATAGAGTATTCCCTTGATCGTTTGCATAACTGCCTCTTGATCCATGTATAAGTTCCACGTGAACACAATGAAGTGTTCTAAATTCTCATTCTTCTCAAGGTTATTCATAGTTTAACGTCATTAAAACACAAGTCAACCTCTTTCTGATGCTCTCCGCTTTCAGCCAAGTGCATGTGACATCGGCAATGATGTCCCTTGTTTACAATGGTGATACTATTGACCAATAACAAGGAATTTCAAGGAGGAAAATCTGTTTTTGGGTGGTATAATTTTTAGGTTTGATGTGTTAACCTAGAAGTAAAATCGTGAACGTGAGCAGAGAATTGAAAATGTGAAGGAAGTGAGTTAGTATTGAATATGTGGAATTGCAGTGATATTTGAGTTTGTGGGAGGTGAAGAAATTCCCCAAGAAGATCCTGGGAAGAGAAAAAGGATGAACGACCTTTAGGGCAGCAATATGGCAGAAGAGGTGCCCTTCTAAAGTAGGGGAGAAACAAGGCTGACCTATGTCTCAGCAGGAGAAGAGTATTTTGACCAAAGGGTTGTTAGTGGGAGAAGGCCACTGGCTAGAAGCGAAGGGAATTTCTGTGACCAAGCAATTCCTCAGACATTTTCATATATGTACTTTTTGAGTAGTGCCTGTGAGCAAGGTTGCAATCGATTTAGGAGTAGGTGTGGTTGAGAAGATCTGAAAGAAAGTGTGGCTGCAGGAAAGCAGAGTGAGCGAATACCGTGGTCTTCTCAAGAACTAAACACTCTCAGGATGAAGCTGTTCAGAGAACTAACAGATGCCAGATACACTCACTATGTGCAGTCAGAAAGAGGCTGCTTGGGGAAAAAAGGCAGGGGGGGGGGGGGCGGGGAAGGACAGGTTAGTGTTGAAAAAGTGGGAATGACTGAAGTGTGAGGGGTGGTGACCAGGGGAGCCGGAAGGAAAGCCTGGGGAGCAGTGTCAAACCAGAGGCTCGGGAGGTTCACAGCGCGTGCTCGGATTCTATTTCTGCCCCCCAATAAATTGTATGTATAGAAAACTTCTGGGAATTTTACAATAGCAAAATGATTGAGAGCAGTTCCCTCTGAAGTATGAGAGGGGTTTAGTATCCATTCTACTGTACTCAGGTAGCTGGAAAAGTTTCAATTTCCTTTATGATGAGTCTGTATTTCTTTTATAATTAAAAAAAATCATTATTTTAAACTATTTCTGGGAAGCAAAATGTAAAAATTGAAACAGGTATCTTTTCCTTCTTACTCTATAGATAGACACTTTAGAATTTATTTTCTTAATTAACTAATTAATTATTTTACTGATTTTCTCCACTCCTATTTTCCTTTTCCTTCCTCCCCTCGCCCCAAGCCTCCTAATAACATTCAAAGTCTGCTTCTTGTGGTGTAAAAATAATCTCCTTGATTTTTCAAAATAATTATGTCTTATACAGTACTTGTCTTTAAGAGATTGACTAACTTTGCTGAGAATAATGTGCTCCGAATTAATCCATGCTACGAGGTGGTGGACAGTCTCATCATTATTTTTTAGGAATGCATAGTATTCCTTTGTGTGGCAGTTCTGAGGCTTATTTCTGCTTTATTCCACAGATAGGCATTTTGGTTGTTTCCAACTGTTTGTTTTTGAGGATAGTGCTGTGATAAACATAGGTGTGCATACATCTTTATTTCTTTGGGGAATATACGTGGTAGAGGAGTAGAGAGATGGCTGGGCCATATGATCTTTCTACTTGCCTTTGGTTAAGGAAGCATCCTGATGTTTTCCATGGTGGCTGTACAATTCTCCAATCCCATTAACAGTGTGTGAGAAATCCTATCTCTCCAAATCCTCTCCAGCATTTGTTAGCGGTTTTGTTTTTTTTAATTTGCTATCAGTGCCAATATGAGGTGGTATCTCTTTGTTGTTTTAATTTGCATTTCCTTTACAGTTAGTGAATGTGACCATTTCTTCATATGATTGTTGGCCACCTGGATGTCATCTTTGATGAACTGTATTTTGATATCTTCTGACCATCTTTAAATTGGATTATTCATGTTTTTCTTACTGAGATGTTGCAGTTCTCCATAGATTTTCAAGATTAGTCCTTTTACCAATATATCGTTGTGAATCAATTTTTTCATTCGATGGGTTCTCTTTACTCTATTGATGAAATCTTTTGATGTACATAAATGTTGAGTTTTTAGGAGATCCTAGTGCGCTATTGTCTTCTGTAGTGTGGATGTGTCCCACTATGTTTGGTAGTATATGTATGCCTTGTGTTGGGGCCCCTAAGTTTATTCTTTTTTTTCCCACTGATGCTAATTATGGTTCCAGGGTTTATATTTAAGTCTTCTTTCTTTTTTCCAAAGCCATTTTATTGGGATCTAATACAGATATCATATAATGCCGTAGTTCTTCCTGTTATGTAAGTCTCTTTTGGTTTCTTATGGTAGTGTTTTGGAGTTTTTTTTGTATACGTCTTCTATTTCTTTCTCTTTTTTAAAATCATTTTATTGGGGGCTCATATAGGTCTTCTATTTCTGGGGTTAGGTTTATTCCTAAATATTTCATGTTTGAGTGGTTATTTTAAATGTTTTCTTTTCTCCTCTTCAGAGGTCTCTTCCTTAAGATATAGGAATCCTATTGATTTTCGTATGTTGACCGTATGTTGATCCCATGTTGCAAAATTTTTCAATTAGTTCCAGCAATTTTCTTTTGGAATCCTTGGAGTGTTCTATATACAAAACCATATAAGCGGAATCCAGGACATATGAATCCCTCAGGACCAGTGGTGAGAGTGGCGATACCGGGAAGGTGGAGGGAAGGTGGGGTAGGAAGGGAGAACTGATTACAAAGATCTACAAATAACCCCCTCTCTGGGGGACAGACAACAGAAAAGTGGGTGAAGGGAGGGAGACATCGGACATTGTAAGGCATGACAAAATAATAATAATTGATATTTTATCAAGGGTTCATGGAAGAGCTGATACCAAGGGCTCAAGTAGAAAGCAAATGTTTTGAGAATGATGATGGCAACAAATGTACAAATGTGCTGGACACAATGGATGTATGTATGGGTTGTAATAAGAGTTGTACGAGCCCCCAATAAAATGATTAAAAAAACACCAAACCAAACAAAACCATAGAAGCCTGAAAATTTTGCTTCTTTTTTTGGCCAGTTTGGATGCCTTTGATTTCTTTTGATATCTAATAGCTCTGGTGAGGAACCCTGGGGGCATAGTGGGTTATGTATTAGACTGCTAGCCACGAGGCTAGCAGTTTGAACACATTCTGCTGGAGAAAGAGGAGGCTTTCTACTCCTGTAAAGATTTAGTCTTGGAAAACCCAAAGGGGGAGTTCCCCACTGTACTATAGCGGGCCTGTGACTCGGAATTGGCTTGATGGCAATTCCTTTGGTTTTCGAATAGCTCAAAGACTTCCCAGACTATCCTACGTAAGATAAACAGCATCCCTGATTAGTTCCCGTTTGGACGGGGTGGGTGCTTTCAGTTTCGTTACACTGAGTGAAATGCTGGTTGTTAGTTTTGATAATATGCCCTTTATTATGCTGAAAATTTCCCTCTGTCCCTATTTATTGAGTGTTCTAAATTAAAAAATCAATGTTGGATTTTGTCCAATACCTTTTATGCATCTATTGATAACAGTCATATGGTTCTTTTGTTTTATTTATTTGGTGGGTTACATTGATTGTTTTTCTAATATTGAGCCACCTTACATACCTAGTATAAATCCTACTTGATCATGATGTATTCTTTTTTTAGGATATTCTGTTAAACTGTGTTAACTTGGATTTTATTGTAATTTGTGCATTTACATCCATAGGGATATTGGGCTATAGTTTTCTATTCTGATGATGCCTTTGCCTGATTTTGGTATCAGGTTTACACTTGCTTCATAAAATGAGTTTGGTAATGTGTTGCCTTTTTCTATAGTCTGAAGAGTTTGTGTAGAATTACTGTTAACTCTTCTTTGAATGCTTGGTATATTTCCCAGTAAAACTATCTGGTCCTGGACTTCTTATTATTGGGAGTTTTTTTAATGGCCCAATGCATTAAATTTCTTCTTGTGGTCTAGGTCTGTTAAGGTTTTCAATATCAGCCTGTCAATTTAGGCAGGTAATGCGCTTCTATAAATGTGTCCATTTCTTCTGGGTTTTCAAATTTGTTGGCATACAGTCCTTCATAATATTGCGTAATTATATTTTTATTTCTGTTGATTCTGTTGTGATGTCACCCATTTCTTATTCAACATACTTGCTAAGTCCACATGAAGAACTACACAAACCGGAGTAATCTAAGGGTTACAAATAATATGAATAGCCTTAGAGCTTAAATTGTGAGCATCTG
>NW_022109768.1:13269427-13271845 GCF_000313985.2 Echinops telfairi | reverse complement strand
GTGTGTGTGTGTGTGTGTGTGTGTGTGTGTGAATAGCCTTGTTATCAGTCAGAGAGCATTGTCAAGTCAATTGTGGCAGATATAGTTAGGTTAAAATGTAATATCTTATTGTTTGACCTCCCTTTTGGCCCATTTAAAAGTTGTTTCAGTTAAAAAAAAAGGGTGAAGGAGAAATGTACATGCATTAAGCCTCTAGTGAACCCTTTGACCATAGAAAAAGGGAGGTGACCAGCCTTGCTATCATGCAGCGTGCATTGGAAAGTGGATTTTTGCAGATGCAGTTAGGTTAAGATTTAACACTTTATCATTTGGTCTTTCCATTGACCCATTTTAAATTTGTTCTAGTTTTTAATAATTTCTACCTTCTTTTTGATTAAGGTTATTCCTCTGTTTTACTTTGTTATTGTTAGTTTGTGACTTCGTTTGTTTTCGTATGGTTTTTGTGTGTGTGTCTATGAGATCCAGGACTGGTAAATCTACAGAGACAGTAACTAGATTAAAGGTTTCTTGGAGTTATAGAAGGGGAGCTTGGGAAGAAATGGAGAACTAATAACAATGAGTACAATAAAGAAGAAAATGCTCTAAAAATGGATTGTGGTAATGATTGTATGACTCTTGATTTGCTTGAATTATTGAATTGTACATTATGTGGATTACGTGGCAATAAGATTGTTTTAAATATTTTGCCCATGGTTTACCAGTTTTTTAAATGCTTTCAGAGAATCAACTCTTTTGTTGATTTTTCTATTGTTTTTCTATTATCTGATTAATTTATTCCTAATACAATCTTTATTACTTCATTTCTAGTGGCTAAGGGTTTGTTTTACTGTATTTGTTCTAATTGTTGGATTAAGATGTTGTTTTTAATTTTTTCTTCTTTATTTGATGTATGCATTTATTGCTATGAATTTTGACCTGAATACTGAGTACTGCTTTTGTTAGATGCTTACTGTTAGACCTTACTCTTTTTGTTAGATGATTTCAAGACTCCACTCTCCCCACTTCCCACACACACACACACATGACACACACACATACACATTCATGGCGACCTTGGGTGAACAGAACAAAATCCTGTCTAGACCTGTACCATGTCTATGATCAGTTGCAGGTAAAACCATTGTGGTTCTCAAACCACTGTGGTTTTCACTGGATGGTTTTCAGAACCAGATTATCAGACCTTTCTTCCTAGTCTGTCTTCATCTGGAAGCTCCACGGAAACCTGTGTAGTATCATAGCAACAACATTCAAGCTTCCACAAAGAGACATGATTTAGCTGTGCATGAGGAACATTGGCTGGAATGGATAGTAGGGATTCTGTAGTGATAACTATAGTATTTGTCATATGAAGTTTCATAAGAATTAACTAAGATGGTATGCATAAAGCATTTAGCAGAGTGCCAGGCATATGGGAATTGTTGCATAAATACTAGGTTTTATATAAATATCTATTATGTTTTAGAAGAAAGTCCCTTGGTAGCTCATGGTGAAGCACGTGATTTAAAGCATTTAGAGGTTAGCAGTTTGAAATCACCAATGGCTAACTGGTAGAGAGGTGGGCTGTCCATTTTCTAAAGGATTTCTGTCTTGGAAGCACCATGGGGCACTTCTACTCTGTCTTCTAAGATCATTATGAGTTGGAATCAACTCGACAGTAAAGGGCTTGTTGGGTTTTTATGTTGTTGGGTATAAATATAGTGCCCCTCAGCTTTTAAGAATCAAGTGACTATTACAGTCTATTCCCAAGTGCATATGCTAAAGGTACATTAACATTAGTATATGAATTCCTTATCAATAGATACTTATTGAGAACACAATGCCTGAATATAAAGCCCAAACCTACAATCACCGAGTCAATTCCAAACCCTATAGTAATCATGGATCAGAGATAAGAAAATGACTGAGATACTGTCTGCTTCTCTGTGCTAATTGGAAAACAAAGTATTTAAGGGTAGATAGCAATACATAACAAATTATGCCAAATCCTAAATTGTGTGTTCCAATCCAAAGAGGGAAGACATTAAAGAAATGACTTGGACAAAACTTCACAAACATAAGTAGGTCTTATCACTAAAAAGCCACACAAGTGACACACGGGCATTTTCTTTCCACGTTTTTCTCAGTTATTAAAATGCTAATGCTCAGTAAAACTAGGCAATCAAATGGGGTAAAGTAAATAGGTGAACTAACCTTCACCCCATGAATAATCAGGTCCAGAATCATGATTGCTTGCCCTCACTCAATAGCCATAGTTCTGAAAGCAAAACTTCCTTATGAAACATTAGTATTGCAATGAGATGCCATCCCTATGTCTATAGAGCAAACACAGTCTCCTTGAAAGATATTGCTTCGATGTAACAATGATGAGAAATACAACTTTCCTCTAGTTCCTAAATGTTTCCTCCCCACTCCCACTAC
>NW_022109768.1:13267505-13268944 GCF_000313985.2 Echinops telfairi | reverse complement strand
AAAAAAAAGAAAGATATTGCTTCAGTTGTATAGAATCACTGAAAAGATCCTCTAAGCTATGAAAATTTAAGGCAAACAGGCAATCTTCATCTGTGAACATTTTGTATAACCAAGTAGCTATATACGTAGGTGTGAGCCCGTGGGGTATGTTCATATGGAATGTATGCATAAGTAGGCATGTATTTATTGTTTAGCAACATCGGTCTTTCCCCTTTGTATGCAATCAGGAGATTGTTTGCATGTGCCGAGGTATTCCAGTGGCTGGGGGGAAAGTGCCAGACCAGCAACATAGAAGGGATCTAGATAGGAGGGCCTAGGACTCCTGCCAAGAGCTCTGGTGGTGAGATGGGATCAGTGCTGGGCTGCTAACCGTACTGTGGGTGGTTCAAAAGTCCCCCTAATTCAATTGGTGTCCTTGCAAGAGAAGAAAAAGCAGAGAGATGTAGCTACACACTGGGGGTGGGGGTAGACCATGAGACTAGGAGATTGACAAAACTGAAGTCGTGAATCTGTGAGCCAAGGAATATCAAGGATTACCAGCAGTTTCCAGAAGCTGGAAGAGTTAAGGAAGTATGCTCTCCGAGACTCTTCAGAAGCAGACTGACCCTGCTAACACCTTGAATTCAGTCTTTACCCTCCAGAAGAGTGAGATGATAAATCTCTGTTGTTTTAAGCCATTGAGTTTATGGTACTTTGTTTTAGCAGCTCTATGAAACCAACACAATGAGAAGAATTGATTGAGCCTAACAGTGGGCTCAGGTTGGGTTTTCCCCTAGCCTTGGCCCACTCAGCAGAGTACCAAGCATGGGGACAAAGGGCTGAGTGTGTGACTATGATATACGGAGACGTGGTCTCAGAGCTGGGATGATGCAAGGAACTGAATAAATAAGGACGTTGCCACAATTTTCAGCCCATGTCCTGAGATTGGAATGTACAGGATCCATCTTCAACCTCACGTCACACAGACCCACACCGCCCTGTAGCTGACTGGATGCACTTCGGGCTTTCTCGTCTCCTGGCTTGCTGGAGCAGGACCGCTCTCATGGAAACTAAGAACCAAATAGTCTTGCCCAAGTTGGGTAATTGGGGGAAGCCTCAGGAGAGAGTAGCCTTCCTCTCAATAAAAGTAGTTGAGTTTTGTGAAAATAGAAGTAGACCTAGGGACTAGCGCTGCAGAGGACAGCCCTGAAGATGCACTTCTACAGCTCAGGAAGAGCAGCTGGTCTGGCCCGCCCACATGGGGGCGAACCAAGAGGGGAGTCCAACAGACCAGTGACAGGAGTGAAGTCAAGAAGTCCCAGAGGAATCCCGATTGTAGACTTCTGACTCTGGGGCAGCTCTTGCCACCCCATCTGAACCCCGTCTGGGTTACACACAAGGGGGCCACACGGAAAGTCTGAGGATTAGCGTGTGTGTGTGTGTGTGTGTGTGTGTGTGTG
>NW_022109768.1:13259687-13263514 GCF_000313985.2 Echinops telfairi | reverse complement strand
TGGAACTACGCTAGTGCCCGGAGCTGGAGAAGCTACATGGACCTATCCTGATGCGGCCAGGACTCTGGAGTCAGAGAAGCTGCATAGAGACCCCTGCCAGCGATGAGATGCTTACAACGCCACTGGATCCAAAGACTTTCTACCCACTGGCCTGTGATCATCCTGCATTCAGCACATTGCATGTGTTTTGTGAGTCTGTAGAGGACTTTATAGATTGGTATCAGACATATGAGCTAATATCAGACTTATGGGCTTGGACTGGACTGGGTTGGGATGCTTTAATGTACAATTACCCTTTATATAAAACGCTCTCTGATACACATATGAGTCTCTATGTATTTGTTTCTCTTGTGTACCTGGACGAACACAGGTCTAAGCAGTGAATGACTGACTGGGTCTCCTGCCCCCCCACCTCCCCCACCTGGCCAAAGGTCCATGGCCATAGGCACATACATGGAGACAGTCCAAGGGTGGAGATGGTTAAACTGGGATTTTTTTTAAAGGATTAAATGTTATATGACTATTGGATTGCGTTATAGATATTGAATGTTTCTCCTTCTTTCCAGGTGTTGTCAAATAGGCCTACCTCTGAGATGGAAAATCAATATGGTTATCATGATTGCAGAGAGCTTGTAAGCCCACCGATAGCCTCTGTTACAAGGGAGGTTAGGAATTCCCCAGAAAGAACACGCTTTTGTTTTAAGCCTATAGAGAGTTGAAGGCTTAAGTGGAAACCTCAGTCCCAGCCAGAACATCTAAGAAAACAGGAGATTTACATTTGAAGAAAAACCTGTAGGCAGGATAAAGACCGGCATTTTAAATTATTGAGCGAGCTGTTTGCCATTGGACGCATTGATGCAGGAAACGTCTGTGCCCATCATAGAAAGTCCCTTTCTAGAACTGAAAGTTCAGGAGCCAGGAAGCAGACAGACTGGTATGCTCATTATGGGAATGTAATCACTGGGGTGCAGTGGGTGGAAGTGGGGAAGATGCAGCAATGAAGAGAGGCTGAATTTGAGCATGTGTTTTGTCACTCATTGACTTGGTCCACAGAGTTTTAAGAACTTCTGAGCCTATGGGGAAGACCCTAGCCCATAGGAGCTAGGGATAAGCGAGAGGCCAGCTGGTCTGAAGTACAAGCAAGTGTCTGTGAACTCCTAAACTTGCAGGTGGTTCCCACACAAAATAAAAAGAAAGACTTGACTCTTTGCCATAGTCAATATAGAAATCTGGCTAGACCAGAGGATGGACACTGGTACAGATAGGAACTGGAAACACAGGGAATCCAGGACAGATGATCCCTTTAGGACCAGTGGTGTGAGTGGCAATACTGGGAGGGTGGAGAGAAGGTGAGGTGGAAAGGGGGAACCGATTACAAGGATCTACATATAACCTCCTCCCTGGGAGACGGACAACAGAAAAGTGGGTGAAGGGAGACGTCGGACAGTGCAAGATATGACAAAATAATAAGTTATAAATTATCAGGGTGTCATGAGGGAGGGGGCATGGGGAGGGAGGGGAAAAATGAGGAGCTGATGCCAGGGGCTTAAATAAAGAGCAAATGTTTTAAGAATGATGAGGGCAATGACTGTACAAATGTGCTTTACACAATTGATGTACGTATGGATTGTGATCAGAGTTGTATGAGCCCCCAATAAAATGATTTTTTTAAAAATTTGGTTCCCTACCATCTTTAAAAGGTGACAAAAAAAAGAGAAATGCTTTCAAGCATTGCTATAAAGTAATTAAAAGGTTTTTTTTCACCCCATGCATTTCACTCTGTCTTACTTCCCATGCAGTCCAGTGCTTAGTAAACAGCTCCTTTCAAGCACACAGTCGGCACTCAATAAGCATCGACCGCTATTGCTTTGTTTTTACTTTTATCAGGATGTTCCATAGTAAACTCTCCGTTCTTTCACCTGTTGTTTCATTTCCTGTGGTTCTCAACACAGAATGTCAGTGTAGCAGCCCTGGCACTTAAGGTCAGTACAACTGCAGCAATTTTGAAATGCAAACTTTAGACCACCCCCGAGTTAACTGGAGAACCCCAACTGATCACCTTGCCTCACATGGAAAAGTGAAACCGGAGTCATTCTTTGGAAAGATGAGATAGCTGGGGTAAATGCTGACGCTGAGTGGAAGGATCCTTTAGGAAGCCGGTAAGAGGAGCATTCACTGTGGGAGAGTGACCCTTTCCATCTATATCTAAGAGTAAATAGCCCAAGGCTGATGGCTGCCTTGCTGTTCTCTTTGGAAGATTTTGGCCCTAGTTTTAGCTCAAATCCGCCAGTCTCCTTTATAGATAATGAAGATCAGATTTTTGCCTGGCATCTGATTGGACTTCTAGTTTTGACTCTTCCTTGACTCTACACTCAGTGGCGGAAGCAAGTGTGACTTATGGAGCCCTGACAGATAGTGCTTGAATATGTGTGATTCAGTTGGATAGCCAAGCCTTAGAGACAGATCCTTCTGAATTTCCCACTGTTTCGGTTTTCAAATAGGCTTCTCCATCATAACTGCTAGAGTTCAATGGTATTCACTAAAGGATGTTCTGAAAAACAAGCTTTTTAAAAAGAAACATGTGTTAGGCTGGGTTTTCTAGAGAAACAAAGCCAGTGACACAGGAGTAAGAAAGAACTTTCTCTAAGGAAAGGAATGGGTATCCAGAGACGGAGCTGCAGGGACGCTAACCCTGTCCAGCTCCTTCTATAGGGCAGATGGTAGCTGGAGGCCCTTCCAGACTCATGGCTGTCAGCCAATGAAGTAAAAAGGCAAAGCAGGAAGTTGGGAGATTACAGGCAGGTGGGTGTAGTGTCACCTGGAACCAATGTTGGCAGGAAGATGGCAGGGCACTGACAATTTCCAGGGTCAGCAGGTCATATGCAGGCTCCAGGCGAGCAAGGAAAAGAGGGTCAGAGGCAGATCAATTCTCCCGAGGCCTAGAGTCTCTGAAAAACAGCCAGGGCGTCAAGAAGACATCATCAAGCCAGGATCTGCACCTTATGGGGGAAGTCTTACTGCCAAACCACAGGAAATCCCGGCCAGGCCCGGATGACACAACCCTAACTACCACAAAACATTCAAAGCACCATTTGCCACTCTAATTTATAGGCACCTTTGTTTCTGCTTGGAACCCTCGTGGCCTAATGGTTATGCCTTGGGCTGCTAAATACAAGGTCAGTGGTTCGAAACCACCAGCCGCTCCAGAGAAGAAAGATGGAGCTTTTTCTTCCCATGCAGCGTTCAGGTCTTGGGAACTCACAAGGGGAATTCTACCCGTTCTCTAATATGGCGATGGCAGTGCCTTGAGTGTTCTGGTTGTTCCCATTGCTCATTTTGAAAGACCCTAACTGTGTACTCAAACATACTATGGCCACGGCCCAGGACCCGGGAATGTTTAGTTCTTCTATACAGTAGGTAGCCATGAGCTGAAGCTGGCTAAAGGGTAAGCAACAACACATCCTATCTCAGGGACAAAATCCCTTAGGTCTACTCCTGGTCACGAGCCCTGGAGGTTTTCCTCTTGGTTTCTGGTCTCGGGGAGCCAGCTTTCGCAATCGCCCTTCTTTTCCAGTTGGGTGGAGTGACCCTATGTTCCCTGGGCTGCCATCTTTACGGCATGATTTCTGTCATCTGTGGAAACTCTGGGTGGCTTAGGACTGTCTTATTTTGCAGTTAGCAGCTCAGCTCTCCCCTTTCCCCTTCCAAATGCTCGACAAAGTTGGGTTTTATTTGTTTGTTTTTGAGATGGGTTGGGAATGACCCTTACCTAGTCAGTCTTATCTTTGAGAATGAAAAAATTATTAACCATTCCATATAATCAGGAA
>NW_022109768.1:13255189-13259261 GCF_000313985.2 Echinops telfairi | reverse complement strand
TTTTTTGTTTGTATATTTCTTTAATGTAAATATTTATACCTCCCTGAAATACTAAAGAAGTATAGCCAGAATGCTTTATCAAAGTGAGGATGCCGAGGCTTTTTCTCACATACTTAGAGACCAGGCTCTGGAAGAGAGCATCGTGTTCAATCAAATAGTCAGCCAACGAGAGGAAGACCTTCAATAGGACAGATTGATAATGGTGGCTGTAACCGTGGGCTTACCAGAAAAATTGTGAGGATGGCCCAAGACGTGGCTGTGTTTTGTTCTGTTGTACACAGGATCCCTATGAATCATTACTAATTGGCAGGGAGGTTTAAAATACTACCAAAGAACAATGTGTTCATTCTTTGGAGAAAGACTAACACTCATGGAGGTGGATACCTGGAACACTTCTGGAATAAAAATTTTTTTAAAATGCACCTGGTATTTTAGGAAATTACCTGCCTAGGTGTTAACGAGTTTCAACCATTACAGTCAGAGATGATTGACGAATGTAAAGGTAAAATGAACAGTTTTCTGTGACAGGACCTCCTAGTTTTCTATCATTTGGTGGTATGCTAAAAAGAAAACAAGCAAACAAACAAAAAACAGAAAAGAAAAAGCCTTAATTTTTGGCGTTTGTCATTATGTGTGTGTGGTGTAAATAATCCCGCAGAGCCTCATTTCAGGTTACAGAAGTGTTTTAACAACTGGCTCTCAAAATAGGTGAACAATTGAGCCCCAGCTCTCACAACGCGAGGCACTCCTATCCCCCCACCGCATTCACTATCCACCCCACCCACTTTCTTCCCCTGGTAAAAATGTCATTTGTTGTTGTCATGGAGGATTTTATCTTAGCAATAAGTAAAGGAATGCTCAGGCTTGTCAAACACAAGCTCATTTCATTTATTGCAAGGTGGCATCGTAAGGCATGCAGGTAAGACCACCGCCCTTCATTTAGGATTGAAAATCAGAATCCATAATTACAACACTAGTTGAAAGGCTAACATCCAAGTCTATAGACTTGCCGGTTTCAATCTTTAACAAGTCGTCTTAGAGAAGAGATGTAACTACTCCAGGAACTCCGAGGAGGTCCCCCAAAGCTGGGGTCCGAGGCGGACTGTTCTGAGCAGTCCCTCAGTGTTCAGTCTGTCATTTTTATTTGTTCCATTTTATTAGCATTTCATCCATATGTCCTATAATTCAATATTTCCATATCAAGAAGAGTTATACAATTGTTACCATATTCAATTCTAGAATATTTTCTTCTTCCTGGTAGTTATTCACATACATTTTTTTCTAATTGTGGCAAAAAATATACACAATTCTCCAATTCCACAACTTCTATTTGTATAATTAATTCAGTCTCATTGATAATACTCTCTGTGTTGTACAACCATTATTGATATCCTTTTCCAAATTATTCTACCATCATTGACATAAACCCTGTGCACCCACACACAACAGCTCTTCCCCTTCAGCCTTGGTAGCCATGGGTCGAGTTTGATTTCTTTCTTAATTTTTTCATGTTTTTCTTGCTATGGTATTCACATATCATACACGTATGTGGTTAAACCGCTTTTAAAATGAGCTGTATATACATAAACTCAAACAGTTCTAGTGCTCCCTTCCCCCTTCCACATTCATGGTCCTCAAACCCCCTCGCCTTCCCCACCCCCACACATCCCCAAGAAGCCATTGCCTCAGTTATGAGTAAGACGGAAAAGATCACCATCAGTATTTTAAAAGCCAGGAAAGAAATTTTTGTCACGGAACAAGGAAGAAATACTTGCATTTAGAACAAATTCAGGTTGGATCAAGGGAGAGAGCAACTGAACAAGTATCAAGCTCTCTCTAGCATAATCAAATTTACAATGATCTCTATCTAAACTAAAGCTGTTTGGGTCCCTTGCCCATGGCTAGAGTGGATCTGCCAGAGGCTTAATCTGCAGCCGGTGTTGGGTCCCACTGCCTTCCCTAGCCTGCTACAAATTGGGTGTTCACACTTTTAAGCTCTGATACTTTTCCCTCCATCATATTTGGATTTTGTTATTGTCATCTTTGGATGACACAGGCTGGTGTGCTTCTTCCATGTGGACTTCGTTTACCCCTCCCTTAGATGGCCGCTTGTTTGAATATAAACCTTTAAGACCCCAGACACTATTCTGATTGATAGCCAGGCACCATCTGCTTTCTTTACCACACTTTGCTGTAGCACTCTTCTCTTCAGTGATCATTTCATGAAGGTGAGTAGCCAGCTGGGCCATGTTATCAGAACTCACTGTTCTTGGATTGGGACTAGAGTTAAGTGGGAGCCCCAAATCCATCTGCTTGTCTATGGTTTATACATGCACGACTTTAGTTTACTTTGGCTGTCATATTGTGACAAAAACAGAACCCCATAAGACCAACAACAATGCCAAACCAACCAGCAAACAAATGAGCAAACAAAAAAAGGCAAAAACCCAAAAACCTAAAGAAATAAAAAACCATGGTCAATCTGGGGTATAAGATTGTTATACCCTGGGGTAAGGCGATGCATTGATAATCCCCACAATTTTCCACTGACACAGAACTCCAAACACTGTCGGTCTGAAGAATCTATGTGAGGACAGTTCCACTGCACTGCACTCCATGAGTTGTTGCCCCGCCCGCACAGTTCCATCTTCCAGTCGGTTGAGCTCTGTTTACCTGGAGCATGCAGATTGGTGCCAGGGAGAAGCTTCCTGGATCAATTCTTACAAGTGCAGATCCCTGCCCAACCGATCAAAATCTGTCATATCAATGCAAGAGGGGCATCACGGTATTACACATATGATGGTTCTGGGTTCCTTTCCATTGGACACTCACCAAGCAAGGGGTTCCTCCCAATGTCCGATGACCTCCGCGTTCACAATCCTGGGGCAGCCACTCTCTGCTTCCTCTCCCACTAGAGTATCCCAGTCCTCAGTCCAAGGGTACAGGCAGCTTTGAGGTAGGGCTCCGTTCACTCAGTCAGGCCTCTGTGTTGAATCCTTCTGGTGTAGCCCCTGAGGGATGCCATGCTGTCTGCAAGGTCAGTGTCCAAGGTCACCTTGGTGCTTAGTCTGTGGTGTGGTTCACCGAAGGTTGGGTAGAAACATATCAGTGTGCTCAGTCTTTAGACAAAGAGCAAGAAGGACCTTTCACTCCTGTCTCCTCCAAAAAGGAGCAGAAATCCACAGGTTTATATACCATCTGTGCTGTCCTCATATATCATTTGTCTGTTTTATTGCTAATGAGGGACTTGTAAACTTTGTTTTGCTAATTTATAAAACCCAAACCAAGCCCATTGCCATTGAGTTGATTCCAACTGGTAGCCACCCTACATAGGGTTTCCGAGGTTGTAAACCTTTACTGGAGTAGTCAGCCTTGCCTTTGTCCTGAGGAGTGGCTGATGGGTTTGAACTGCAGGCCGTGGCTGTTAGCAGTCTAAAGCTGGCCTGACAGTGCCATAGAAATTTGAATTATTGCCACTTAAGGGAAGACTGCACGACATGTTTGTGCTCTTGTTTACTGCATATATTTCAAAGCCAAGTTAATGAAAATGATGGGAAGAGTGTAGTGACATATTTATATTTTATTAATTTACAGGTTTAATTAATGTTATATTCCATTATCACCAAGTTCAGGTGCATAGCCCAATTTAGGGAAGATGTTTGAAGCGCACTTCACTATCTGTTTCCAAGGTTAGAACAACTTTCTGATGATAGACTTGATGGTGAGAGTATTATAGAATTATGCATGACTCTAAGTTCAGAAATTCTTCGTTGCTAAGTTCACATTGCAAGTGACTTACACATAGGCATTTAAAAGCATCACGGGTGGGAAAGCTTTACGGACACACTCATAGTAGGGCAGTGATTTGAGAACAACCCCCAAAGCATAACATTTGTGGGGGTAACATATACCCTTTCAAAACAAAACTGGATACTGTTCCCCCTCCAAAGTTTGATTGGCACATAATCCACATATACAATTCACAATAGTTTAATCATCTCAAGAAAAATTGTACAATCATGACCACAATCAATTTTAGAACATTTTTCCCCTCCTGGTTAAATCAATTTTA
>NW_022109768.1:13245488-13255089 GCF_000313985.2 Echinops telfairi | reverse complement strand
CTGATACTTTTCCCTCCATCATATTTGGATTTTGTTATTGTCATCTTTGGATGACACAGGCTGGTGTGCTTCTTCCATGTGGACTTCGTTTACCCCTCCCTTAGATGGCCGCTTGTTTGAATATAAACCTTTAAGACCCCAGACACTATTCTGATTGATAGCCAGGCACCATCTGCTTTCTTTACCACACTTTGCTGTAGCACTCTTCTCTTCAGTGATCATTTCATGAAGGTGAGTAGCCAGCTGGGCCATGTTATCAGAACTCACTGTTCTTGGATTGGGACTAGAGTTAAGTGGGAGCCCCAAATCCATCTGCTTGTCTATGGTTTATACATGCACGACTTTAGTTTACTTTGGCTGTCATATTGTGACAAAAACAGAACCCCATAAGACCAACAACAATGCCAAACCAACCAGCAAACAAATGAGCAAACAAAAAAAGGCAAAAACCCAAAAACCTAAAGAAATAAAAAACCATGGTCAATCTGGGGTATAAGATTGTTATACCCTGGGGTAAGGCGATGCATTGATAATCCCCACAATTTTCCACTGACACAGAACTCCAAACACTGTCGGTCTGAAGAATCTATGTGAGGACAGTTCCACTGCACTGCACTCCATGAGTTGTTGCCCCGCCCGCACAGTTCCATCTTCCAGTCGGTTGAGCTCTGTTTACCTGGAGCATGCAGATTGGTGCCAGGGAGAAGCTTCCTGGATCAATTCTTACAAGTGCAGATCCCTGCCCAACCGATCAAAATCTGTCATATCAATGCAAGAGGGGCATCACGGTATTACACATATGATGGTTCTGGGTTCCTTTCCATTGGACACTCACCAAGCAAGGGGTTCCTCCCAATGTCCGATGACCTCCGCGTTCACAATCCTGGGGCAGCCACTCTCTGCTTCCTCTCCCACTAGAGTATCCCAGTCCTCAGTCCAAGGGTACAGGCAGCTTTGAGGTAGGGCTCCGTTCACTCAGTCAGGCCTCTGTGTTGAATCCTTCTGGTGTAGCCCCTGAGGGATGCCATGCTGTCTGCAAGGTCAGTGTCCAAGGTCACCTTGGTGCTTAGTCTGTGGTGTGGTTCACCGAAGGTTGGGTAGAAACATATCAGTGTGCTCAGTCTTTAGACAAAGAGCAAGAAGGACCTTTCACTCCTGTCTCCTCCAAAAAGGAGCAGAAATCCACAGGTTTATATACCATCTGTGCTGTCCTCATATATCATTTGTCTGTTTTATTGCTAATGAGGGACTTGTAAACTTTGTTTTGCTAATTTATAAAACCCAAACCAAGCCCATTGCCATTGAGTTGATTCCAACTGGTAGCCACCCTACATAGGGTTTCCGAGGTTGTAAACCTTTACTGGAGTAGTCAGCCTTGCCTTTGTCCTGAGGAGTGGCTGATGGGTTTGAACTGCAGGCCGTGGCTGTTAGCAGTCTAAAGCTGGCCTGACAGTGCCATAGAAATTTGAATTATTGCCACTTAAGGGAAGACTGCACGACATGTTTGTGCTCTTGTTTACTGCATATATTTCAAAGCCAAGTTAATGAAAATGATGGGAAGAGTGTAGTGACATATTTATATTTTATTAATTTACAGGTTTAATTAATGTTATATTCCATTATCACCAAGTTCAGGTGCATAGCCCAATTTAGGGAAGATGTTTGAAGCGCACTTCACTATCTGTTTCCAAGGTTAGAACAACTTTCTGATGATAGACTTGATGGTGAGAGTATTATAGAATTATGCATGACTCTAAGTTCAGAAATTCTTCGTTGCTAAGTTCACATTGCAAGTGACTTACACATAGGCATTTAAAAGCATCACGGGTGGGAAAGCTTTACGGACACACTCATAGTAGGGCAGTGATTTGAGAACAACCCCCAAAGCATAACATTTGTGGGGGTAACATATACCCTTTCAAAACAAAACTGGATACTGTTCCCCCTCCAAAGTTTGATTGGCACATAATCCACATATACAATTCACAATAGTTTAATCATCTCAAGAAAAATTGTACAATCATGACCACAATCAATTTTAGAACATTTTTCCCCTCCTGGTTAAATCAATTTTAAAATGAGTTGTGTAATCACAATCAATTCTAGTGCTCCCTCCCACATCCTGAATTCACTGTTTGCTCCCCAAATCCCCTCACCCTCCCTATCTCTGACCCCTCCCCCCCCAACCTCTCCATTCCCTATTAGCCCTTGGATCAGTTATTATCTCTATGCATCTTCTCCTTCTGTGCTTTACAAACTGGAAAACTCAGCAGAAACAATTAAAAACACAAAAACAAAATAAAGTGGTAAGGATGAAACAATACCACTAAAAATATAAAGATTAAAAATACAAATAATGAGTCAGAAAGAAAAGACCACCATCAGTATTTGAAAAGCCAGGGAAGAAACTTTTGTGATGGAACAAGGTAGAAATACTTGCATCTAGAACAAATTCAGGTTGGGTCAAGGGGAGGTCAACTGACCAAGTATCAAGTTCCATCTAGCATAGTCAAGTTTACAATGATCTCTATCTAATAGCACAGCTGTTCAAGATCCTTGCCTGTGGCTAGAGGGACTGTGCCAGAGGTTTAATCTGACTAGATACTCTGCAGATGAGTTTGGGGCTCCCACTGTCCTCCACAATTGGGTGTTCACAGTTTAAGCAGTGATACTTTTCTTTTTGTCATATTTGAATTTTGTAATGGTCATCTTTGGTTCACACAAGTTCATGTGCTTCTTCCCTGTGGATTTTGTAGACTCCTCACTTAGATGGTTGCTTGTTTGAATACAAGCCTTTAAGACCCCAGACACTATTCCAATGCATAGCTGGGCACCATCTGCTTTTTTACCACACTTTTCGAAAGCATGTTTATCTTCAGTGATCATGTCATGAAGGCAAGTATCCAGCAGGACCATGTGACCAGAACTCACTGTTCTTGGATTAGGGCTAGAGTTAAGTGGGAGCCCAGAATCCATGGGATATGCTTGTCCATGGGAAATGCACAACTCAGAAAACCTGGCACTTAGTTACAAACAGGAGAGGCCATGTAACAGGTCTCAAGAGTAAGATGTAGGCAGATCTTGAGATAGAGAAGATGCATCCCATGGATGGTGGGGTGAGATGAGCCTAGAAAGTTCCTTGAAAGGGCTTCAGACTCAATTCACTCTTCAGTCTTGTGCTTTCCTTTTATTCATGCCTGGAATGTAGAGATGGTGACTGGAGCTACAGCAATCATTTTATAATCCACAGCGTGAGGCCAAGGGAATCATGAAGACCGGAATCATTTGAATCCCTGACGCCTTCAGTTTCCTCATCAGCCTGCAAATTTCTATTTCTGGTCTTATTACAAGAGAGAAAGTGAATTTCATTTTTGTTAAGGACACTGTTCTTCAGATTTTAAAAAAAAATCATTTTATTAGGGGCTCATACAACTCTTATCACAATCCATACACACATCAATTGTGTAAAGCGCATTTGTACATTCATTGCCCTCATCATTCTCAAAACATTTTCTCTCCACTTAAACCCTTGGCATTAGGTTCTCATTTCCCTCCCCTCCCCGCTTCCCCTCCCTCATGAGTCCTTGATAGTTTATAAATTATTATTTTGTCATATCTTGCCCTGTCTGACGTCTCCCTTCACCCACTTTTTGGTTGTCCGTTCCCCAGGGAGGAGGTCACATATAGTTCCTTGTAATCGGTTCCCTCTTTCCTACCCACTCTCCCTCTACCCTCACTGTTTCGCCACTCACACCACTGGTCCTGTAGGGCTCATCTGCCCTGGATTCCCTATATTTTCAGTTCCTATCTGTACCAGTGTATACCCTCTGGTCTAGCCAGACTTGCAAGGTCGAATTCGAGTCATGGTAGTGGGAGTGGGGAGGAAACATTTAAGAACTGGAGGAAAGTTGTATTTTTCATCGTTGTTACATCACACCCTGACTGGCTCATCTCCTCCCCGAGACCCCTCTGCAAGGGGATCTCCAGTGGCCTACTAATGGGCTTTGGGTTTCCACTCTGCACTCCCCCCATCATTCACTATGGTAAGATTTTTTGTTCTGATGATGCCTTATACCTGATCCCTTCGACACCTCGTGGTTGCATAGGCTGGTGTGCTTCTTCCATGTGGCCGCTTGATTACCTTCAAGCTTTTAAGACCCCAGACGCTATACTTTTTGATAGCCGGGCACCATCAGCTTTCTTCGCCACATTTGCTTATGCACCCATTTGTCTTCAGTGATCCGTTCGACACCTCGTGATCACACAGGTTGATATGTTGTTCCATGTGGGCTTTGTTGCTTCTGAGCTAGATGGCCACTTGTTTACCTTCAAGCTTTTAAGACCCCCAGATGCTATATCTTTTGATAACCGGGCACCATCAGCTTTCTTCACCACATTTGCTTATTCACCCGCTTTGTCTTCAGCGGTTGTGTCGGGAAGGTAAGCATCTTCAGATTTTTTATTACCTGCAGTTAAAACGAATTCTTCAAGTGGGGAAAAAACCCCAATGGACATAAGTCTGGTGAAGAGAAACTTCTATTGACCAATTAGCTCAGGAAATCATGTAGTCATCAATAATTTTTTAAAAATGAATGAATATACCGATATGTAACTCTGCTAGTATAAACCTGCCTAAGATTCTGTCTTTGTGACATAACTTTTATTTTCAACAGAGTGCTTTGAAACATTCAGCAATAAGAATATTCTCTACCTGAGTTGAAAATATATATGTGTGTGTGTATGTGTGTGTATTACCAGATACCATGCTAAATCTGTTAGAGGCAACATGTTTTCTGCGTGGCCTTGGGTTGATCACTTTGCCTCTCTGTGCTTTAGTTTCCTCGTCTATAAAATTGAGATAATATAATAACCTACCTTGTAAGGTTGCTTTTGAAGGCAGATATGTTTCAATACCTTAGGGCTGTTTTCAAGGGTAAAATAATTAATAACGCACATGTCAGATGATCCTATACGACAGAGTAGGAAGTCCCCAGAGGGGACATTTTCTAGGCTATACTCTTTTTCATGTGTGCACCTCTTCACCATACTTATTCAACCTGTACGCTGAGCCAGTAATCTGACCAGCAGGATTTAGGAAGAAGAACATGGCATCAAGGACAGGAGGAAGTCTAATTAACAACTACACTATGCAAATGATACAACCGTGCTTGCTGAAAGTGAAGAGGACTAGAAGCATGTATTGATGAAGACTGAAGACTACAGCAACCATTAATTACACCCCAATTGGAAAAATAGCCTTTATCAGGATAAATATGCAGAACTATTGATGTTGTCAATGATTTCACTTTACTGGGGCTCATAGCACCATCAAAACAGCACTGAAGAAATCCAATCATATATCCACCGGACCAATGTGCTGCAAACTAATCTCTTAAAAATGTTGAAAAGCAAAGACCTCACCTTGAGCTCACTCAAGTGCATCTGACCGAAGTCATCATATTTTTCAGTGCCACATGTGCATGTGAAAACTGAACAATAATTGAGGAATATCAAAAAAGAATTGAAGTATTTAAATTAGGGTGTTGACAAGAATATTGAATATGCCATATGCTTCCAGGAACCCTGGCAGTGGAGCGGTTACGCATTGGGTTGCAATCCGGTTCTTTATGGGAATCAACCAGCAGGGGTACAAAGACTGGTGTTTCTACGCCTGTAGCAGTTACAGTCTTGGAAACCCACAGGGGTCACTATGAGTTAGCATTGACTTGATGGCAGTAAGTTTGGTTTCTTTTGAGGTGGGGGGGGGCGTTCAGAAGAAAGAATAATTCTGCCTTGGAGAACATATCTAGGCTGTACTTTTTATGGCAGGAGCACTGGAGGTGCAATGATTTAGGCATTTGGCTGCCACCCCAAAGGTTGGTGGTTCAAATGCACCCACCACTCTACGGGAGACAAATGGACAGTCTGCTTTTGCAAAGAATTGCTGTTGGTCGGTGCCGTTGAGTCGGGTCAAGCACAGAGGGACCCCACGTATAACAGAGGCAAACATGGTCTGTTGGTCCCGCACCATCCTCACAATCACTACCATCTTTGAGCCCCTGGTTGAAGCCACTGTGTCAATCCATCTCATTGTGGGTCTTCCTCTATTTCACTGCCCCTCTCCATGTTACCAAGCTTGGATGTCCTTCTTTCTGGACTGGCCCCTCCTGATGGCAAAGTATGTGAAAGATGAAGTCTTTCTAAAGAGCTTCTATGGAGTGGGACCTCTGGCTATCTTTTTTCCAAGACAGGTTTTTTTTCATTCTTCTGGCAGTCCAGGGTCTAGTGGGTGATTCTCACCATCAGCCTTGGAAACTGATGAGCAGTTCTACCCTTTCCTTACCAGGTAACTCAGAGTCAGCATAGACTCAATGCTGAAGGGCTTGGCTTAGGTCATCTTATGGCAAGCAATAATGGTTATGGTGCAATCGTTCATGGTTTGGGTTCTAATGGAAGGGTCACCAATTTGAACTCACCAGAAGCTGGCTGAAAAAAATTAGTCTCAGAGGCCCAATGGGACAGTTCTACTCTGCCCTACAGGGTTATTATGAGTCTGAATTGACTCATTGGCACATAGTACCAACCATCTCTATGGGAGTGGAGACCATGCCATTCTCCTCACAGAGTAGCTGGATGTGTTCAAGCCACCAAAACTTTGGTTAGCAGCTGAATGAGCCCTTAACCATTGTGCCACCAAGGCTCCTCACCCTCAGTCAGGAACCTGGACTCAAACCCGACTTTGCAATTTATTTGCTTCTGTATTTACACAAGTTACTTAACTTTTATATATCTCATTTTCTTCTTTTTATTAAGTAAGGATTGTGTGCTCATCAGACTCCTCCATACCAACTTTTACTTGCCTGCTTGGTTAATATCTAGGAAATAATACTGTACCTTAAAGAATAGGTAGAATTTTGAAAAAATGCAGATGTGGGGATTATATACCAAGTGTGAACAAAAAATAGAGCATTAAAGTGATTTGTCACAATATCAATTGCAAAATTGCCAGCGATTATATAAAATTGAAAAGAACACCAAGGAGAAAGGTATGTGAGGGTTAAATTTTGAGGGCATTGGGTGCCAGGCTGTGGGGTTAAAGTTTATTGGGAGGTATTGGAGGCAAGGGGCATGATTAAATCATACTCTTAGAAAGACTTATGTCAGCAATTTGAAAGTCATGGACACTGGGCAATGGAGAGTGTTGGGAGGCCACCTGAGTGGTGTAGGCATGAGATCACAGTATCCGGATGCATGGAAATAGAAGGACATAGAGAGTTTGTCGATGTACGTGTGTCTTGTAGGACTGAACCACTGCCAACTCTTTTCTGTGTAATTGAACTGGTGAGGAATAGATGTAAGAGTTCACTAGTTCAACCCAGGTTTGGGCCTGGTACAAGTTATAGTTCTAAACATGCATTAGGTGAGTTTGGAGACAAAACTTTGAACAACAGGTAGTAACCTAATAAAACTAAGTAAGTAATAGATTTGGGTAAAACAGCAAAACTAAAGTCTTCAAAAGCTATAAATTGTGTAAGGCAAAAGCCTGGCAGAGAAGAGAACTCAAAATTTTTGACTAAAACAAGGCAAGTGGTAGAAAATTTTAAAACAAGTTAAGTGATAGAAAAGTGGCAAGACTGCATCACATCAAAGGCAGAAGACACGGGAGACCTGGAAAGACAAGGCCGTCAATCGGCATTCCAGCTCTCACAGGTCTTATTGTCATTGTTTAACTAAAAGAGGTCAAAGAAGCAAAAACGATTGCTGTCAACATATTACATCAGGCATTCAATAGCATTAATATTCACTGAAGATTTGAGGGAAGAACAGTGAAGTTCTGTGTGGCCGGCAAATGGAGGAATAAATTATGCTTAAAAGACTCTGTCTAGATTCTACAAAACACCGCCTATCTGGAAAAGTGGTTCTAGAAAATAGTTCCATTCCGTGAAAATTATAGAAGACCCTACAATTTTCTAAAACTGTGGGAATGAAAATAAAATTCTACTTTTAACACTATACTTGCACAATATTTTATACTGAGCTTGTAGTTACATACTGCTATAAAACTCTTAGAAAAAGGTCCAGCATTTTCTTTTAGCAAAGCCCTAGAATGAACAGTCAGACCTGAAATTCTGGCTTGATATTGAGAGCAATCATGAGAACAATTGCGGTGAAATATGCCCCCTCGCCCCCCGCCCACTACCTTTAAGGAAGAAAATACTGATTTGAATTTTCACAATAGTTGTATCTGGTCCAAGATATTGGTTCCGTCAGTCAACATTTGACTGTCTACTATGATGAGGATGTGCTAACTGTGGGCATGTGTGGGGAACAAACTCAATCTAATTCTCACCCTTCTATTAAAGGATGGTTGGGTCTTCCCATGGAATATTCTGGAGCACACTTAACACTCACTACCACTGAGCCAAGGCTGACTCATAGTGGCCCACCCGGTGGGTTTCTGAGACTGCAACTGTTTATGGGAGTAGAAACCCAGGTCTTTCTCCCAAGAAACCACTGAAGGCTTCAAACTGCCGACCCTTCAGATCACAGACCAAGGGCAACCTACAACACCAGGCTCATCTAAAAAAAAAGAAATTGTAGAAGTTATAAAACAGAAAATTAGGCATCCCAAAGCGAGTAATTCAGTGCCATTTAGCATATTCCAAAAGGTTTTTATCACTCCAAAAGTAAGTCCAGCAGTTACTTCTCATTCCCCTCTCTACCCCCCACGCATCAAGCCTATCTGACCACCACCAACCTGGATTCTGTCTCTATAGTTTTACCTATTTGGGGCTATTTTGTATTAATGAATCCATACAATATATGACCTTTTCCTCCCATGTTGTAACATGATCAATACTTTGTTCCTTTTTATGTCTGATATTCTTTTGCATGTATATTAACTGTTTATCCATTTGTCTGGGGATGGACATGTGGGTGGTTTCTACTTTTTGGCTACTGTGGCTGGTGATGTTATGAATACACATATGTGCATGTGCTTGTTCATGTCTCTGCTTTCAGTTTTGGAGGGATGTATTTAGCAGTGGAATTGCTGGATTATATGGCAATTCTATGATTAGTTTTTTGGAAGAAAGGTGTGATGAGAGAACAAAGGAATCAACAAAAAAATAATTATTCTGAATCTTTTCCACAATAACAATGATCACTGAAGCATTCCTTTCAAGGTGGGGGATGCTACCACAATGCCCCTTGGGAGACGTATTCCAGGGAAAATGGTTCACGTAAAATTGTCAAAGAAGTTGATGCTTACATGAATCTTAGTTTAGATTTATTTTTCTAATGACTCGAACCATCCCTCAAGTTAGGTTTTTCAGTTCCGTTTTGCATCTATAAAATTTGCAACCAAATTTGAGGACTCATCTTATTGTAAATTATTAGTAGTTATATATACATATAGACATAGGTATATAGTTATATATACAATGGTGAGGCTGGCACAGGACTGGACAGTGTTTTGTTCTGTTGTACATAGAGTTACTATGAGTCCACACCAGCTCAGTCACAAACCACCACCAGCACCATCACACCACTATCATCATCATCACCACCACCACCATCATCATCACCACCACCACCATCA
>NW_022109768.1:13240116-13245276 GCF_000313985.2 Echinops telfairi | reverse complement strand
CACACCACCACCAATCACCACCATCATCATCACCACCAGCACCAATCACCACCACCATCATACCATCATCATCATCACCACCACCACCAATCATCACCACCACTATCATCATCACCACCCCCAACAATCACCACCACCATCATACCATCATCATCACACCACCACCAATCATCACCACCACCATCATCATCACACCACCACCAATCACCACCATCATCATCACACCACCATCATCACACCACCACCATCACACCAGCATATTCATTTTCCTTAAGTTCCTCCCAACTTCAGCCATTCACTTTCTCTACTCACACCTTACATGAGGGGGTACTCCCACCTCAAACCAGAAAAGCTCCACTGGGCAGAGTTTTTGTAGTACACATTTTTCCTGCTAGGTGAGCATCAATCAACTCACTCTGAGTTAGTACACCAAGTGGTGTTGCCTGGGAAGGTTCTCTCTGGTCACAGTGAATCTTTTCATGAATGTAGTTTTGCTCAAACCTCGGGGGTTTTTTTGTGATGGCTGATTTAAGATAACAACATGCAGCTGTGAAATTATTTTCCTGCTTGGGAAAAATGCAGCAAAATTGTTGTGATGTTGAACACATTTTATAAGGACAGTGCTATGAGAAAAAATCAAGTGTATGAGTGGTTTACTTGTTTCAAAATAGGTGAAATGTCAATCAATGACAAATCTCATTCTAGGCATCTGTCAACTTCCTGAACGGATGAAAATGCTACCTCATAGTGCATTTGGAGATTGTTCCACCAGGTCAGACTGTTAATCAAGCTATCAATGGAGAGGTCCGGAAAGATTTCTTAACAGTGTGCAACAAAAAGGGCCAATTTGTGGCAGATGGGAGACTGGTTTTTCACCACAACAATGCACCTGCTCACACAGCCATCTCAGTGAAGCAGTTTTGGGCAAAGACCAGCATGCCTCTCTTGCCCCACGCACATTACTCACCTGACCTGGCTCCATGCAACTTCTTTTTGTTTCTACAAATGAAGAAGGACATGAAAGGACAGCGATTTGATCAAGTAGAAGATGTAAACACAAAAACGAGGGAGGTGCTATCATACTTCCAAACAAATGAGTTTGGAAAATGTTTTAAAGAATTTGTTGGGCAGATTTGATAAATGTATTAAGTGTAATGGAGAGTACTTTGAAGATGAAAAGGTTGCTTTGTAAAAACAATTAAATACATAGCTTTGGGGGGAAAATTCAGGTCTTTTTGGGGGGGTACCCCCTCGTATAGTTTCCCAAACTTGCCATAAAACAAACACAAACAAACAAAGTGCCACAAACTGGGCGGTTTGCAAGCAGTGCTTTGAACTGGTTCAAATGGTTCAGTATTTGGGTGTTGCCTGGGATCCACAGCTTGTAACACAGGGCTGTCTGCGCCCATGATGCACAGTTGTGGGAACCCATAGAGGACCACTATCCAGGCAGTAAGAATCCATTCAGTGGCAGTGGATTTGGATTGGGTTTAGGAAACAAACACCTATGCCCCACTCAAAAATGGTAGCCTACCTAACCTAACGCCTTTGAGTGTATGTTGCTCTCCAGGATGAGACCAACAATCGAATCTCCCCCTGAAACTTTCAGGAGGAAGGACTGGTAGGATTTTGGGAAAGCTACATCCTTGGCAGCACTCTGAAAAGCAGCACATTCAGAGCAATGTGGCTGCCATCTTTGAATAAGGCACAAATGTTTATTGCCTACTTGATCAAGATGCCAGGGGCAACAGAATTGGTTGCTATGCAATTCATCCTCAGTCCTTGTTTATGGCAGCAAGTATTGAATTGCTTTCAACCAGTTGTAAGCCCTTCTTATAAGAAGAGAATTTTTTTTTTCCTCCGCATCCTGGAGGCCAGAGATCAGAGTGAGGTTGATTTCTTCTGAGACTTTGAGGGAGTCTGTTCCATACCTTCTCCTCGTTTGGGGGAGGTTCCAGCCGTTCTTTCCTCTGTTCTCTAGGGGTCTGTCACCCCCAGTCACATAGGAATTTAACCCACCCTACTGTTGGATGACCTCATGTGAACCTGATAGCATCTTTAAAGATGTTATTTGAAAAAGAGAGACCCATTCACAGGTACAGGAGTTAGGACTTCAGTATATTGAAATATATAAAGAAATTCAACCCTTTAATTTAGACCAGCGGTTCTCAACCTGTGGGTCGCAACCCCTTTGGGGGTCAAACGACCCTTTCACAGTGGTTGCCAGATTCATAACAGTACCAAAATTACAGTTATGAAGTAGCAATGAAAATAATTTTATGGTTGGGGGGGTAACCACAACATGAGGAACTCTATTAAAGGGTCGCGACATTAGGAAGGTTGAGAACCACTGATTTAGACATTATTCAACTCTCTCAGCTCAATATTTCAATTCCAGGCACCCCTTTCTCAAACAATTCCCTGGCTTCCCAGCCATCCCTGCTGATACCTCAAGTCCAGCAATTCTTGGACTGCAATGAGGCCCTCAGTCTACTGAGATCCTAACACTTTTCCACCACCTCACACCACCTCATACCCTTATCTCCCTGCTTATCCCAGTCACTCTCCTGCCTACACCCTCCACTCTCGGACCATCTTTTCTTCCATTAGACTCACTTGTAAAACCCCAGCCCTAGTTAAACTCAGCGCTACTCCCATTAGGCTGACAGAGACTGCAGAAAGATCCACAGTCATGCTGACTGATCTCGCTTTACATTCATGACCACTAACCTCAAATGGGCACTTAATAGCGCTGCCTGGCAATCCTACCACATTTCCGTAGTTCATTCGCTCTCACACTCTTGCAGACAATAGCTGTCTTATACCTGCTTCTTTCTCTTCCTACCTCCAATATCTTGCCCCCTCTCCATTCTCAGGAAGCTCGGGCTTCAGCTATTTCACCGAGCTGAGAGAAGCAGGGGGAAGAGAACTTCCTGTGTTCTGGGCTCCCCACCATGAGCCCACGTGCCGCCCGCACATCCTGCCTTCCCTACAGTCACCGGCTTTTTTCTGCTTTTTCTTCAACAGGTGGACTCAACTTGAGTGTCTTTCCATTTGCTCTTCCCTCTTCTTGGAAACTCTCACCAAGATGGTGTGGCATGTTCCCTTTCTTCCTTCTAAATGAAAAGTCGAGGAGCTTGGAAGATCCCTGGTAGAATTCTCCCTTCTTGGGGGGAAACCTGGTTTTGATTTCTGGCCTGTGTACCTCATGCACAGACACCACCCATCTGTCAGTAGAAACTGTCGGTGAGTGTTGCCATGACGCAGAACAGATTTCAGCAGCACTTCCGACTAAAACAGACTAGGAAGAAAGGCCTGGTGATCTACATCCCAAAATCAGTCCATGAAAACTCCATGGGTCACAAGCATCTAACTCTCATCTGTTCATGGCAAAGGTACGTGACTGACAGTGTTTCGATCCTTTGGGCATCTCAGGAAGTAGCAGATGAACAAGAACAAGTTCAACCTACTCTGAAGGCTGTACTCAAAAACAAAAAGCTCCAGGAATTGATGGGAGACCAGTTGAAATGTTTCATCAGGATGAAGCAGCACTGGAAGCACTCACTTGTCTAAGCCAAAAAATTTTGATGACATCTACTTGGTCAACTGATTGGATGAGATCAATATCTGTACCGATTCCAAAGAAAGGTGACCCAATAGAATGCTCAAACTACAGAAGAATATCATCGATATCATTTGTGCTGAAGACCATCCAACAATGGCTGCAGCAGTACATTGATAGGATGTTGCCAAAACTTCAGGCCAGATTCAGAAGAGGAGGTGGAATGAGGGATATCATTGCTGGCGTCAGATGGATCTTGGCTGCACGCCGAAAATAGGAGGAAGATGTTTACTTGTGTTTCGTCGACTATGCAATGACATTCTACTGTGTGGATCGTAACAAACTATGGATAACCTTGAGAAGGATGGGCATTCCAGAACAGTTAGTTGTGCTCATGTGTAAACTGTACCTAGAGAAAGAGGCAGTTGTGCTAACAGAATAAGTGAATACTTCAGGGTTTAAAATCAGGAAAGGTGTGGGTCAGAGGTGTATCCTCTCACCATACTTTTTCAATCTGTATGCTGAGAAAATCATCAGAGAAGCTGGTTTTTTTAAAAAACATTTTATTAGGGGCTCATACAACTGTTATCGCAATCCATACACACATCAATTGTGTAAAGCGCATTTGTACATCATTCTCAAAACATTTTCTCTCCACTCAAACCCCCGACATTAGGTCCTCGGTTTTTCCCCTCCCTCCCCGCTCCCCCCTCCCTCATGAGCCCTTGATAGTTCATAAATCGGTATTTCAGAGAAGCTGGTTTATAGGAAGAAGAATGTGGCATCCCGATTGGAGGAAGGCTTATTAACAACTTTCAATAAGCGAAAGTGAGGAGGACTTGAAGTGCTTGCTGATGATCAAAGATTGCAATCTTCAGTATGGATTACAACTCCATGTAAAGAAGACAAAAATTCTCACATCTGGACCAATAGGCCACATCCTGATAAATGGAGAAATGATTGACGTTTTCAAGGCTTCATCTTGCTTGGGTCCACAATCCATGCTCACAAAAGCAGCAGTTAGAGTTAATTATGCTAAGTTAATCATGCTAAGCGAAGTAAGTCAAGCACAAAAGGACAAGTACAACATGAGTCCACTGAGGTAAGCTTTTTAAAAAAAAATGCAAAAGGGGCATAGGGAAAAAGCTACTGTATACAAACATTCCTGGGGTGAGGTCCAGGTAATATGGCAGGGCCCAGACCAAATACAGGGATACACATGGTAGACAACTAAAATGGAGGTACAGAAAGGAAAAAATAATAATAAAAAAGAAATGGGTAGCGGGGCACAGGACACTAACCCACCCAAGGGGAGGGTATTGTTTATATCTCCACAGGGAAAGAGGGACCAGACTCCAACCCAGTGTTCCAAGATGTGAATGCAACATGCCGGCGTGGAGTAGGGAACCAGTGGAGAGGTCTAGTGGGCCGGCCCCAATCCCAAATACTAAGTGGACACCTGCCCCTCCCCCCAGAAGAATTTATTTCAAAAGACAGCATTGAATCTGCAGCTCCAGGAGAGGGGCATATCTGATCAGAGCACACGGGTGCAGATGAAGGAGGAGGAGGAGAGAGTGGAGCACATCCTGGCCCACCAG
>NW_022109768.1:13235645-13238524 GCF_000313985.2 Echinops telfairi | reverse complement strand
TGAAGGGAGATGTCGGACAGGGCAAGATATGACAAAATAATAATTTATAAATGATCAAGGGTTCATGAGGGAGGGGGGAGGGGAGAGGGAGGGGAAAATGAGGACCTGATGCCAGAGGCTTAAGGGGAGAGCAAATGTTTTGAGAATGATGCGGGCAATGGATGTACAAATGTGCTTTACCCAATTGATGTATGTATGGATGGTGATAAGAGTTGTATGAGCCCCTAATGAAATGATTAAAAAAAAGAGTTAATTAATCTGCTGTACAAGAACTCTTTCAAGTGATATAACTTTGAGGAGTAAGGGGCACCTGACCCCGGGGTCAGGCAATGGTATTTTCAATCACCTCATATGCACGTGAGAGTTGGATATTGACTAAGGAAGATGGAAGAAAAATCAATGCACTTGAACTATGGTGTTGGCAAAGAATATTGAAAGAACTGTGGACTGCCAAAAGAACAAACAAATCTGTCTTGGAAGAAGTACAGTCAAGAGTGTTCCTTAGAGGTGAGACTTCATCTCATGTACTTTGGACATGTTAGTAGGAGAGACTAGACCCTGAAGAAGGACACCATGCTTGGTAAAGTGGAGGGACCAGGAAAAAGGGGACATCCTTGCCAAGATGAATCGACACACAGGCTGCAACAACGGACCCAGCCTTAAGAACAATGTGAGGCTCCACGGGCATGAGCAGTGTTCAGGACGGTTGTGCACAGAGGCGTATGTTTCTGAACCCACTGGACGGCCCCCAACAACGACAGAAGGACTAAATAGGATTCGGGGCTGTATCCTTTGCAAGAGCTGATTGCCAGACCTGCTGTAGGACTTCTGGGTAGGCTCAGATCACCCTCAGTAGTCAGAGCAAACCATATCCAACACTGTGGAACCTTACAATATAATTTTACAATTTTTCTCATTTCAGCATCCAACCAAGTAGCATGTGCTATTATATTGTAATTTTTCAAAGCTGTAAGTGCCTTTCTTTAAAAAATGTTGTTACAATTATCAATTTAGTCCACGATTCAATGGCTTTCTAATATAGTCATACAACATTAACCTCAAAAGAAGCTGTGCCCTTTAACTAGCAGCCCCTAACTCATCCTCTCCGCCCAGCAACCATTAGTCTATCTCCTATCTCTCTGGATTTACCTGTTGGGGACATTTCTAATCAATGAAATCTGAAATCAAGCGTTATGTTTTCTTAGTGACTGGCTGCTTTTACTTAGCATGATGGTCCCAATTCTCCTCCACAATGTAGCATGTGTCACTACTTTGTTCGTTTTACGGCTGAATAATGTTCCTTTGCATGGATATAACACATTTTGTTTGTCAAGGAAAGAATGTGAACAGAGGAGTCACCTGACCTGACTGGCATTTATCTCCACTTACTCAGGCCATTTTCCCAGGAAACAGAATGTTCAACTGTGTTAATGTTGCTGATAGGGAAAATAAGAAGAGGCCCTACAATTGACCAGTGGATGGATGCTCAAATCGTTTAATGAAGAAAGGAATGTAATTAGCAAAGAGTAGTCCCTCATTTAATTTATAAAGGCCATTTTATAAGTTTTATGGGATGCATTGAATTTCCCTGGAATAATTAAAAGTGGAATGCAGAAATAATAACTAATGATTAAGAAGAGTTTAAAGTGGAATGCCAGACTGACCGAAAAGGTACATGAACAATTAGACAATATCATCAATTTATGTAAGTCTTTGGCATTTTCTTCAATATAAAAAATGATACAATATTTTTAAAAATTCTTGTGAAGCTAATCCCTCAGAATAATTATTCTTCTGTATGCATAACTCAACATTATGGTAATTATCCAAGATGTGATGGCAGTTTCCAGAGAGTTGGCCAAGCGCAAAATTGACTCTTCCATAAAGGTATTTTCAATGTCTGTGCAGATCAGGTAGAAAGGAGTTAGTTTTGTTTGTTGGGGGTGGGGTGGAGTAGGGTGGTGCGTTAACGAGAGATAGTGGAAATTGAGCCAAACAGAAGAATTCTACAGTCCTTTGAGCCATTGAGCATAATTTGGAGCACAAAGGTTACCTATGGAAATCATTGGGGCCCCTAGTGGTACAAAACACATCTTCTGATTCAGGGCTTTTTTATGAGCCACGGCAGAGATGGGCTGGTCTGCTTCGGTAACGATCACAGCCTTGCAAACCCCGTGGGGCAGTTCTCCTAGGTCCTATAGGATCGCTACGCGTCCCTGGCAATGGCTTTGGTTTGATTTTGATTTATGAGCACATGCGACAGTTTACTCGGCTAGCCAATTCTGGTTCCACGCCACTTCTGGGGCTTGCAAGTCACCGGGGAATGAGGGGCCCTGCAAACGACAGTCCAAGGGCTCTCTAGAGACCACTGTCAAAACACACTCCGTTTATCACGCGACGACGACGTTCTGAACCCCCTTGTCGCGTTCCTGACACGGATCCGTGGGCACGATGGAGGTGCGAAGAGTGTTTCGGGAAATAAACACGCTGCATACCGAAATTCACACGAGGCGCTCATGCACTCAGGCTGTGCACACCGGGATCACGGGCGGCAAGTTCGGAAAGGCAACTCGGGTTGCTGTTTCTTCTGGGATCAACGGGGCGTGGGGCTGGGGGGCGGTCCCTGAGGCCGCTCCCCCGCAGGGTCCTCGGCCGGGGCGGGGCTGCGCTCCCGCCCGCAGACCGGGAATTTGGAGAGGATCCCTGGCCGGCCGCCGGCGCGCGGTGCGTGTGTGAACGGCGGGCGGGCGGGCGAGTGCGCCGGGTATTGGCAGCCTCGCAGTGGAGGCTGGGCGGCTCCGACTGCCTGACGCCAGCGCGACCAGATCAATCCAGGCTCCGGGAGCGAGCGGGCGGAGGAAGGAGAAGCCGGGAGCCGC
>NW_022109768.1:13173178-13234811 GCF_000313985.2 Echinops telfairi | reverse complement strand
CCACCTTCCGCCCACACCTCCTGTGTCTTCTGCGTCGCCCCATTCCTTTGCCCGGGCTGCATTCGATTGCCTCACTGCGCGTGCATCTGGGAGGGAGTCCGCGCTGGAACAACTGTGCTTTCACCCCGCTCCCTGCCTTTGTTAGGGGTTCTCGGGCTGGTTGCTGTTTGGAAGGTGGGGGTGGTGGGGGCGAGCGAGACAGACGGGGGCTTGTTGTGCTGGTGGCTTACTAGGCACACCGGGCCGGAGGCTGGCCGGGGGCGCGCTGCCCTGCGGACTTCTCCGGAGGGAGGAGGAACAAACGCCTGCCCATCTCCGCTGCGGACAGCCGCTACGGCGGCTTTTGTTTCTGGGGAGCCCCAGCAATGCTTCACTACCCCCTGTGAGGGGCTTTCCTTCTGAACGCCGGCGGGTCCCAGAGTCATCTCCTGGGGACAGCGGCGTTTACCTGTGTGCTATGACAACCGCCCCCCCCCCCCCTTTAACCTTTTCACTTCGGCGGTGGTTTAATGCCCTTGTCTCTGAAGTTTCAGGGTACCTGGAATGATGCAGAAGTTGCATGGTTCTTCATTATTTTTTATTTGTGTGCCTTCCCGTTTGCTGCCACGCTTCACACCTCACTCAAAGAACGCCTTTATTTAGAACATCTCTCGCTCTAATTGTCTCTCTCGGGTAACATGCCCACACTTTCAGAAACACAATGGGAAAACTGTTCTCGGCCTCTGTTGTTTTTTTTCTTCTTCTTCCCCCTTTCGACGTGCTTTTTAATTACCACTCTAACTTTTATTGGAGGTTGGTGAGCTGTATTGGAACCACTACTTAAGAATTGAGGCAGAACCTGTGTTCACGGCCCAGAATTTTCCATTGGTACACATCCTTTTGCTTAAGTGTTGGGTTATTCTGATGAAGAAGCACGGCCTATATAATGCTCTTTTGATGGATGTGTTGGCCCGCCCCCTTTATCTTTCCCATTTACAGCTGTGTGATATTTCGGTGCAGGTGGTATACCATTTGTGTAATACTGTAATTCTTAGGAAACTATAACCAGACTTTTGAGAGACGATTTTCTGGAGATGGAGGATGCTCAGGCCGCAGAGGAACCAGTCAGGGTCAGGTTTCAGAGGGTAGGGGTTTGCCCTTCTGTTTTGACCCTTCCAACCATAGGTGTGTAACCAAATACGTTTTTCCTTCTGAGGTACCTTTCGGTTTTATACCCTTGAAAAGCTGATGATCTATGCATTTTAGAGAAATGGCCAAGTTTAAGCAGCTAAAAATGTTAGTCTCTTGCATCTTTTGGAATTGAAGTTAAAAAGAAAAAAAACGTTTTTCTCACCACATTCAAGACTCACTTTCCTAAACATATTTCTTAGTTAAAAATGAAATTTCGGCTGGTAATCATCCTCTGATAATTCGGGGTTAAAGATAAAATGAATAATCTGGTCATTTGGGAGAAAGAATAAACTTGATTCAGATTAGATGAGCATATTTCAGCAGCAGCCAACATCATCAAGGCCAAGTTGTGTGTGTATGAAAGATCTCATCTGTGTAGTCTTACAAGGCTAATGGAGGCATCACTGAGGCTTTATAAATAATGTAAGTTGTGTATAATGTAGAGTCTCAAGAGACAGCAGAGAAAGCATCATTACCAGCCTTTTCAACCTGCTTGAGATCTTAAATTGATTTACAGCACTGAACTGGTGCAAAATGATACATCAGGATGACATGGGGTCAGCCTGTAAAAGTCTATGATGTCAGCCTATTAGTTCAGTCATCATAATTAAACCATATTACAGGGGCAGCTAAGCAGGAGTCTGGCGTTATCCTTCAGATATGGGTGGTACGTGAATTTTTGTTTGTAGTAGAAAGGCTTAAATGGCCAACAACACTGGTGAGTCTGAAAGAGGCTTAGCCTTATGGAACCGTGAGTCTCTGAGAGATGTGGGGGACTGAAAGTAAATGCAGAGAGATGTTCAGTCTGCGTTGTTTAAGTAACTTTCTATTAGGTAGTCGGGAAACAGATGCTTTGAGGGTGCTGACGTGGAAAGATCGGGGCCACTCTGAAGTGTGAGCTTGAATTTAACTTGGCCTCACTGACTTTCTAAAACGCTGAAATTTCACGTATTTCATATCTGTGGCCTTTTCATTAGCATCAAGTTCTCACTGAATTTGACATATCGGCTGGCATGTTATTTTTTTCAAATAATAGTAGTAGGTCTCCACAGAGAACAAAGATGTTTGAATTAAACATGAACAATTTGGGAAAAGACTACTCTTGTTTTTTGCCTAAATTTTGGTAATTAGTTGGTTTTATGTTTCCTTTAGGACTACTGCTGAATAAGGTAGCCACTAGCTAGCTACCTGTGGCTGCTTCTACTTAAGTTATTTGATATTAGATAAACATTTGTTTTTGAAGTAGCAGTATTAGACACATTTTATTTGCTCAGTAGCCACATATGACTGGTGGCTACCATATGGAACAGCTTGGGTCTGTGTGTAGGGGTGTTTATATATATGTGTATATGTATGCAGAAACTTCCATCATGGCAGAAGGTTCTCTAGGCCAGTGCTGCAGTATCAGTCCGTTGCCTCTCTCCTCCCTTTCTACTCCTCATTCATCTACTTCTCTGCTTGTTATCTCTACTAATGAATTTGTGTGCTCTAAGAGAGAAAGGCAAGTCAGTTAATTGTATTATTAGTTGCTTTTGTTGAAATAATTTTTAAAAAATCATTTAGAAGTGACAGTTGAAGCTAATGGATCAAATGAGGTTGACATTTCTGTGGCTGTTACATATCATTGGTCTCCTGGGTCCTAATTTGATTAGAGCTTTGGGTAGGAGAAAAAAATGAGAGCTAAATTTTGAGTGTTTACTGTGTGTGACATTTTTTTTTTTTCCGGACTGGGTAGTGTTTTATTCCATTGTACATAAGATCACTATGCATCAGAACTAATCAGACAGTATCTAGTAACAGTAACAACAATGGCTGAAAATTGAGCCATGGACATGACGCCAATTCCATTTCTGAAGGACTGTTAAGGGCCATAGTCTTGGGGGGGGTTCCACCAATATTTATCTAACCATTAAGCCTGGTTTGTTCTATGAGTTTGCGTTTTATTTCACATTTTTCTCCCACTCTACCTAGGATCTCTTACTGTGCTACCTTACAGAGCAGCAGTGAAGACATTGTTTTTGATATGCAAGATGTCTCACAATTTCCCTAATGACATTTTACAGATGAACAAACTAAGTCCAGAGTAATTCAACGCCTTGTCTCACACTACATAACTAGTGAGTAAAGAGGCTCTGTATTCCCTGTTGTGATAGGAGCAAGACAGTCTGGCTCTAGAATCTCCCTCTTGACTGTATTTTTTAAGTGATTGTGTCTATAACACCCAAATAGTCAGTGTTTGACTGTGGTACTGTATTGTGACAGACAAGATGACTTTGCTTTTACTTTTTACGCTTTTGGACAAATTTGTCCTCTGTTAGTGCTTCTCTTTGGATCCCTGGTGGTGTAGTAGTTAGGATTTGAGCTGCTAGTTTAACAGTATATTTTATCTCTTTGAAATTAGACTGGTATGAACAGTTAGACACTATACCTTGAGATGTAGGAAGAGCTCATTGTAAATTCTCTGAGAGTTTAAAAACAAAAAATGTCTATACTTTTTTGTAATGTCTTATAATGAAGTAGTTTTGTTTTTTTTAAGTTGGGGCTATTTAGGAATCTGATGACACTGGGGCTCTTCTATCTTCTTTTTATTCCTGTCTTTTTATTCCAAAATGTTTCTTGGCCCCGGTGACCCCTGAGTATGTATGCACATGGCATCCAAATTGCATGGTATTTCAGGTGAAGTGTTCTTTGTCAAGGACAGACATATCAAGTGTTTTCATAAGCATTAAGATTCGGAAATTTCCTTTACAAGAATATAGACATCTAGCTAAATGCTGCTTTGGAGATTCTCCAGCCTGGTTGGTGCATACGAGGATGAGGAACTTGAGGCCCAGAGAGGATCACCAGCTGGGCCAAGGTTGTCCATCGTGGGATCAGAAGAAGTACAGCTGGAACTTGGATCCCTCTTACTGTGCTCAAATGCTCATGCGTTTTGTTTTTTCCTACAGTCTAGGCTCTATTCCTGAGGCTTTTGTCTGAGCAGAGCCAGTATAATTTGGGGAAAAGAGGAGAGAAGAAAATGTTTTCATGATAGGGACGTTTCCGACCCTGTGTTGTGTGAGTTTAGTAGGAATCAAGTCTAACAACTGCAAAAAGTTAATGAGCTAGCTTCAAAAGTTTATGGAAAATGTCCATGATCTCTAAGTTCAATTTTTCAGTGAACTTTTTGAAGACCCCTCATGTTTTTCTTTTAAGAATCATATTGAGACTTGTTTGGGTTTTTTGAGAGAGAAAAGAAACCCCCCTGCTTGCAACAAAGTCTTCACCATAGTCATCTTCACTTGCTTTGCATGCGGCTGGTAACCAATGCCGAAAGGCACTGAGCCTTGCCTGAAAGTAAAGTTACCTACACATCTGTTCTGACTGACTGACAAATTCTTGAAGACAAGCTTAGGACTAGATCTCATTCCTAACCTTACCACTGCCTGTACTTAACATTTTAAATGGAAACTCCCTCTTGGTGGACATTAGTAAGATAGAGTCAGTCAGAGGTGTGCTGCTAGCCCTGTAGACAAAAAAGTAATCTTTACAGCCCCTGCTGGCTGACCTGCAGCTTCTGTGGGACGTTTTTTTTTTTGTATAAAAGAAACTCACTTTCAGAGGCGAAGAGCCAAACTTCATAAATAGTTGTACTGTAGTGAATACACCCGAATATTAGGAAGATAATGGCAACTGCAGGGTAGTTGGTCACATGTTGGGCTGCTAACCACAAAGTCAGTCGTTCAAAACTACCACCTGCTCCGAGGGAGAAAATGAGGCTTTCTACTTGAGTAAAGAGTTACTCAGGTAACTCAGAAACCCACAGGGGCAGCTCACCTAACTGTCTTTTAGGGTCTCGATGAGCCTGCATCAGCTCCCTGGCAGGGAATTTGGTTTTGGATTGGTAAATACAGTGGGTGAACAGAGTAACATTTTTGCAGTTCTTCTTGTAAACTGAAATCATTGGGGAAGATTATTTTTTATTAATTATTTTATTGGGGGGCTCTTAAAAATCTTTTAACAATCCATCGTTCGGTTGTATTAAGTGTACTTGTACATATGTTGTCATCAATCCCAAAACATTTTCTCTCTCCAAGCCCTTGATATCAGCTCCTTCCCCCCCCCCCCCAACCATCCCCCATGGGGAAGATTTTTAAAAATCACTTTAGAGAAGACTCTCTTTTGAAAATCATCAAACCCTTTAAGATTGGAGACAGCCTGTACTTGCTGATTCTTAACGAATTTTTTGAAGAAACAAGCCAGAATTAAACTTGAACTCACTTCAAAGAGGTTTCCTGTGTGTGTGTTTTTTAACTCATGATGTAAGTCAGTATTCACTCTGTCATGGTTGGAACCCTGTTGGTGTAGTGGCTCTGCATTGGGCTTCTAACGGAAAGATAAACAGTTCAAAACCAACTGCTCTGTGGGAGAATGACGAAGCTTTCTACTTAGTGTAAAAAGTTCGTCGCTGAAATCCACAGGGACACAGGGTAGAGGGTAGAACTGAGTCAGAATCCACTCAATGGCAGTGAGTTTGTTTTTTTGGTGTTTATGTCATGGTTGATCTTCTATCTGTTGTAAAAAACTACATTTATAAACATTAGTTTTAATGGCTTATTTGTAGTTTTCCATTTTAGGGTGGCAGATTGGGATACGTTGGCTGCTAACTGCAAGGTCAGCAGTTTGAAAGCATCAGGCCCTTCTTGGGTGAAAAAGCAGTTTGAAAGCACCAAGTGTTTCTTGGGGCTTTCCACTCCCATAAAAGAGTTGCAGTCTTGGAAACCCAAGTGGGACAGTTCTACCCTGTCCTACAGAGTCATGATTGACTCGATGATAGGGAGGGTTTTTTTTTTTAGTATTTTAGATTTTTTTCCCTTTATAATCTCAGATTGTTAGGGTATAGTTAAATCATTGTTTCACTCTCCCTGCCTATCTTTTGTGGTTTCTTTGTGGTATACTTGTGAAAGTGAAAGTATTTCATACCTTTATAGCTTTCCCCTCTTCTGTTTCAAAACCCAAATGCACCGTCACTGAGTCAACTCAAGCTCAGAGTGACCCTACAGGGCAGAGTAGGACTGTCCCTAGTGTTGTAAAGCTGTGTGTAAATCTACATAGGAGCAGACTAAGTCATTATTTAGTTTGTTAAATGCAGGATCTTTTGTTTGGATTGAAAGAAAACATGCCATTTAATGGATATTAAATATGCCCTTCCTGAATAATTTTGGTGTAGTATTATAATAAGCAAGGAGCCCTGGAAGTGCAGTGGTTAAGCACCCAGCTGTTAACCCAGAGGTCAGCAGTTCAAACCCACCAACTGCTCTCTGAGAGATAGGAGGTGTCAGTCTGCTTCTGCAAAGATTTATGGACCTACCTTGGAAACTCCGGGGCAAGGCTTCACTATCCTGTAGGGTTAACATGAACCAGAATCCACTCAAGGGCAGTAAGTTTTGGGGTTTTTAAATAAAGAGTCCCTGGAGTGGGGACAGGGAAGGGTGTAAACACTGGGTCACTAACAGGTTGGTGGTTTGTACCCATCCGAAAGAAAGAGAAACTGAAGACTTAGTGATTATTTGACTAGAGGGTAACAAGAGAGAGAAGTTGCAGCTTATTCATTGTTTCTCAAGCCTGGGTAGAAAATTAATAATGCCATTCCTAAAGAATAAGGATTGAATTGCAGTGAAGAGACAGTTTATTAAGTCCAGCTGAAAGGGACCGTGTATTTAGCTCTTCATCATCAAATAGAAGATTTTTTTTTAAAATATGAAGACAAGCCTTTGAATCTTTATGAAATGAAGCACATCTAAAGCAATAAGAAGTAGACTCTACACTCCCTTATCTTTCAGAAGAGGTGAGACCTCTTCACATTTCAAGGTTGAGGAAAAGAAGATAATGGAGAGGGCACGATGAAAGATAATGGAGTTATTGAGTGGCAGTACAGGCGACAAAATATTAACCATAATACCGAGGGAGCGTTGTCTGAGAGAAGCAGAAAGGGGTCGAGGGTAGAAAGGAAAGTAGGTGGCAGAGCTACGAGTAGCTAGCAGGCAGAGCCCTTCACTGGGGGGAGTACTGAGTTGGGATGAGAGAATCAGTAAGTGGTATTAGAATAAGGTGACCAGATTTAAAGCGGGCCACCATTGGCGGGGGTGGGATGGGTGATCTTGATTAAAAATTTGGTCTATGTGGACCAAATAGACCATTCCCTAGCTTGTCGTGCATTCTTTCTCCAAATTGGGACTTTTAAAAAATGCCAAAAATCGGGACTGTCCCTCCAAAAGCGGGACGTCTGGTCACCTTATGTTAGAAGCTTAAGAATGATGGAGAGATTTGGGGGAACCACTGTAGATTGTGTGCCAGGGAACATCTATAGAATTCAAAGGAATTATGGCACTGGTGGAATAGTAGGTTATGGGTTGGGCTACTAAGCCACCAGGTTAGCAGTTCAAAACCACCAGCCTTTTTGGAGAAAGCTGAGGCTTTCTATTCCCATAAAAAGAGACTCAGAAACCCACAGGGGCAGTTCTCCTCTGTCCCATAGGGTTACTATGAATTGGAGTCGATTCTGTGGCAGTGAGTTTGGTTTATAGATGTTAATAAGCCGGAGTTGAATTGTGATATATGAAATTATTAGGTACTTGTTACTCTCAGAGAAAATATAGCCAGAAGGTTCTTTATTATTGGGAATGTTGAGCCTTTGTCTTAAGTGCTCTGGGCATGTTATCAGAAGAGACCAGTCCCTGGAAAAGAACGTTGTGCTTGGTAAAGTAGAAGGTAATAAATAAACAGCCCCTCAATTAGGTAGCTGGCACAGTGGCTGCAACAGTGGACCCCAAACCAAACTCACTGCCTTCACATTGATTCCGACTCATAGCAACTGTAAGGGGCGGATGAGACCTGCCCTTTGGGGTTTGTGAGATTTGGGGGAGTGCACAGCAGGTGATAGATTTAAGCTGTTGACCTTGCAGTTAGGCTCAAGCAGAACAATTGTAAGGATGGCAGAGGATCGAGCAGGTTTTTGTTCTGTTGTCCATAGGGCTGCTATGAGTCCAGCCAACTCTATCTCATTAATAACAATAACAGTGTAATTTTGTGACCTAGTTATAAGCTTGGAGGGAAAGGTTGATTCTGGCCTATTGATAGCAAATGGGGTAAGCAACTTAGGCTCACACTTGGCTGGCTAATATCCAACTCCCTATACTTAACTCCCTTTATAACTTGGGAAAACTAACTTTGTATCTCAAAATTCTCTTCTGTAAAATACTCACTGCTATCTACTCAATAGTATCAGTCATCAACAACTCATTGCCACTGAGTGGATTCCAACTCATAGCAACCCTGTAGGACAAGGGAGCACTGCCCCACTGAGTTTAATGTTTTGGGGAGTAGAAAGCCCCCGCCTGTCTCCCATGGAGCAGCTGGTGGTTTTGCACTGCTGAGCTTGCAGATTGCAGCCTAATGGGTAACCTCTACGCCACCAGAGCTCCTTAGTATCAGCCTTAGAATTGATCATATAGGTGCCCTGGTGGTGTAGTGCTTACGTGTTGGCTGCAATTCGCATGGTTGGCAGTTCAAAACCACCAGCATCTCCATGGAGAAAGACTGGGCTTTCTACTCTGGTACACAGTTGTAGTCTCACAAACCCCTAGGGTGTTGCTATGAGCCAGCATTGACTTGATGGCCGTGAGTTTGGTTTAATTTTTTAAAAAGCAACCTGATAATATAATCAAATGAATTATACTTTTGTTATTTCATCTAATATCAAATACATTATTACATGAAAAAAACTAGAAAAGGACACTTGATTGTAAGACTTCCTTATTTCAGAGGTGTTAAAATTCAAGGGGAAGACGGAATAGTATATCTTGTATTCGGTGAAATGTGGACTCTCTAAAGGGCTTAGCATAGGACCTGACACATCACAAAGATCTGGAAATTGCTACCTATTCCAAGAAATCAGTGTGGTTTTAGAGTAAAAATGTTAGCAAGGGCAGTATGGAGTTCTACAGAGTCGCAGGTTGCAAGGAACCCAGTGAACTAAATGAACTGAGAAGAGTTCATAAGAATTCTGGTAGTGAAATCTTGGAAGAATTGGTAGATGAGCACTTCCTTGTAATTCTAGATAAACATTTTTAATAAAAGTATAGTAAGTAAACTAAGAGAAGCATGTCCTGTAACAGTTTAATTACTTAAATACCCAAGAGCTTTTAAAAATAAACTAAATTTATTCTCTAGTGCTGTAGCATACATCAGTGTTTTTGTTTATTTGTTGGGGTCGTTAAATTAATAGGTAAGTCAACAACGTTTGCTACAAACTCACCTTGATAGGTGCCCTCCATTTGGTTCAGACTCATAGCAACTCTGCACAACAGGCCCATATTAAACAAGATTTGTTTCTCATCTATCCTCCATCTAGGTTTATACCCTTCTGAGGACGGTGTTGCCATCTCTAACGGTCCCCTAAAGGATTCAGTGTTCTTTGAGTCACATCACTTAAAAATGGCAGTTTTGATATCCTGGAAACACGCAGATTCCTTGATGCCACTTTCCTGGTCTTTTTCTCTTCAGAGTCGTTTTCAGTTTTCTTCAAATTTAGTGCTAGTAAACCCTTGTGCTTACCCTGTGTCCTTCAGAAAACCCACCAGCATCATCTCTTTGGAATCACATGGAACAGTTGCTCTCATCCTCTGAGCTGACATCTCTGCCTGGAATTTAACTGGCCCAGCAGATCCCTCTGGGAGCCACTATTGTTGGTTTTTTCCCCTACCGAACTATATTTATTTGAAGGCACTTTAATGAGACTAAGACAAGTACATTACCGAGAGAACTTCTCTGCAGCCGTCCACTGATCACAGAGATATGCATAGACACATTTTGTAAACTTGTGTGACAAGTTTGAACTGGAACCGCCATAGCAGTGCTTTTTGACTTACCCTGTATTTGCTCAGAGGAGAAAGATTGTGGTGTTTGACATAGTGTTGTAAGGGAGGTGGAAGATTGGTTTATGCTATTTCAAGAGATGGTGCTATACACAGCCCATCACAGAACTTTTCTGCACATGGCTCTAACGAATAACATCAAGGACAATATAATAGAATTGACTTTGTGCACTCTGTAACCCAACACTCACTCACAAATCCAACTTGAGAGATAGATGACTGATTTGTAACAAGTTACTCTGCGCAAGAAAAAAAATAAAGAACACCACTCTATAGAAAAATAGACAAAGGACCTGAACCGGCAATTCCCAAACAACTGAAATTCAAGCTACTAACACACAGTAAATGTTCTGCTTCATTAGTAATCTAGAAATGTAAACCTAAGGTTGACACCTTTTTTTTCCCTTTCCACGTTCAGATTAAAATGGTAACACATAGTAATTTATTAGTAAAGGTTTGGAAATTGAGCACATGTACACTGCTGTTAGGAGCCCTGGTGATGTGGGTTATTTGTTGGGCTGCTAACCGCAAGGTCAGCAGTTCAAAACCACCAGTTTCTTTGCAGGAGAAAATTGAGAGTTTTTTATCCAGTCCTGTGAAGAGTTAAAGTCTTGGAAACTCACAAGGACAGTTCTACTCTGTCCATTAGGGTTGCTAACAGTTGGAATCAACTCAGAAGCAGTGAGTGAAGTGGGTGAGTGACACTGCTGGTATAAAAAGTAAGAAAAAAAAAGGGATTAAAACAAATCATCAACATTATTATTAGTCAAAAATGACAAAATGTGAAGCTATTGTTTCTTGATATGTCCCCCATCTAGGTCTATCCATCTACTTCTGACGGTGGTGGTTCCATCTCTCTCTCCCTTCCCCATGATATTCTGCATGCTTTGATTTCTACCACATCAAAACTTCAGCTAGGATGGCCTCGAGAGACACAAATCTTGTCCTTTCAAAATATTCTTTGATCAAAAAGATTTCTGATGGAGCAAAATTAGGGGTGTAGGGTGGATAGGGTAAGGTTTCCCAGTTGTAGTCTTCATGGGACAGACAGCCCTTGCCACTCTTGAAGAATGAGCAGGTACAGTGTGATGGGAAACAAGTCCTTGGTGCAACATTCCTGGCTTTGGGGCAGCCTCTAGACATTCATTTCTTGTTCGTTAAACTTTTTCTTTGAGGCTTAGGAACAAAAAGATTACTAATTGAGCAAGATAAGGTCTGCAGGATGGATGGGCTCAGGTTTCCCAACAAATATTTCATGGGACGGCCTTTGCTATCCTTGAAGAATGAGCAGGTACATTGTGGGGGTGGGGGTGATGGGCCAGGGAGTCCTTGGTACAACATTCTTTGGCCTTTTTTTTTTTTTTTCACCAATACAATTTCCGTTTTTCTGATTAAGCCTTTAGGATCGTCCTGTGTCTTAAAGAAAACCTATCTGATGACCCCTTCGGCATCCAAAACAAAACAAAAACTTGCCTCCACAACCGTGTGAGATGACTTCTTTGCGTTAAAGTTAAGGGCCCAGGAGATCCCCTCAGAAGCCAGGGAATCTCATTTGAATTACTTTCTGGGTTGTATTGATAAATCCAAGATACACCCTCAGTGATGAACCGTTCCACAATATCATTAGGGTCAATTTTGCTGATGGTGGAAAGATCAATTCTCAGGCAGCTGATCTTTGTGCAGTGGTGCTGGCACCCATCAAGTCAAAAGCTACCAAGGCCCAGATGTGTGCTTAAAATGGAAAAGGCCTGACCCTGTGTGATCTCAGCATCATTAGCCGTCACACCCACAGTAAATGCCTGGTGTGTCAACAGTTTCCGGATTTCAGCCACACTCTCTTCAGTCCTCCAGGTGGACTGGTTCCTGCCCCTTTGCTCATCTTTGAGGTCTTCCTGGCCTTCCTTTAAACACTTAATCCTTCCAAAAACTCTTTCACATGGGGCTTTTGTCCTGGAAACTGCAAAGCTCTAACGACGTGAGGTGGTGTCCACGTGAGCACTATTAGTCCTGACTTCAAAATTGTTTTTCTCCATGGCACATAAAAAGTATCTTTGGACTTGCAATTCCGTTATAGGAATTTATTTTAAGGAAATTATCTGATAGGATTGCAAGGATGTATGAATAAAGAAAACTGGCAGTCTGCTTCACAGATGAAAACCCTGTGGGTGTTAATTCTACCTGTCCTATACTGTCTTTAGGAATCAGAACCAACTAGATGGCCATTGTCTTGGTTAGTGGCCTAGGCTCAGGGAGATGCTGTGTTCTGTACGACACACTCAGCTGGAGTGGGGTAGTGCCTTCCCTTTTACTTCTGTGGTACTTGGTGTGGATTGTTTACTCAGGGAAAATGGTTTTTCTCATCGAAGGAAAGGAGATAAAAACTTCCCAGCCCCATCAAAGCAGCTAGAGTTATTTTGAGGTAGAGTTATAAAGAGTGAGATTCAAAATTTGTGGGAAATTTTGATTATCATTTAATTCAACTCTCCCATGGCCTTTTTGAAGCCCCCTTGTGATAGGTTTTGTGTCAGCTTGGCTTGACAGGATCCTCTGTGGTTTGGCAGTTGAGACCCGGTAATCTCCCATGAAAGGATCTCTGGTAGAGTGAGTAGTGAGCTAGTTACACATTGGGCTGCTAACCACCAGGTCAGCAGTTTGAACCCACTAGCTGATCCACAGGAGAAAGATGAGGCGTTTGCTCCCATTAAGATAAACAGTCCTGAAAACCCATGGGCGCAGTTCTATTCTGCCCTGTAGGATTGCGATGAGTTGAAATTCACTAGATGGCAGTGCGTTTGGTTTGGTTTGGTTTGGTGTGGTGTGATGTGACCCAACAAGGCAACCAACTCCATCATAGGATCTGCTGTGAGCAGACTAATGGTTGTAAACATTGGGCTGGAATGCTACCGTCTTACTCAGGTCCAAGCCCTGATAATGGTTCCTTAGGGTGTGGCCTATGTCCTACTAAGGCTGCGCTGCAGAGTGAGCTTCTTTCTGTCTTGCAAGTCTGGATCTTCCATCTGGTCCATTTATCTCTGGTTCTCTGGCTTTGAGCCAACGGCTGGTTACATTCACCTGCTGATCCCAGGAGCCATCAGCAGCTTGCCACCTGACTGCCATCAGCCTGTCAACTTTGGATCCATCTACCTTTCCAGTCATCAGCCGTGATTTTCCTACCAGTCTTGGGTTTGTCAGTTTCTGAAGCTGTACACTGTCAGGAGATTGGCACTTTTCAGGGCTTGCCCACTATCACAACTGTATGAACCATTTTCTTGATACACATTTCTCCTGTCTATATGCATCACTGGTTTGCTTCTCTAGAGCAGGGGTCCTCAAACTTTTTAAACAGGGCCAGTTCACTGTCCCTTAGATCCGTTGGAGGGCCGGACTATAGTTTAAAAAAATTATGAACAAATTCCTATATACACTGCACATAATCTTATTTTGAAGTAAAAAACAAAATGGGGCAAAAACACCTGGTGGGCCGGATAAATGTCCTCAGCAGGCCGTAGTTTGAGGACCCCACTCTAGGGAAACAGCCTAATATACCCCTCACATAAACTGGAGTTATGAGAGGCAGCCTTCTTTCTCCTATTTTTGTGATATTACCCAATCTAGCCCTCTGATGTAATTTTTGAGTGAACGGTCTCCTTATTAAAATGTGAGATGTTCATTGCCCATTAAGGGCTTGGCTGTACAATTTCTCAACCAACTGGCCATGATTGGTAAATGTTAAGATACCAGTGTTATAAGGAGAAAACCACAGCCACCAACATGATTTTGATTCACAGCAACTCTTTTTTAGAGTTTCTGAGACTGTAAATCTTTACAGAAGTAGCGAACTTCAGCTTTCTTCCAGTGGCTAAGGGGTTTGAACTTGTCTGATGCTTCCTTGACAGTGCCACCTAAAGCTCATTAAAAAGGGCCTTTCTCTCCTACCTGAGTTACAGTAGTAGATTTTATAAGACATTAATCTACTGTATTCCTAATGGCAACAACAATAAACTCAGGCATACCAGTAATCATGAATAGGCTTGAGGACCAGGCCACATTTAGTTCTGTCTTTCATAAAGCCACTAAGAGTTGGAGCCTGGTTGGTGGCAGCCAACAATTTATAAGAGATACAGTTAATGGTCTTGGAAGATGGTTTTGATTATTGACATAAATAGTTCATGAGGAATAACAAAGTGAGAAAAGTTTTCCCACAAAGTAAAACTTTACTCTTAGAAAGGTAAAAAAAACCCCAAACAGTAGTAAGTTAGACATCAGCATTTAGACTTCCAGATTTTCTCGTAAGGGTAAGAGTTAATCATCATCGATTGATAAAGACTTTTCATATGCCTCACATATGGACTTACTTATTGGCAGCATCTTGTGGAACTGGATTACCTTACCTTCAGCCATGCCTCAGTATTAAGTGGGATCTTGCCTTGCCACTACACAGAATCAGGATTTGTCAGCATCTTCTAACTCACTCCTTTTAAATGATATGCAAATATTTTAGTTTTGGCAAAACAAACAAAACACTAACAAACCCAAGACTTTCAAATCTCCTCTGTGGGCCTTTGACCATTCTCTCCTCATCTTTATGAAACCCTGGTGGCACTGTGTTGGGATGCCAGCTCAAACCCATACTGTGTGCTCCTGTGAAGATCTACAGTCTCCCAAACCTTGTAGAACAGCAGTTCTCAACCTCTGGGGTCAAACGACTCTTTCACAGGGGTCGCCTAAGACCATCGAAAACATTTCTGAAGGTCATAGGAACTGAGACACCGCTTCTCGATCCGTCTCCAGGCAGGTCCGCCCACATGCAGATATGCCCACATACGAGTACCCTGCGTGAAGACTGTTACCCATGCTACACCATGCTTTAAGGCAAAATTTCATTTATTTCTAATTAGAAATAAATTTTCAAAACATATTGTTTTGTGATTAATCACTGTTCAATTTGTAGCAATGAAAATACATCCTGCATATCAGATATTTACATTATGATTCATAACAGTAGCAAAAGTGCAGTGATGAAGTAGCAATGAACATTAATTTTCTGGTTGGGGGTCGCCACGACATGAGGAACTGTATGAAAGCGTCGTGGCCTGAGGAGGGTTGTATAAGGTGGCTGTGAAGCAGAATTGACTCGGCAGCAGCGGATCCCCATCTCGGAGTCTCTCCAGAAGGCTTTCCCCAAGGTTAGGCATTGGTCAGACCCATTCCTCAAATGTTTAAACCCCCGTTTGAGAGGGAAAAATGGGTGATGAGGAAATCAGTCTTCATTTTATCAAAGACAGTGGCTTTTCATGAAAGAGAATGTTAATGATGCTGTAGATGGTGCTTTAGAAATTGTGCCCTTATTTTGTACAAAAGCTCAGGGAAGCATGTAGCTTGCCATCTCATTTATTACAGCTTCCTGTTTTGCTTTTTTTGCCCGTTGCTGGCTTTGCAGTCTGACATAATTAATAACAACCTCTTTATTTTCCCTGTGTTCATGTTTATGTACTCAGGACTTCTCCCTAGCTTGTTCAAGCTTGAGTGAATGTTTGATTGGTTTTAAATGTTTGTTAAGTACAAACAAAATTAACTTGATTATCATTCAAATAGTTGGCATAATAACTTTATAGCATTTACTTGCTGTAAACACTGAAAATTTTGTCTTGTCAAATTGTACTACTGAGATGGTGAGATGTATTCAAGGAGGCCTCTTTGAGAAAAGGTGACCTTTTTGTGTAATAATTCTGTGTCTCATGTATTCCCATTGTGTGCTGAGCACTGTTGGGGGAGTTGAGAATTGTGCACGTCAGGTTTTTTTTGCTCTGAAGTAATATAATTAGTAAGGATACACTATCCTCAAGCCAAACTACTTGCCTTGGAGTTGATTTCCTACCCATAGTACAGAGTATAACTGCCCCATAGGGTTTCCAAGACTGTACTCATTCTCTCATGAAGCAGCTGGTGGGTTTGAACTACCAGCCTTTGAGTTAACAATTGACTTCCTTAACCTCTGCACCACCAGGACCCCTGAGCACAGACTTAATTATAAGAAAATCTAAATAACAAGACACTGTTACTAATATCAGTTTCTTTTTAAATCAATGATTTGGAAAGAGGTCTGATAAAGTGAGTATAACACTTGCTTCCTGCCTAATTCTACTTTTGTTTATTCTTTCACCACTTTTTGGAGTGTCTGTCATTATACTAATAGTATATCTCATACAGCTTGATAAGGTTGGGATAAAGAGTCATAAATGTAGGACTTTCACTGAGGATCTTAGAACTTTGAGGAACAGTACAAACCTGCTTGTTTAGTCTAGCTTCTGTTTAATAGCTCTTATGACAGCTATCTTCTTAACTCTCTGTACTGAGTAACTTGAGGTATGGACAGTGTCTGTATGCCTTGTGTCCCAGTGTCCAGTACAGAGTCATACGTACAACAACTGGCACTAATTCCTGGGCCCTGCCCTGGGGGGATCTTTCTCAATAGTTGTGGCATAGAGCTTTTTATAAAGTGCCACAGTTGAGTGTATAACAGGATTCATAACCATTAGCCTGACACAAAGTAAAGTACTTGATGAATGGATTTCTTCATTTCGATGTTTCAAACATCGTGTCAGGAAAAATGACCCATGGCATATTGTAAGTTTGTTGTGTGTATGTGTGTGCAGTGGTTCTTGTTTTCCCAGCAACCCTAGGCACTGATAACTGTTATAGGTGTTCAACATATCTCAGTTAATTTTGAGGTAACTGATTCTTTTGCCACCCCACCCCCGACCTTGTTTAAAATTTTTGAAGCAAAGGTATTGAATCCCACGGTTCCATGATAGGGCACTTTGGAAAACGAAACCGTCTCTAACTTTATGGCTAGTTAATTATTTTCTTTACTTGCATATGCAATAAAATTTTACAGCATTTGCACATGGTTGTACCTTCTGGATATATGCAGAATCTGACTACTCCTGCCACCTGGCCCAAACCTTTATCATCTCATGCCACAACTGTGCTATCCATTCCTCACTTTTCTCCCCCTCTCCCTGCTCCCATCATTATACCCTTTCTGTGTAGTCTCAACTCGGTGTCACAGTAGTCCTACTAAACTCCAAGCTGCTCAAATTGCCCAGTGATTCCTATCTCACTTTAGAGCAAGAACTGCAGTCCCTAACAGCCCCTGAGTGTCTGACCCATCACTGCCCTGACCTCACTTGGCCCTCACTCAGTCCATTCCAGATACCTTGAACTCTATGCTGCTCCTTGGACATTCAGGTGCAATCTTGCCTCACAGCCTCTATTCTATACTTGCTGTTCCTTCTGCTTGGGATGCACTTCCTCAGACCCCCCCAGGGTTCAGTCCCTGCCTCAGTGAGGCTTTCCCTGACAATGAGAATGTGTAGGCTCAGAAAGACAAAGGGTTTGTGTTGTTGTTGTTGTTTGTTTAACTTTTTGTTTAATGCTGTATCCCTAGTGCTTACAATAGTGTCTTGACACCTTGTATGTCTTTGTTGAATGACTTAAATGACTGCAGTGGTTTTCAGCTTTTCTTTTGTCTCGATTGAAGGTTAGAAGCTAAATTTCTTTGTTGTGTGTGCATACAGAGTATTAAAATTATTTTTCTAATTAGTGTTGTTGCCTTGCTAATAACATCTTGTCTTTTGTAGCATATTAACAGTTTTTAATCAGTTTTGCATGTTCACATAGAATCCTAGTAAAAACTCAGACCATAAGTAGTGGTCTGAATTGTTTTTGAAAATCAAATTGAGGCCCAGAGAGGTGATTATGTTAAAAGTGTACAGCTACTAAGTGGTGCACATCCACCTATGTCTTTCATATCAAGGTAAAGGCTCTTGTTTTCTAACCTAGAAATATCTTAAAGTGACTCCTCCCTCTTTTTTTAAAAACCCTCTTGCCCCCTCCTCCCCAAAAAAGCAAAAAAGAGAGGTTTTATTTGAAAAATCTGGAAAATGTGCCCTGCTTTCTCAGTTTGGGTTTAGTGTTCCCATTTTGAAAATACATAAAATAAATGGTTAACTTTAAAATTCCTGACAATGACAAGTCAACAAGTTTTATTTCTTTCACCTGTGGAGGAAGTGGCCTCCACCCAGTTTTACTGAATTAGGAGGGAAGTGATTTTTTTAAGTGATAAAAAGAAATAAAATTCCATGCTCTTCCCAGAGGAGGAGTTCAACAATTGGGAGAGTGGCGTGAGACCATATGTTGGTTTGTAAAAGGATATAACTTGTAAAGATGTTTCCTTTGATGCCTGTGATGAATATGGATGTGTTTCCTTTCTAGAGGGTCCTGATTAAATTATGCAATTAAGAGCTGCTCTGAAGGATCTAAATATAGAGAGAGGGCTGGTCCTGCCTTTGTGTATGTCATCTCACCCGTACAGATGTGCGTGTTTGTTGCCAGAAACAGCACCTGTGAGATCAGGGGAGAAGAGCAATATGTTCCCCAAATGAAATACCACACGGTTGGTTTTTTTTGGTTTTCAAAAAAAAGGGGTAGTTGTTTCCTCCCGTAAAACCTATTCCATTTTCAATGGTGAATTTTATGTTTGAATTATTTTCTTCAGATAATTAATGGACTTACCATGTCAATACTGGATTCGGATGTGGATTTACCGCTTACTAGAGTATATAGCCTCAAAAAAATATTTAACCCCTGAAATTCAAGTTGCTTTCTTTTTTTCTTTTTTTTCAGATTCAAGTTTCTTAATAAAACTGAGCTGATATTATCTCAAAGGATTACCATGATGAGTCAGTGAAACAGCGTTCATACAAAACAGCATAGGACTAGGTCAATTTAGAGCCATTTATAAATGGCCACTGGGAAATTTACCAGAGTTCTCATTCCTTGCAACCTGTAGAAAAGACTATTCTAGGATAAAATGACTCAGAGAGAACACTCCTTTTTAAAACCCCTTTCCTCTGACACAACCACTGCATAAAGTTCAAGTCCTCTGGTCTTCAGTCTTTCCTGTGTTTGAGTCACAAGTATGTGCAGCCAGCTGCTGCTGCAGCACACATTTTGCGTTGAGGTGAACACAGATGGACTTTATAATCGTGAGCTGATTAGTACATGCCTGTCTTCAAAGGCTGCCATATTTCCCCATCACAAACCTGAATTGTAAGAACCAGGGGTCAGTGAGATTAAGGAATGTAGTGAGACTTTTAGAGGGAATGATGGGGAGATGAAGAAAGAAACCCATTTGTTTGTTAAAGTTGGAGAGAGGATGAGGTGGCTTTTAAATGTCTTCATTCTACTTAACTAAATGATTAATCATTTGATGAGGCAAAATAGAAGTGAAAGCTGCTGTTGTATTGGGAGTCTCTATGACTTAAGGAAAATTTACAGATTGCCCATAGCCATTGGTCACGATGGGAAGACTTGTGTATGTGGAGCAGAACAAGAAAGGATGCGTGTCTTTAAGAATGTTCTTATACAGTGAAGATATTGAGCAGCATATAAGTGTTGTGGCATCGTGGTTACTCATTGGGCTGCTATCCACAAGGTCAACAGTTTGAAACCATCAGCCAGCCACTCCTTGGGAGAAACAGGAGGCTTTCTACTCCCATAAACATTTGTAGTCTTAGAAACCCATAGGGTCGCTATGAGTCAGAATTGCCTGGATGGCAGTAAATTTTTGTGTGTTTCAAAATATATAAAGCACAGTTACATCTGTAGGTCCTTGAGTAATGGGGACCTCTATCAATTCCTCGCTTCTTTCTTCTCAAAGGGATGCTACTTTTGAAACTGTTTGGCTGGCATGTCATAGCTTGCAATGAATGTGTAAGTACTAAATGGTAAGATGGAAAAGGAAGTCCCTATCATCATTCCTTTTCTCTTTGATTCCTAGGGTTCCTACTCATTTAACACTTGTAAGACCACGCAGACTCCTGCTTGGCATGTCACTGAAGTCACACCTGAGAGACGGACGGCAAGATGGGCTGGTTTTGCCTGTGCTTCAAAGGCAGGCCATGCACTATTGTACTATAAATAGGCTTTGGAGAGTTTGACCTTTCTCCCATCTCCACCCCCAAATTACTCCAGATTTCGAAAATTAATCTCTGGTAAAAAATGATTTTAATGAAACAATGACAAGCTAGCTGTTGTCTATTTACTCTTAAATTTTGGTGCTTTGCTTTTATGCATAATCACTTGCATATTTAGAAAGTTGGGAAATGTTTAACAGGAAGGAAGACCAGGTTGAGTGATGGAGGCTCAGTTAGGTAAATGAATGACTTCTAGGTGTTTGTGACAGTAGGGCTTCCCTGCTGTTCTGAACTAAGGGCTGTAGAATTCCTCTGTGTTCTCCCTTGGATCTGCAAATGGCTTTCTAGGGTAGGAATTTTGTTTAAGTACATTTTCTTTTCCTGAGGGTTCAGTTGAAATAGAATCCATTTTAGCCCAATTTCTAGCAGTGGATTAAGTAGTTTTAAAAATACTTTAGATTTTGTAAAAGAGATGGAAAGGGAGAGATTTTAATCTCTTTTTTTTTTTTAAGAATTGTTTCCCAAACTGGGCCATAAACAGCCCCTCTCCCCAAAAGGAGCTGCCAAAGCAGATACTTAAACTTTATCTTGGATTATGGGGCCATAGTACAAAGATGTTTCATTGCCAAGGGGACAATGAGTACATTTTAAAATTTTTCCTGAAAAGGGAGCAGTAAGCAGGCCAAGTAAGTTTAGGAACCCATGTTCTAGAAAGTGTCTTAGGGTTTTTTCCTTCTCATTTTGGTGAACGTCGACTTTCACTTAGTTATATTTAACCCATTTAAGATCGAGAGATGTTGAAAACTGAAACTAACTAATGATCACAAAGCCAAATTATCAAGTTAGGCCAAAAGAAGCTTTGGGGCCGATTATTTGTTGAAATGAAATCACAGATTGGTACTTTGGAGTATTTTCTGAGATTGAAATAGAGAAGCTCATCTCTGTTTTTATATTCATTGTACTTGTACGGGGAGTTTTAACTGTCTTTTTTCCTGTCTACCTGACGAGGAAAAGGATTTACCATTTTCCTTTAGGAGCTGTCTGTCCTATACAATCTTTATACTTTTTATTAGAAACTTTTGAGAGTTGGTACCACTTGTAGTTGTGTCCCAATTGTTCCAGAATACTGTCCCTGCCTGTCGTCAGTTCTCTTTTCCACGGCTGCTGTGCAAAGGGTTGTTTCCCTGTGGAAATGTGCATGTGGAGCACTTTTCCTTCTTCAGCCTCCTGTCCGCCCAGTCTCTCCTGTGGATTGTTTGCTGGTCCACTGCTGGTCACAGGCATTTTAGCTTTTTATCATGAAGTTTGCAAGTTCTCATTTCTTTGAGGTATTTGGTTCATTCGGTAGTCTAATTTTATGTAAGCCTGCTGATTCTTACTAAACTTTTCTTAGCTGGGGCAGTTTGTGAATTTTCTCCATCTAATTCTAATCAACAAATCTCATTGCAGTTCTTGGCTTCATGATGAACTGCTCTTCATGTTTGAAGCATTTACTGGCATGACCTTCACCTTTTTCAAGCATTAGTAAGCACTTTTGAAAACCAAGTGTCTAGTTTATATTTCTATGGTTCCTATGAATGTCAAGGGTTTTTAGGATGTCCACTTTACGTCTGAGAGTCATGATCTATTTTGACAGTTATATGTCTGTTAGGTGTCACAATTGATTTGAGTACCTCAGTGAAATGACAGGTTTTTTAAAAGACCCATTGGGGAGTAATGGAAATTATATTGTAGGGGTTCCTTGCCATTTTCATTTAAACATTTTTTTTCATAGTATAAATTAGCAAAGCATTTAGAGGATGCAAGAATTGATCTCAACAGGCTTTGAATCCTATCTAAAATAGGTTAAGATAAACATCTATCTTTTCATAATACTAATTAATTAGCATTGCCACAGATGATTTAATACATTTCTCTGAGATGATTTCTTTCTCTGTCATTACCTAGCAAGAGATATGATGAAATGATTTTTATGTACTTAAAAATACAGCACTGTGAAAACTAGTTTACCTGTGATCTCACCAAAGCCCCAGTGGAGATGTTAATAATAAGTGGGATCAGTCTACTGGTTTTATGAAAAGAAGCTGGTGGGTAGTGTAAATCAGGAAATATCTACAAAGTTAATTTATTTGTTCAGAAATACTTGTTTCCACAAAATGATCAAACTTTTAGAAAGGTAATTTTTGTGAAGGTGCCTTTTTTATCTTGAATAACTTAACCAGCTGTTAAACAGTTTGAAAATGAAGTTAATCAATACTTATGCTTTGTTTCTTAATTCTTTGTATTTTTATGCCTTGATTTGGTACTGTTGGAGTTAATTCAGAGTAATGCGCATAGGAACAAGAACTGGGGAAATTGGGTTGTTTGGTTCGTTCATAAATAGGCTATCTCACATCAGTTTTTGTTTGTTTTTTAAGGTACTGAGTCTTTTTTTCTACCCTCTTCAGGTTGTATGTTTATTTTATTGAATAATTATTCCTTCAGTATTTAATGGAATTATGTATTTTATCTAGTCCACTGAGTTTGATGGCAGTGAGAAAGAACCAGAAAACTGCCTCGTCTGAAACTGGTGTAGAAGGCCTTGGCTGTTGTTTCCCTCCCTCACTTTTTCATTATAGGTACTTGATTTGTGGCATTCAACATGACCACCCCCTCACTCCCCCTTTTTTAGTTGTATCTTCAGATATCATTATTTTAAAAGTTCCTGGGGGAATCTAGAGTCTGTAAGATAGTGACCATCATAGTATATTCACATGGTTGGATAATTACATGGTTCTACAGTAGATGAGGGCAAGGAATATTGAGAGTACCGCACACTGCCAGAAGGACAAACAAATCGGTCTCGAAGGAAGTATAGTCAGAATGCCCCTTAGAATCAAGGATGGTGAGACATAGTCTTAGTATTATGGACATATTGTCAGAAGAAATTGGTCCCTGGGAAAGGTTATCATGCTTGGTAAAGTAGAAGGGCAGCAAAAGAGGAAGAACTGAACAAGACAGATAGATACAATAGCTGCAACTGTGAAGACGTGCAAAACTAGGCACTATTTCATTGTGTACATAGAATCCTATGTATCAGAACAGACTTGAATCAACTTAATGGCACCTGGTGGCATAATGGTTACACTTTGTCAGCACTTCAGAATCAACCACCAACTGAGCCTCCGGAGACAGCTGAGGCTCTCTGCTCCATCAAAAGTCACAGTCTGAGAACCCACAGGGCGGTTCTGCCCTGTCCCGTAACCTGCTCCGTGGAGTTGCTGAGTCAGAATTGACTGTGACAACGAGTTTTCGTTTGTTTAATGACAATAACAATAGCTCTAATAAAAATATTTCCTGTGGATGAGAATCTGTGGAAATGGTCTCAATTTGGAATTCTGAAACTACATTTTTAATACTTCCAAAAATAGATCACACTCTAAGACCATCCTGACATTAATGTAGAGTTAGTTTCTCTATGATTTTTGTTCGTGAGTTGATGCGACATTAGTAATTTTAACAGCAAATATCCACATGTTGTTAGCTGCATGATGATGACTCCATGCACAAAGGACTGCACCACTGCCAATCCTGCACCTTCCCTGTCATCCATTGTGAGCCACGGATTCTCATTGACTGGTTTTTCTGACCTAGATCATCAGACCTTTCTTCTAATTTGTCTTGGTCTGGAAGTTCCCCTGAAGCCTATCAGCATCATATCAACAGGCAAGGCTTCACTGGCAGAAAGACGGTGGGTACACATGAGACACATTGTTCATGAATTGAATGGCAGGGGTTCTCTTGCATGGGTGGTAAGGATTCTACCACAGATAGAGACTTTAAAAAATATTTAATTAAGGTTAGTAGTTTTTCATTAAATAATATTTTAAAGTAAGAGGAGATACCGTATCAACCTTCCCAGCCCAGCCAGTAATACTTTGATGTATTTTCTGTACTGTTATTCATGTTATATATACAATTTTGTTCTGTTAAGATTTTTTACCAGGTTATTACATAGTCTATGAATATGGTTTATAAGCTCTCAATAGTACTTCCTGAGTGATAACAGATTACTTCCACATTTTTTTATGGTTAAATAATGCTCTAACGAAAAGTTTTGTGCATAATCTTTTCTCACTTTTTAGTTCAGGATATTTCATTAGAGTAAATTTCTAGATGAGAAAACGTTCCCCCCGCCCCTTTTGTTAGTGTGAAATGTTAGTATTTGGAGTCGAGGGAAGGAAATCTCTGTTTGCTGACTCATGTTTTTATTTTGCACTTTAAACTGATAAAGGGCACTTAACTTTGGACATAAACTAAGGCAGGAAGTACAAAAAAGGGGCAGGAAAAAAATGGTTGTCTTGCCAAGGCCATGGTATCATGGGCTTGTTTGTGCTCCTGATGTGAGATAGGCTACTTGTTTGACTTGTATTTGCAAAGGTGGTAGGTATAATGCAGTTGCGGGCTGGCATTTTATTTTATCTGTGTGCATGGTCCTGGGTTTGTGATCTTGCTGCTTTAGTTTCCAGAAGGACATGAAGACACCGTCCACCACCCCGCTGACCCCTGTGGTGTTTAGAACCAGTAGTTGTTTTTGCTTCCTGTAAGGAGACTTCTTCCTGTGTTTTATTGAGAGCATTACTGTTGTTGTCTTTTTGAAACACAGATTTGATCACGTAGATGCTCTGATTTAAGACTTCCAGCTATCCATGGTAGGATGCATCATTAGCCCTGCACAGCCTTGCCCTGCCCTTCGTCTCAGCCTTGTATTGGCAGTTGGATCCTACCCTGAGGCCCCTCGAGACCAGTCAGACAATCAGTTTACAAAAGGTCATGGCCTTGAAAACTCTGCAGAGTACTTCTACTCTGCACAAGTGTACTAGCTATGACTGGGAATTGACTAGACAATAATTAACAGCATTGTCTCCACCCAGATTGAATCCTAGCATCCCTACTTGTGTTGGTCTTGGTAGACTAGAGAAACAAATCCAGGGAGACTTATATTATGTATAAAAAAGAACTTTATATATAAGAGCAATTGAATATTGAGAAAATGCCCCAGCCCAGTCCAAATCAAGTCTATAAGTCTGATATTATCCCAGATGTTCGATACTAATCTATAAATTCCTCTTCAGACTTACGCAACACGTGCAGTGACGCCAAATGCAGGAAGATCACAGACCAATGAGTGGAATGTCTTGTGGATCCAGTGGCATTGTAAGCATCTCAGTGCTGGCAGGGGTCCCCACGTGGCTCCTTCAGCTCTAGGTCTCTAGCATAGCTCCTTGTGTCTTCTCAACAGGAATGTCTTGCAGTGAGTGAGTGTATGCCCTTCCTCCAAAGACCTGTTTATCTTTAGCACCTCCAAATAAGGTCATCAAGCTGCAACCTGATTGATAGTTAAACTCCACACCTTCACTCTTAAGTCTCAAATTGACAACAGATTATGTAACTACCACACTGCTGTATGTGTATTAGAACTAGCCACTTAACAAAGTAAAAAGAAGTACAGGATCTAGAGCCAGACAGCCTGGATTCAAATCCTAGCTTTGCCACTTTAGCTGGGTATGTAACCTTGGACAGGTTATATAACCTTTCTTACTAATTGTCCTTATCTGTATAGTTGTTATCAAATGGACTTCCTCTAATCCAGGAGGATTCCAGAGGTGCTTAGAACAGTGCTTATCATGCAGTGGACCCTAAAAATATTAGCTTTACTATTTCACAAAAGACTGCGCATCCTTTGAGGTTCTGGGAAAACTTCAAAACCCCTAGAATTGATTTGCTTTATTTTCTGCTTCTATATCCTATTGCTTATACCCACTGATGGCTTATATCCCAGTTAATTGTGAGCAAATACTTAGTGCCTAAATCTCTTATTCCTCTAGAGCAGTGATTCTCAACGTGTGGGTCGCAACCCCTTTGGAGATTGAACAACCTTTTCACAGGGGTTGCCAGATTCATAAGAGTAGCAAAATTACAGTTATGAAGTAGCAACAAAAATAATTTTGTGGTTGAGGGTCACCACAACATGAGGAACTGTATTAAAGGGTTGCGGCATTAGGAAGGTTGAGAATCACTGCTCTAGAGGCTCATGGTCAACATTGGTACAGCCATAGCATTTCTTCTCCTAGAGATGGTGCAGGAAAACTTTTCAACACAATCTACCTGAGTCTGCAAGCAGAGAAGCCAATTTGCTTAATTCAAGTCAGTTATTTGTTCTTCTACCAGCATGCCGATTCTGTATCCTGTGTCTAGCAGTGCGCCAGGTTCTTTGTGGGCACTCAGCACAGCTTTGTTGGGTGAATGTCAGTTGTAAACGTAAACACAGAGGTCTGGGATGGTGGATCTTTTCCCCACCCTCACATGCACGCCTTATTTAGCAAACTTCAGTGGTAGAGCTAAAACAGCACAAGTGGTTGTTATATATGCTAACCCCTATTCGTGAAAATCATTGTATAAACTATATGGAAGCCATTTAGAGTAGAAAAAAATGACATATGAGCACACAAGCACAAATATATTTCCTTACTGAATTGTGACTATTGTTAGGTGCTGTCCAGTCAATTGTAAACCCACAGCGACTATGAACAACAGAACAAACACTACCTGCGCTTGTGCTGTGTTGACAATTGTTATTTAGGACCCTGTCGCGAGGGCACTGTGTCAATCCATTTTGGCGAAGGTCTTCTCTGTCACTGCCCTATGTTACCAAGCATGGTGTTCTCTTCCAGGAGCACTCTGACTGAACTTCTTCCAAGACAGAGCTGCTGGTTTCCCTGGAAGTCCACGGGATTTTCAATATTCTTCACCACCACTGTAGTTCAAATGCATCGAGTCTTCCTCAGTCTGTTTCATTCAGTGTCAAACTTTCACATGTATATGAGGCAATTGAAAACTCCATGGCTTGAATTGGGTACACATTTGTCCTCAAGTGAAGTCCTTGCTCTTGTCCACTTTAAAGAGGTCTTTTGCAACAGATTTGCCTAGGATACGAAAAAGCACTTAAAATAACGCCTGGTACATAGTAATTGCTTAATAAATGGAGGTGTGTGGTAGAGATGATTTTTCTTATTTTTACCATTTTTTTCTTTTCCAGGTTCTGTCTCTGGGTTACTTTGAGACATTTGGATTGGAAATTTCCACTTTTCAGGACCTCTAAACTCACAAAAAATACCCAACTAGAGTGAAGCCTCTTCTGTTTTGTTTTGTGTTTTTTTGCCTGGGGGCGCCTTTGTTTCGCACCTCTGAGGAGTATACAAAAGGAGCAGCCATGAACGTGACCAGTTTGTTTTCCTTCACAAGTCCTGCTGTGAAGAGGCTCCTGGGGTGGAAACAGGGCGATGAAGAAGAAAAATGGGCCGAGAAAGCTGTGGATGCTTTGGTGAAGAAACTGAAGAAAAAGAAAGGTGCCATGGAGGAACTGGAAAAGGCCTTGAGCTGCCCAGGACAACCAAGTAACTGTGTCACCATCCCACGCTCTCTGGATGGCAGGCTGCAGGTGTCTCACCGGAAGGGACTGCCCCATGTCATATACTGCCGAGTGTGGCGCTGGCCCGACCTTCAGAGCCACCACGAACTGAAGCCACTGGAATGCTGTGAGTTTCCTTTTGGTTCCAAGCAGAAGGAAGTCTGCATCAACCCCTACCACTATAAGCGAGTGGAAAGCCCTGGTAAGTGACTCTTGTATAGCAGATGGTGTGTGTGTGCCAGATTCCTGTGTTTAAAAATACTACATAATCCCCTTTCTGGGATTTGAGTTGCAAAAACTAACACACACACGGACACATGCATGCACAAACACACTGCCATCGAGTTGATTCTGAGTCATAGCAGCCCCACAAGACAGAGTAGAGTGACCGCTTTTGGTTTCTGGGATTTTAAATCTTTATAGGAGTAGAAATCCTCATCTCTCCCACAGAGTGACTAATGGGTTCGAACTGCTGACCTTGAGGTGAGAAGTTCATTGGGTAGCCCACCCACTAAACCACCAGGGCTCCTTTTTAAAACATTAGGAGTTCTACTTGTGCTTGTCAGGTCCCCTTCTATTTTTACACATGGTAACAGCTAATCTGTTCAACTTAGTGTCATTTCCTGGGAGCAAAGCTATGAGCATTATGATTACAACGCAACTTTTAAGAGATTGTTTCCACTCTACAGACAGCAGTTGGCAATGAAAGGGTAGAGGGATATGAAGAAGCAGGGGGTACATTGTGAGGACAGCTGTCAATGACTTATCCCACTTTATCCTGAAAAGTAGCATCCTTTCCCATCTCCAGAAGAATTTACTATGACATAAGCCTTGTGGAGGATATGCAGGAATCAATTTCTTCTATAGAATCAATGGATACTGTTACTTTATAAAATACTTCTCGTTTTCACATTAATGACCCTTTTGAGAGAATAAGAGTAAAGGGCGTATTTTAACATCTTCTGATTTGCCTCAACCTGTGCATCCTGGAATTTCTGTTTCTGCTGGTGTTCAGTCAGATCAGTACTCCCATAAAATGTGATAAGGCCTTTAAGGGAATGGGAACGCAGCAGGGAGAAAGGAATGCTTGGTTATTTGGTCTACTGCAAGTTTTGCAATTCCTTGTTTACCACCTTTTTGTGTTTCTTTGATAACAAATACTTTTTCTGGGTCTAAGAATTGTAATTTTCCCCTTACCCTATGCCATTTATTGTGCTACGATGTCTAACAATATCCGTCGAGAAAACCCCAAAGTTATAGGAACACATCGCAGCAACTTATATCCTTTATAGTTACCCAACAGTACGGTGTATGTGTGAGTGAAGGAGCTTCCCTGTATATGGAAAGGTGCTACCTTGACCATTCCTGAGAAGTGCATCTTGGGAAAGGAGGAAATGCTGTCTGTAATTTCTTTTAATGCAAATGTCTAGACAGTTACAGGCAAGAGAGACAAAGTTCATGTAGCTACTGCAGACTATGACCCTGCTGATGATGTAACAGGTGGACTGTTTGCTTGGACTTTCATTGGTCTTCATAGCCAAGGCTACTTATTAGTGGCTGAATTAAATGTCGGCTCTTATTTCTTTATAAGAACAAATGCTGACAGTGGTGCTGCAAGTCATCTAACTGTGGTACTGAAACGACCATCCAGCTGCTATCTGCTGCTATTAAAGTGCCTGAATAGAGACTTCCTGACATCTGGTCATATTTATTTATTTTGTTTTTCACACGGTTCTTGAAAATTATCTTCGTCACTTTGAACTGAATCAACTTGAAAGGCCCTATTAAACCTGATCTTGAAACTCTTGAGAGTTCCATTTTGATCTTTAACAACGTGGAGCCTATTTCCAGGTGCTTTCATTGTCAGCATAATGACTGCCAGCTGTGTAAAATTAAAATGTGCCCCAAATCCTCTTCACCTGTTGTCTGAATGTGAGTTGTGGCACTCTGGCTGCCTCTGTCACTATGTCATTCATGGATTGGGAAATAAAATTTACCTTAAAAAGAAAGTCTTGGAATTATAGAAATGGAGAGCAGAATGGTGGGTTCCAGAGGTCCGGAAAGGAGTGAGGGCAGAAGAGACTTGGCAACACAACACAAAAGATCCCTGTGGTGACGGAAATGCTCTGCAACCTGATTGTACCCTGGTCAGTGTTGTGATGTTGCACTAAAGTTGTGCGAGATATTACCCTCTGGGGGTTCGGTCATGTCAAGCTGCATGTGAATCTGCAGTTTACCTCAATTGAAAAGTCATGTTCCGTGAAAAGTCAGCCAGTGCACATAGGAACTGAAACTCTTGTAGCAGAACTTTTTAGTGACCTTCATGTATTTGTACATATATGCATACACAGGTGGTCCCTGGGTTACAAATGAGAACCATTCTTGTGTCTTTCAGAATCTGTGGGTCAGTTGAAACAGGAGCCTTTGCTTCTACTTCGCTTTAATTTTAGTCCATGAAGGAGCCCTGGTGGCTCAGAGAATAAGCATTGGGCCGAGAACTGCAGGGGTCAATGGTTCTAGCCATGAGCTGCTCCCCTGGAGAAAAATGAGGATCCCATAAAGACTGACAGTCTCAGAAACGGAAGGACCTATTCTACTCTGACTTAGAGAGTTGCAGTGAGTCCAGATCTCCTGACGACAGTGCTTTTGGTCTTGGTCTGTGCAAGAAAAGCCATGATGCATTTTCAGTGATGTGAAGAAATAGGGGAGGGGGGGAGATCAAGGAAGGTGATTGTGATGAGTTCGTTGTGAGTAGGGATTGGTCCAATCATTTCACAGTGAAGACAAGTTTAGATTGATAATTCTGAGCCCAAACAGAGCTGCCCTGCTCAAAGATGGCAGGCAGTCATTCTGCTTTTAAGTGTGTGTGGTTGTTTGGTCCTGCCAACAATCCCGTCTAACACAGAGGCTCTTGAAAGGGCTCATCCTAACTTTTCCATGTCTTCCATTTCTAGGGCTCCAACCTGAATTTTCCTTCTCCGTTTATCTTGGCGAATCACTCAAACTAAAAATTCAGATCTGTTCCTGTTTTGCCACATCATCCATGGCATAACCAGTTCAGATCAGTTTGAAGTCCTGATTAAAGGGCAAGTGGTTGTCTGTAAATTGGACGTTTGTAACCTGGGGATTGCCCGTACATGTATCTGTATGTGTGTGTTTATATAAAGGGTTTAAATCACTTGGTAAGAAGACATACAGTAGAGTAGGAAAACGTTACTAATAAAGTAGACCAGTAGCAAGATCGAAACATGGTGGAGAGAATCTAGGGTCAGAAAACCTGGACTTCTTGGTCCAGAGTTGGAATATCCACTCCACGGCGATGGATCTGGCTTGGTTTCTGATAGCTTCCTTCTCCGAGCCTGCACTCACTCAGAGTCCTAGGCTCTGGTTTCTGGACAATTGAAGCTGCTCTTTGTAGCCTGGTTTTGGGTGACTCCTTGCATCTCTATATGTTACATCAGTAGTTTTCAAACTTACAGACACAGAAGAATTACCTGGGGCACTTTCTTAAACAGATTTCCTGGCCTTGTTCCTGCTTTATTATGTCTAAGAGGAAGTACAAAAGTCTGCTTTTTTAAACACCTCTCTTATTTAGACACAGGGAATCTGAGGACTGCACTTGGAGAACAACTGGTCCACATCAGTGCACATATATGAAAAACAGTTCAGGAATAATAATGCAATTCAAAAACATACATTATTTGAAAGGAAAAAAAAACCCCAAAACACTAAGAGTCTATCATAAGCTGGATGAAGCAAAATAAATCAAGTTCCGTTTAATTAAATCCTGCTTTAAATCCCATTCCTCCAGCCTACCAGCTGTGTGAGGTTGGATGCATTATCTAGCTGTGCTGAGGCTCCTCAGCTGTAAGGCAGATTCTTGTTGTGAAGGTTTGGTAACCTCTACATGGGCAGGGACAATGTCCTGTCCACTACTTTGTCTGTAGTGCCTGGCCTGGTGCCTGCCTTGCGGTCAGTGTCTAGTGGATGTATATGCAATATTCGATGGATGCTCATTAATATTATCTCACACCCTCTTCCCTGTCATCACTCCACCACCAGTAAAGCAAGCAAGCAGAGGTAAAGTGCCACGGCCCATGGATTTAGCTATAGTATATTGCCATTTAAAATACTCTGAGAAAGGTTCTGAGACTCTTCAGTGTAAGGGTTCCATAACAAATCATGAGGATGCACCAACCGGTATACCATTAACCTTGAAGAGATTACTTACCCTCTCCACCACCTCAGATTTAGCATGTTTCTGTGCCCTGCACGCAGCTTGCCTCTGACGATCGAATTTTTAAGTTGACGGTATTGGGTAGGATTTTATGACTTAACCTCGTCTTTAGTGTGGTTTCCTTACAGAAAACGTGGTCTTATTGTTTCTTTAGTAAGTAAAGAGGTTTTGCATATCTGTGAGCCGTGGCCCTTTCACAGGGCTTACTTGGTTTGTAACAGTAGTGAGATTGTAGCTGTCTGTGGTTTAAGCTTTTGCTGTCGGACTTCGTTTTTAAAGACGGCTCTGTGTCTGGGAGGGACTTTAGTTAGCAACAGCGCTCTTAAAATTCTCCTTTAAGTGTAAGCTTAAGCAGAAAGTCATTTTTATACATCTCTCATACTTTTCTATGAAGTGATTAAACAAGAAGCCAACCCCTCCCCCCCCCCAAAAAAAAAAGCTAAGGTCTCACGCAGTTGTGAGAGTCCTAGGATTCCTTTCACAGGTGCTGTGTCTGCCCATCAGGTCCAGTTGAGTCCCACACATGGAACACACTGTGTTTGCCTAGTAAAAGCCACTTATTAGTTTCATTTACGGATAGCTTCCACCATGGTTGCTGCCTCATTACAGACCCATGGTCGGTTGAATCACTGATCTGGTGTGATTGATTGCAACATGCTCCCTCTCCTTTCCTGTGGTCGTTTGCCAGGTGTGGTCTTTAGCGGAAGAGAGCTGGTGAGCTCAGTGGGTAACTGCTCACCTGCGCACTGAGTGGTCTGTGATTCAAGGCCACCAGCTGGGCCCCTGGAGAAAGACGTGGCAGTCTTCTCCCATAAAGATGACAGCCTTGGAAACCCACCTTACGGGGCATTTCTGCGCTATCAACTCTTAAGCTGGGGCATTAGGAGTAGGAGCGGTTAAAACCAAGAGCTTTAGTAATAGAATCTGTGCATATGGGGGCGGGGATCCTGCAGACGGTTTAAAAGAGATGTGGGAGATCGATTGGATCAAATTGCTGCTTTTGTGGGACAGTGCTTAGGGTCAGGCATTTGTCTTCCTTAAAGGATAAGAATCCGAATTGAGGCTATATCTAGATGACTCTTAAAGGCCAACGTTGAGAACAAAAATCCAAACTCACAGCTATCAAGTCAATGCCAACTCACAGCAACCCTATAGGACAGGGTAGAACTGTCCTGGTGAGTTTCTGAGGCTAACTCATTATTGCAGGAGTAGAAAGCCTCATCTTTCTCCCTCACAATGGGTGGTAGAAGTGGTAACTAAAGTAGCAGCTAAAAGAAAAAAAAATCATCATATAAGAAATTAAAGGGGTTTCGATTATTTTATTTCATAGCATGTGTGTATTTTGGAGTGTAGAGTTTTATTAGAGGAGGGGGAATGTTTTATGACTTGTTTTCTTGAACAAATAGCGTAAGATTGCACCTCAGATGACTATTGAAAAGTTGGAGAAATTACACCTTGATGAGTTGGTTTGGCTAGATTCCATCACGTGCTAAAAAGAAAATACACTATACTAAAAAGGTTTCTTTCTAAGGGTTCAACTGGCAGGGAAATCAACAGATCTTATTGATAGAGGATTATAAATTTAAGAAAGAGCATATAGAAAATTTTGCTGTCCTCCAAACAAATTTTTACAGAAAGAAAAGCAGTTCTCTCCTCATGGATAAGTGATAATCTAAGTAAGCGTTAGGAACACATTTTCCTATAGAAATGATATAAATTACGGATAGATTCCCTGGAAACCTCTCAAAATTCTACTTAATTCTGAGTACCACTAAATATTATGTATTTGGGAAAACATACTGTCAACAAACAATACCAGACTTTAACTCTTCCTCGCTCTCCCCACCCTCCTTCACCCTCATGCAGTTCACTGGATGGCTTTTTCTCTCCCAAGCGGGGGCCACCAGAGGAGTGATGTTCCAAGGACGTGGGTTACTGGGAAGGTCATTCTGGTAACCCCAGCGAGATGCTCAGACTAGTGCCCTGAGTGGGGCTCCCTTCTGGAAGTATTCTGTATCTGGTCAGGTTTCAAAACATCAGGTTTTCTGGAGATCAATGCCATACCAATCATTAACTCCTTAGGTTCCTAACTTAGAGAGTTTTTAGCAACACCTTGAGAGTGTTTGTGTCCTTGCTCAACAGATTGCTAAGAAAGCCTGAGATCTCATAGGACTGTTTTGTCCTTGGTCCAGGAGGTTGTGAGAAGTAATAAACATTACAATCCATAGAGAAAAGGTTTTCAGAAAGCATGACCACTAGGGCACACCATAAATTATGTCCTACAGAACACCCTGGCTTGTCTGATGAACTGTCTTCATTGGCATTTGAATTTTATACTGCTTGCTGCATTTACCTCCTCAGCTTTATTAACTGCACTTTCCTTTGTTTTAAAGTGTTAATGTGTCCATTTAAAACGTATGGTGGTTGTATTAGTCTGGGTACTTATGAGAAACAAGTCCACTGCAACTCATGTATAAGAGAGAGTTTTATGTAAAGAAAATGTGCATCACGAAAACATCCCAACCCAATGCTGCCCAAGCCCACAAGTCCAGCATTAACCCATTTACCCAACACCAGTCCACAAAGTCTTCCACCTCACAAAACAGAGGCAATGATGCCGACTGCAGGAGGAAAGCTGAGTCAGTGAACGAATAAGCATCTCAGCGCTAGCAGGGGTCTCCACACGGCTGCTCCAGCACCCAGGGCTGCATCGGGATAGGTCCATGTGGCTTCTCCTTGGGGATGTCTTGTATGAAGTCCATCTTGCAAGCTGAAGCAGGGAGCTGCTAAGGCAGCTGCACCCTGGTGCGACCATCACAAAACAAGAGACCCGAGAATTAAAAAGGCGAGGCTCACCACCCATTTATCCCTCCGCCTTTCAATTAGCCCCACGTGATTATCGGCCAGGCAGGCACAATTAACTAACTCTGGTGAATAATTCATGTCATTTAATAAATGCTGTCATTAGTTGCTGTCAAGTTGGAGTCTTTATCACCACAGAAAGAAGCGTTGCTGGGATCTGCAGCGGCATCATGATCTTTGATATGTTTGAGCTGCTCTTGTGGCAATGACGTCACTTCTCCTGGAGGGTTTCCTTCCTTGTTGCTGACCCTTTGCTTTACCAAACATGTCCTTCTCTGGTGACTGGTCTTCCCGGACCAAAGTAAGCAAACCAATGGCTCCATCCTCACTTCTAAGGAGCACTCATTTTTATTTCTTCTTAGACTAGCCACTCTGTATCATTAGCTCATATTGGCCAGAGCTGCAAGCTGGAATCATGAGTGGGTGATTTATATCATGAACTTTAGTTTTATTCTTAGCGAATGAAAAAAATTAAGAACAGGGGGCATGTTAATATTTTTAACTAAAAACCATGTTTTGTAAGCTTTTCCTGAGGCACTTTATCAAAGTGGCATATCACAGGCCTATGTCATTGATAATTCTAAAGAGAGTATTTGCTACAGAGGGTAAAATGCTGCTTTTGAATTATCAGTAAGGCAGACAAATTGTTGTCACAGATTGTTTCACTTTAATTGTACATAATTATAGACTTTTATCATTCTCATTTCTCTCTTTTTTTTCTTCTTTCTTCTTTTCCAGTTCTCCCTCCAGTGCTGGTTCCAAGACACAGCGAATATAACCCTCAGCACAGCCTCTTAGCTCAGTTCCGAAACATAGGACAAAATGAGCCTCACATGCCACTCAATGCCACTTTTCCAGATTCTTTCCAGCAGCCTAACAGCCATCCGTTTCCTCACTCACCCGACAGCAGTTACCCAAACTCTCCTGGGAGCAGCAATAGCACCTACCCCCACTCTCCCACCAGCTCAGACCCCGGAAGCCCTTTTCAGATGCCAGGTAGGTGGAATGTTGGGCAGAGTGCTGTGATTAGATCTGCTCTGGGAGTTGGGGGTGTGGGGGCATCTGGAATGTAGAGATCTTCGTGGCTCCTGTGTGTGACCCGGGCTCTAGTGCTCCCACAATGTGTCATTTGAGCCAAGAAGACTGTGTAGCCAAGTAAGCAGACATCATGTTTTATTTGTCAGGCACAGTTGCTTGAATAAGCTGTTTTCCCTTGATTTTAAAGGCTTTGAAGCAGCTGCATCCTTTTGGGAGTGACATAATGGTTAGAGTTTTTGCTTTTGATAAAAGAGGAGAAAAGTAGCATGCTGCTGCTCACCTTTGTGGTTCTGAGATATACCACCTTAATGAGCATCCTTTTCATACATAGAAGAACACAGGCTGTGAGTGCAACCTCAGAAAACTAACTTCCTGAGGGATCACACTCCCCATACTTAAATTCATTTAACCGGTGACGTAATCCCAAGAAGCGTATACTTCAACATCAAAGGAGTTGTAACAGGGGCACTGGAAACCATCTGTTTGTTTAATTTAGCAAAGACAAAAACAGTGTCCCTCTTTCTGGAAAAGATTTAACTGATGGTACAGTGTTTAGCAAAATAAATGATTAATTTAGAACATGAGATTTCTCAAGTTACAGGTTAGTAATAAGCAAGCACCTCAGAAAGGAAGGAAAAATTATTGCCAAATTGCTTGCCAGGACGCCTCAAGAAGGTTACTGTGAACAAAGATGGATGCTTCATCTCTGTTAGTACTTCAAGGGAAAAAGATTGGGTCAGCATATCTGTTGGGCCACTTGAAATGCTTTAAGTAAATTTGAATTGAACCCTAGTGCTGATGTGTCTGGAGAACTTGACAAGTGGTCTGGGCTTGATCTTACTTGCTCGTATGTATTGATTGATTGACTGCTTCCTTTTGCTTTGAGCCTGTTTATTTTGCAATGTATTATTTATTTTCAATACAGCACTCTTTAGGACGAGGCTGATAATAGTTTAAAATACCATCTTACCTATAGATATTTTTTACTTACCCCACTGTCTCCCAGACCTACTGGAGACCTGATGGGTAAGTTAGTAGTGAGAAGTTTAGTTCTGATGAACCTATCAGGGTGGTCCCAACAGTGGGGTGGGGGTGGGGACTCGCAGAAAGGAAAATTGTATCACTTGAATTCAGACTTTATGTTCCTAGCTGTCAGTAATTAAGGTGGAGGCTAAGTAGAGGAAGTATGGAAAGGAGAAAGTTGAGGAGTAGGAGGAGCCTCTCAGGGGAAGTGTAGAATAGTGCCCATAATCACTACCCCCTCGCAGTGCTGCGTATGCAATTGCATGTGACACTTCCACCAGCTGTTTTGCAGAACTCCATTCGATGTGGTCTCAGAGGAGACGCTTTGTCTTCCTTGCTGGCTGCAGGTAAATCAGCTGCAGGGAAGACGCTGAGTTCAAAGCAGCTGGGGAAAGGGTGAAAAAGGCATCCAGATCAGGCCCCTTGAGTCCAGGGTCAGTGCTTTGAGTCATCGCTTGTTAGCAGGGCCTTTGTTAGCAGCTGGATGGTGGGAGTTACTGGGTGATGATGCAGCTGAGAGTCAGACATGGAAATCACAGAGGAAAACAGAGGCAGCACTCATAGTTATGTGCATCCAGCAGTTACTCTGCACAGTCTAGTGCAGGGGTCGGCAAACTTTTAAGATAGAAGAGCTCATTCTGCCCCACACAACAATTTAAAAGTTATTCAAGAGTCATACATATGTTTTTACAAATGAACATTTTAAGTAACATTAAATGAAACTATGATAGTTTTCGTTTCATTTTCAATTGTACTTCAGGAGCCACATTGTACCGAAAGAGCCACACTTTGCCGACCTCTGGTCTAGAGTACTTACCGCAGTTACTCATGATTCCCTAAGGTAAAGAGTTCTGAAGCCTTGGTCTTAAATGTTATTTGCCAGTTTGACTATATGCTATTTAGGGAGGAAAAATCTGAAATAGAAGATGTCTATGATAAACTGGTGTATTTCCTTATTGTTCTGTTACAAAGAGTTCTAAAACTAGTGATAAAGTAGATAAGAAGAAAGGTATTTGAAACAGGTTGCTTGAGGTCATGGAAAATGAACAGAGGAATTGGTAGACAATACTAAAACTCTGGATAGATTCCTAAGAGCCAAAGTTTAATGCAAGTGGCCTTGAAGCTGCTTCTCTGAAGAAGTCTGAAAAATTCACAGGCTCTCTAAAGTGGAATGCATTTAATTTTTTTTCGGTTTTTTAAATCATTTTGTTGGGGGCTCATACACCTCTTATCACAATCCATATATCCATCCATTGTGTCAAGCACATTTGTGCATGTAATTGTTTTTATATGCAGTCCTGATTGTTTTCAAATAAACACAATTTGATAGGCAGACAACTTCTGAAACCGGCATACAGTATTTTTCCTCCCACTGAATTTTCACAAAAAATAGTCTAAGATTTTGGGTGAGTAGTTATTTTCAGAAATAGTTAAGTCGAATATCTGTAGTAACCAGTCTCCTGCCAACCAAAGCCAAACTCACTGCCGTTGCCTGGATTCCAACACGTAATGGCCACATAAGACAGAGTAGAGCTGCCCTGTTGTCGCAGGCTGTAAATCTCGAAGGAAGCCCACTGCCTCATTGTCCTCCTGTGGAGCAGCTGTTAGCTTTGAACTTCAGATCTTTTGGTTAGCAGCTGAACACTTAACCACACTGCATCCCCAGGGCTTCTTAATCATCTGACCTAAACCCAGGATCAACAAGTCAATTTCAATTGGCAGCAACCCTGTGAGCAGAGTTTATCAGCTGGTTAAGGTTTCTGAGACTAAATCTCTGTGGGAGCAGGCAGCTTCATCTTTGTCTCACAGACGATCTGCTGACATTGAGGTTAACAGCCCAGCACATAACCCTCTACCTCACTCAGAATTTAAGCCCTCTCTGTTACTGAGTCAGGTCCGACTCATAGCTACCCTACATGGGGTCTCTGAGGCTGTGAACCTTTATGGGAGCCGACAGCTTCATCTCTTTCCCACAGAGGGGCTGCTGAGTAAGAACTGCTGACTTTGAGGTCAGCAGCCCAATGCATAATTCAGTACCCCTCTAGGGTGCTTTTAATCTTCGGACAGGGAGGTTGAAATCATAGCTAGATTTATCTCCCAAGAATTGCAGCACAGAAAGAATATTATGCACGTATATGAATCACAAACTAAGGAATCATGTTCTTTTTAAACTTTATAGCTGATACACCCCCACCTGCTTACCTACCTCCTGAAGACCCCATGGCCCAGGATGGCTCACAGCCGATGGACACAAATATGATGGCACCTTCACTGCCCTCAGAAACCAACAGAGGAGGTAAAATTGCCACTTATCTAAAGGTTTGCAGGCCAAATGCTATTTCTCCCACAGATTTTTCATTAATCTTTGCAAAAGTAGCTATTTGAGAAAGGTATAACACAGTGATAAAATCTCAATAGAAAGAATTATTTTTGGACACCAAAATAAGTCTTTTTTTTTTTTTTAAAGCAACAACAAAAAAATTGACTTAATAGAGGTTGCATATAATTGTTCAATTGTCTGCGTAGATCATTGCTACCTGGCAATTTTAAATCGATGCTGAGACATAATGAGTATCGTAATACTGAAGTTGAGTTTTTACTTGTGATTTCCAGAATTAGAAATTCACAGTTCATATAACTGGGTTTTCCAAAAGGATTCTTTTTCAGATCTAGTTTATTTTCTTGATTTGTCTACCTGCAGCTAGAACCAACTAATGAAACTGACTTCTAATTTCTAGAAATTTCTAACTTTGTTGCACAATGGTTTTAGCCCTGAGCTGCCAACTAAAAGGTCGTGGTTCAAACTCGCCAGTGGCTCCACGAGGGAAAAGACCTAAAGACCTACTGCCATAAAGATTATAGCCGAGGAAACCCTGTATGACGGTTGTACTTGATCATCGAGGGTCGCTATTAGTCAGAATCAACTCCATGGCACATAACACCAGTTTTGGTGCCAAAAAGGATTTGAAACACATGGTTTTTCTGTTCTTAGAGAGTTTGTAAGCAGGGCTGCACGCTCCTTTCCATGTCCGATGGTGGTGGGTCTTTGTTCCCGGCTTCCTATTTTCCTTGGGAATGACTGAAGGGAGGATGGCATCATTCTTTCCAGGCTGCAGTGGAAAGTCGAGTAGGTATAAGTGAACAGAGAATCGGATAAACATGTTTGGGAGACCCCTGAGTATCTGCACGAGGCCCTGACCAAATTAACCTCCCATGAAGAATAGACTTTAGTGTGATGTGCTGTACGTGTGGCCCGCACCATTCAGTTTGTATGCAGTGTTTGGAAACTGAAGTTAAACTGTGATTTGATTACTTAAACCAGTAAACAAGTGGCCATGGAGGGAGTCATTCTGAGTCCTGCCCCCTCCCCCCGATGGGTCAGAGTAGAACTGAGCTTCATGGGGTTTCAATGGCTGTGACTTTACCAGACTCTTTTCTAAGACGTGTTTGGGTGCTCCCAAACGACCAGCCATTCAGACAGTGACTGAGTGTTAACAATGGCTTTGGCCATCCAGAGACTCTTAGGTGTATCTTATTTCATTCTTAGCATATTTTAATTAAAGTACACAGAGGCTTCAAAAAGTTCATGGATTGGGATCATGATAGTGGTGGTGGTGGTGGGGGCAGCATTTAGGAATTATAGGAAAGTTGTATTTTTTCATCGTTGCTACATCGCACCCTGACTGGCTCGTTTCCTCCCCAAAACCCTTCTGTATGGGGATGTCCAGTGGCCTACAAATGGGCTTTGGGTCTCCACTCCACACTCCCCGCCCTCATTTCAGTATAATATAATTTTTTGTTCAGATGATGCCTGATACCTGATCCCTTCCTCCCCCCCAACCCCCCCCCACTACATGATCCGAATTCTACCTTGCAAGTCTGGCTAGACCAGAGGATGTACACTGGTACAGATAGGAACTGGAAACACAGGGAATCCAGGGCGGATGATCCCTTCAGGACCAGTGGTATGAGTGGCGATACTGGGAGCGTAGAGGGAGGGTGGGTTGGAAAGAGGGAATCGATTACAAGGGTCTACATGTGACCTCCTCCCTGGGGGGACGGACAACAGAAAAGTGAGTGAAGGGAGATGTTGGACAGGGCAGGATATGACAAAATAATAATTTATAAATTATCAAGGGTTTGCGGGGAGGGAGGGGAAAAAAATGACCTGATGCCAGGGGCTTAAGTGGAGAGGAAATGTTTTGAGAATGATGAGGACAATGAATGTACAAATGTGTTTTACACAATTGATGTGTGTATGGATTGTGATAAGAGTTGTATGAGCCCCTAATAAATGATCAATAAAAAAAATTAAAAGGCCAGGTTAAAAAGAAAAAAAAAGTTCATGGAAAAATTCCATTACTTTTCATTCCATCTTTCCATGAACTTTTTGACACTTACCTTGTAAAAGAGACTTTATTTTTTTGCTGTAGTTGCTTGTACGGAGCCCTGGTGATACTGTCAGGTTAGATTGCTAACCACGATTTTGGCAGTTCAAACCCACCAACCTATTCACAGGAGAAAGATGTGAAGCTATCTACAGCCTGTAAAACCGTATATAGGAATGCTGCAAGTGGGAAGGAGCTCTTGGAGGCATCGTGGTTATGCATTGGGCTGCAATTGCATGGTCAGCAGTTCAAAACTACTAGCCAGCTCCAAGGGAGAAAGATGGGGGTCTTTCTACTCCATAAAGAGTTAAAGTCTCAGAAACTCACAGGGGCAGGTATATCCTACCCCCCTAATGGGTCATTGTGAGTCAGAATTGACTCCATGGATTTTTCTCTTACCCAAAGGAGCCCTGATGGCTGACCTCAAGGTCAGTCTTAGAAACCCACAGGGGCACTTTTACCCTGCCCTCTAGGGTCACCGTCAGTCACACACAACTCATGGGCAGTGACTTTGACTTTGATGAGTTGGGGTGACTCAGTGGCAGTGACTAGTTGGTTGTATGTTTTCAGTACTTAAAATTTGCTCATGAACGCAACGAACCTTTATTAGGTTAGCAATGTAGTAAAATAGATTGTACACCTTTTTACCTGTAAAATATCTTCCACAACCTACACTGGTGTGGCCTGGGGGAATTCTCTCTTTGTATTTTCTCTTTCAGGGAATGAGCTGTAGCTCATACCAGGGTCATACCTTTAATATGTGATCAATCACTACATAGTAAAAGGCAGTATTTTTATCTTTTTTAAAAAATTGGCTTTATACTTTGGTTCCTGATCATCTCTAGAAGATCCTCTCAAACTTATACTTGTGGGTCAGCAATAAAAGAAATAAGATTTTGGTTCAGGAAAATAATCCCTATCTCACACATCTTTGGATTTTGCATTTGGGGATGAGTGTAACAAAAGAGAGCATAGTATGAACCTTATTTTTGTTTTAAACCTTTGGTGATTTTCCTAGATAGCATTCAGCAAACTGCTGCCTACTAATCAGACAACCTGCTGCCTTTTTCTGTAAGTAACGTGCTAATGGAACACAGGCATGTTTATTTATTTATCTATTATCTACATCTGCTTTCCTGTTACAGGAGCAGAGTTGAATAATTACAGTGGAGACCTTATGGCCCACGAAGTAATTCTGGTCTTTCTCGCGCATGCTCACACATACGCGGGTGCTTCAGCCCTGTCCTAAATGATTAGTGTTTTGAACGATTCTGGTAGTTGATTTGAGCCCATGGCTGTTATGCTGAGTCCAACTCCCAGTGATGCTTCATAGTGTTTCCAGGGCTTTGTGAGCATTTAGGGGACCAGACAGCCTCATTTTTCTCTCAAGGAGTAAATGGTGGGTTTGAACCTTGGACTTTGAAATTAACAGTCCAACATTTACCTTACAGTACCACCAGGACTCTTGATATTTATTAAGAATGATTGATTATTAATGTTGTACGCGTCTTCAAAATTGGGCAGCTATAAACCAACAAAATTTTGTTCTTTAAAATATACTTTGGGATGAGAGCGGTGTTTAGGAAACAGAAATTGTATGTGTTTTCAGCTCATTTGTTTATATAGAACAACTAAAGTATGTGTATTTTTTTAAATGGTCATTTTCCTGATTTTATTTACTAAATTTAAAAGCTAAGTGCTTTTTAATACTTTTAGAGTTGATTTCAGAACATAGTGGAAATTGTCCTTTTACAGTTTCAATCTATGCTTCTGATGTGGATTTCCTTTCATTTTCTAACATGTTTATGATAATGCACCTCAGACTTTATAAACCTCAGCACATTACATATTGTTATAATGAGTATACAGTAGGTTGTATTCCTGGAATCTAAAGCACTGGTCTAAGAAGTTTTAGTACAGAAGGAACTTATCTTTAAAATCTTTTAGTTTGCAAATGTTTAGAAGCATGTTCTGTTTGGAGATTTGTTGGTCTTAAGAGATTTGACTTAACAAGCTGCATCCTGTCAGTAAAGTTGGGTAATTTCCATTGTTGGCCCATTCTGGGAATAGAGAGACAAAACACACCTGCTCTGCATGACTTAGAGCAAATATAAGGAAGTTAGCATGAAATCTGGATGAGAGAGATATGATTCATTCTGTAAAAATGGCCTGCTGGCAGGATTTCTTCCTGAGTTTCAGCACCGGAGCAGAGCTCTAGCTGTGGTAGTTATTGGCAACGAGATGTGAAGCAAAGACATTTCTTATCAATAATTAGAAACTGATTTTCATTTCTTTGAAATAGCATAACCATACTAATACTTTAGCTCAAATCTGTCACTTTGCCATACTGTGGTGGTTTACATGTTGCTGTGCTACAAGAAGTTAGGCCACTGGTAGCTCCCTTATCAGGGTCACCTGTGGTGGCCAGGTTTCTGCAGCGCTTACAGAGTGAGGCAGACGAAGACCTGGCAGTGTACTTCTGTAGTAATTGGCCAGCGAAAACCAAACGAATAGCAGGACGACATTGATTCAGTGACAGGATAGACAGGATGTATTTTCTGTGTTACAAATTGAACATAATGGAAGCATAATGATTCATCACAAAAACAATATGTAATTATATATTGTGAAATACTTTTAAAATTTTTATTTTTTCATAATTGGTACTTTTTTTTCTTAAACATTTTATTGGGGGTTCATGCAATTCTTATCAATCCATACATCCATCCATTATGTCAAGCACATTTGCACTTTTGTTGCCATCATCATTCTCAAAACATTCGCTTTCTACTTGAGCCTTTAATATCAGCTCCTCATTTTCCCCCCTCCCTCCCCGCTCCTCCTTCCCTCTGAAATATTATGTATTGTGAAATGTTTATATTTCTAATTACAAATCAGTGAAATTTTGTCTTGTAGCATGGTGTAGCATGAGTAACAGTCTTCATAGGAGTAACAGTACTCCTATGCGGGTGTATAGCACCGATGAAGCATACAACATTCCTTTAGTTCTTTAATGCTTCTCTCCTCACTCTGCCCCCACTATCATGACCCCAGTTCTATCCTACAAATCTGGATAGACCAGAGCATGTACATGAGTACATAAGAGCTCTCAACACATGGAATCTAGGACAGATAAACCCCTCAGGAACAATGGGTGTAGTGATACCCTGAGGGTAGGGGGAAGGTGGGGGAGAAAGGGGGGAACCCGTCGCAATGATCGACATATAAACCACGCTCTTCCCCCAGGGTGATGGACAACGGAAACCTGGGTGAAGGGAGACAGCGGATGGTGTTAGATATGAAAATGATAATTTATAATTGATGGAGGGGAGGGAGGGAAAACAATGAGGAGCTGATACCAAGGGCTCAAATAAAAAAAGTGTTTTGAAAAGGATGATGGCAACATATGTATAAATGTGTTTGACACAATGGATGTTTGGATTGTTGGAAGAGCCCCCAAATAAAATTATTTTAAAAAATTATATATATATATATATGGCCTTCAATGTATCACACCTGAATTTAGAGATTTTCTCATGACTATATCTGGAACATTGGACACTAATGACCCAAGACCAGACATGTTCTCATCAAGGGCATCGCACAAGAAAGGGAAAAGTCATTAAAAAGATAGGAAAGTAAGAAAAGACCAAAGTGTATGTTAGAGTACAGAAATGGTTGATGATTCTGCATGCTTTAAAATTGGGAAGGATGTGAGTCAAGGTTGTTTGTATCCATTCACCACACTTTTCCAATCTGTATCTAAGCAAGTAATCCAAGAAGCTGGACTATGTGAAGAAGAATACGACATCAAGATTGGAGAAAGGCACGTTAAGTGTCTGCAATAATCAGATGCACAACCTTGCTCTCTGAAAGCCAAAAGGACTTGAAGCACTTACTTTTTTTCTCTGTATTTATCCTTTACCTAGATTCCTCCAAATATAACATTCTAAAAATATCGTAGTTAAATACTTAATTAAGATAGGGACATTGATAAAATTAAATTGATCTTATATTTCTTTGTTAGTACTCATTGGCCAATGATGGTTATTTCAACATAATTTGACTTAGTCTTGAGAAAACTGTTAGTGACTTTTTATTATTAACTTAGTAATATATGTTCAGTACATTTTTTTTTTTTTCATTACAAGACATTCGCTTTGAGTTTAAGAGTTTGGATAGAAATACAGAATGATCCTGAGCACATATATCATATTCAAAACATTTTCTTTCTACTTGACCCCTTGGTATCAGCTCCTCCTTTTTCTTTTTTAATTTAGAATAAGTTTATTTATTTATTATTTTTTAAATCGTTTTATTAGGGTCTCATACAACTCTTATCACAATCTATACATACATCAGTTGCGTAAAGCACATTTGTATATTCATTGCCCTCAGCATTCTCAAAGCACCTACTCTCCACGTAAGCCCCTGGCATCAGCTCCTCATTTTTTCCCCTCCCTACCCGCTCCCCCCTCCCTCTGAGCCCTTGATAATTACAGAAGGGTCTCGGGGAGGAGATGAGCCAGTCAGGGTGTGATGTAGCAACGATGAAACATACAACTTTCCTCTAGTTCCTAAATGCCCCCCACCCCCACCCCACACTATCCTGACCCAAATTCTACCTTGCAAGTCAGGCTAGACCAGAGGATGTACACTGGTACAGATAGGAACTGGAAACACAGGGAATCCAGGGCGGATGAGCCCTACAGGACCAGTGGTGAGAGTGGTGATGCTGGGAGGGCAGAGGGAGAGTGGGTTGGCAAGGGGGGAACTGATTACAAGGATCTACATATGACCTTCTCCCTGGGGAATGGACAACAGAAAAGTGGGTGAAGCACTTACTGATGAAGATCAGAGACCTTCAGTATGGATCACAACTCCATATAAAACAAACAAAAATCTTCACAACTGGTCCAATAAATAACATCCGGATAAACAGAGAGAAGATCGAAGTTGTTAAAGATTTCGTTTTACTTGGATTCACACTGCCCGGGGAAGCAAATCACTCAAATCAAATGGCATCAACTCGTGATCATAGTTGGGCAGTTCTGCTGCAAAAGACCTCTCGAAAGTGTTAACAGCCAAGCTGTTGTCACCTTGAGGACTGATGTGCACATGCCCCAAGCCATAATATTCTTATTTGTCTCATATGCATGCAAAATTTCTACAAGAGTAAGAAGACCAAAAAGAATCAATGCATTTTAATTATGTTGGCGAAGAATATGAATATACTGTGGACTACCAGCCAGACAAACCAATGTGTGTTTGAAGAAGTACAGCTATTTACAAGTGCGGATGGGGAGACCGTCTCATACTTTGGACAAATTATCAGCAGGGACTAGTCCCTGGAGAAGTAGTACATTATGCTTGATAGAGAGTCAGCAAAACAGAGGAAGACCCTCAGAAAGACAAATTGGCACAGTGGCTGTAACAATCGGCTCAAACAGCAACAGTTTGAGGGTGGCACAGAATGAAGCATTGTTTCACTTTCATGTACGGAGAGTGTAAGTTGGAATGGACTTGCCAGCACTTAACAACACAGCAGTCCTTTTTATGCCGGCACATTTCAAATATTTTCTATCCTCGCTAGTCCTCGTCCCGTTCTTTTTTTACTTGCCAAGTGTTGTGTTTCTTTAAAGAGTACGTCAGGATCTGTGGTGAGGACAGCTTTTATTTTGCCTGTTACTTAGCAAGTAGCATAACACTTAGTATTCAGCAAATACTGTTAGCTGGTTGGCTCAGCTGACGCTGTAGTTATCTAACAGTAATCAGAATAACTTCCAATTACAGGGGAATGCCATACTTAGTTAATGAGCACCTGCTTCAGACATCATATGTAAAATGTATACATTACATTAGCAATTGACTTTGTCATATCTTCATGACATCCATGATCCTGAGCCAGCTTTTCAGCAGATTGAGCTTTCCCCCCACTTTCTTTCTTAACAGATGTTCAGGCAGTTGCTTATGAGGAACCCAAGCACTGGTGCTCCATTGTCTACTATGAGCTCAACAATCGTGTGGGTGAAGCGTTCCATGCCTCCTCCACAAGCGTGCTGGTGGACGGGTTCACTGATCCTTCCAACAACAAGAACCGTTTCTGTCTTGGGCTGCTGTCCAATGTTAACCGGAATTCCACTATTGAAAACACGAGGCGGCACATTGGAAAAGGTGAGCCTTCCCTTGGAGCGCTTTGAACTTGATTTGCTGAATCCTTTCCCCATGTGACTAGACTTCATTATTCCTATGTTCTCTTGCTACAGTTTATAAATATTTTTTTCCAGTTTTATGATCAGGAAGTTCTTCATGTTCCAGTTAGTGATTTGTGTGGTTTTTCTACCAGCTCTCATAATACTGAGAGAAGCTTGCTGAAATAGTGATCTGCTTTTACGGAGGGGGCTAGGCTACTAGTATGTCTTTTGTGCTATACTAAAATACCTGTTAAAGAATGTTCTACAACACTCGAGAGAAAGCTACAACACAGACACCAAATTCTATTTCAAGTGAGGGTCATAACTCAGTGTAAAGAAAAACAAGAATCAATCCAAAAGCACTTCAGAACGTAGTCTTTGACTGTAAGTTGAATGGGGCCAGAAGTGGTGGGAGGAGTTTGGGTTTACAAACAACTCTCTTGAACTCTTTTTTAGCTGATCTGATTATTCATTTTCCATGAACTCACAATCCGTGCTCACGGAAGCAGCAGTCAAATCATACGGCGCATTGCACCGGGCAGATCTGCTGCACAAAGCCTCTTTTAAAGTCTTCAAGAGCCAAGATGGCACTTTGCAGACTACAGTCCACCATGTCCCAGGCCATGGTGTTTTCAGTCACCTCAGATGTAGAGGTTGTCGTGAATCAGAAGCAACCTGGCAGCAACTGGTTTGGTTTTAGTGGGATAAGTGGGAGAGAACTCCGGAACAGCAGATTTACAAGAGAAATACAGCTGACTGATTTACATACGATCATATGTAGGCTCATGAGTAACCATGTAAACGAAAAGTCCAAACCATGATACTGTTTTGTTACCTATAAATTAGAAGCTTTTGTTTTTGTTCATAATCAGCCCTGTCACAAGTGACATGAGAAGGGCACTGAGTCCTACGCTGTTGCTGAGGGTGGAAACTGGCTCACGCTTTCTGCAAAGCCGTTTGGTGAAAAGCGTATCAAGAGCCTTCCATCCAGTCATTGAATTTGCAGGAATATCTCCTCAGGGTACTATCAGAATTTGTCCAAAGACTTTCCCTCGGCGTGGGCATAATAGCAGAAATGGCCCAGTAGTGGGAGAATCCTTAAATAAATCAATACTTTGGTATAGCCATGCAGACAGTTTAATGTGTGCAAGGAAATTTTAATGATATGTAAGACTGAATACAGGGTGTCAAACTATGAACAATTATTACCTCTAGGTTGTCCAAGAAGTGAGAATATGTTTTTGTTTTACTTGCTTAGATTTTTAAACGTGAACATTCGTCATTTTTTTATAATGGAGGGAAGGGATGGTTTCTCTCCACCAGACAGAAAAATGGTCTTGTGCTTGCTAGTTAGTGTCACTGAAATCTTCGCCACCCTGCATACATATAAATCTAGCCCATAGCGTTTTGTATAAAGACAGTCGTTTCAGAATTGACTGAACCATACTAGAATGACTTTTACTTGTACGGTGGGTCATTTAAAGCCGCAAGGGACGTGACTCTGTACTGGATGGCCTCTGTAACATAATCCCCTAACTGATGTGGGCTTTGTGAAGATGTTGAGTCGGTTGTTGTTCTTGTTGTTCCCCCCTTCTTTCCTGTTTTTAAAGGCTGGATCAGATCAATTTCCTACACTTCTAGTATTCTAGATCTCACAGGAAGAAGTTTGGAGCAGGTGGTAGTTCAGTGAGATCAGATTTCACACTACGAATTATTTTCCCGGTTTCTTTTTTTAAACCAGACTTGATTTCTTACAGCTCTCAGCAGTCCTTCCTCCACCTGTGGCTTTCTAGTGTGTCCACTTCTCTCCATCCTCCCACTCTCCCTCTACCTCAGCTTTCTCAAACTCCGTAACAGAGCTTGAGTGACGAATCCATACAGAGTCCGTAATAATGTCCCTGGTTGGACTGTGCCTCTTTTTTTCCTCCTCCCCTTTATGAAATGGGAGTAATTTCAGTTCCTGGCAAAAGAGAGCATTAACCTCTCATCAGAATGAAACTGCTGGACTTTGTTATTCGTTATTAAGGGGCTTTTGTTCAGTGATTTCCTGGAGACCTGCTAAGCATGCACACTGGTGTGCAGACATCCTATGAGCTAACCCAAGTGCAGTTGAGGTTTTTAAGTTGTGCAGGATGTAGAGAGTATCTCTTTACCTAACTACAAAAGTTGAAATCCGTGTGAAGGTGCATTTCTGCGCTGAAATGCGCAGGTGCCTTTCATCTGTAAATCGCACTGACTGGCCGGCTCTGCTTCTCTTCCCGCAGGCGTCCATCTGTATTACGTTGGTGGAGAGGTGTATGCCGAGTGCCTCAGTGACAGTAGCATCTTTGTGCAAAGTCGGAACTGCAACTACCACCATGGATTCCATCCCACTACCGTGTGCAAGATCCCTAGTGGGTGTAGTCTGAAAATTTTCAACAACCAAGAATTCGCTCAGTTACTGGCACAGTCCGTGAACCATGGTTTCGAGACCGTCTACGAGCTCACCAAAATGTGTACTATCCGCATGAGCTTTGTGAAGGTGAGGGAGCACTGAGTCTTCCAGTCGGGGTTTGGCATACGTGAGCTCCATCTCAATATTTAAGCATATCTCCTCTTACTATGTCCACAGAAGTATTTTTAAACTCATAACAATGATGGCAATTATAAGGAAACTATCGGTAACTATCGGGAGTAGCAGACTTCCGTAGTCTTTTCTTATTTTGTTAGTACGATCTTAGCTATTGGGCAAATACTGAAATATGTTATGTACTTAACATTTATCATTTAAACACACGCTTGTCTCCTGAGATCAGTTCAGAGACACACTTCTCGTTTCTGGTTGTTTTTGTTTCAAGAATAAGCAAGTGGCCTTTATGTAAAAATACAAGCCCATCATCCAGGAAATTGTTTTTGATTGGTCAGCTTCTTTTAAGCTGTTCCTGTAAACCTCATGATTTTATTAAAGTCAAAAAGTTAATAAAGCACTTGCCCAAAGATTGTATGGTACTATTTGAAGAAGGAAAAGGTTAAAGATATGGATCATAATAATTAATCTTTGTGCTGCCTCATCTTCTGCTTCTAAGAAATAAAATATTTTACATGCCACTGGAATATAAAATAAATGTTTAAATATCTGAATAGATAGGATGAATCAGTTACTTACTCTCTGAATTCTCAAAAATAAGATATTCATTCTCTGTTACTTTGAGAGACATTTAATTATATGTTTAGGTGAGACAGTCGGCTTTTATGTTCTCTCTAGAAGCTCACCTAACTTGTTTTTAAACCTGTTTTATCATGTGTGTATTACTCAGGGTAATTTTGGAACCTCACTTTGCTCACCATCCTTAAAGGTATCCTTTCCTGAAGATGACTTACTCCATGTTCCTTGGATTAATAAGGGGTCCTGGTGGCATCAAAGATTAATTGCCGCGCTACTACCTTCAAGGTCAGCGGTTCAAACCCACCAGTCTTTGCCGGAGAAAGATGAGACGGTTTGCTCTTGTAAAGATGGGTAGTCGCAGAAAGCCTGGGAGCAGCACTGCCCTTGCCCTTCCTACAGGGTCACTGTGATCGTTCAGTATTAAAGGCAGCCCTTTGAAGAGCTTAACTTGCACACTGTGTCCTTAATAGACTTTACAGACCCTTTTCATTCTTTATTCAAATGTTAAAATGTAATATTTGACTAAATATTTGGCTAAAATGAATGTTTAAATAAAGGCAATGACTTGCTTGAAACATCAACTCCATGGCAGTGAGTGAGTGGGGATCCAATCCGGCTCTGTTAAGGAGATAGTTTTGGACTAACGATTTTTATTTGCACCTGACAATTGGTTCTCACATATCTGAGAAATCCAAATCAGTGTATCTGAACAAGTATTTTAGAGTTCTTGCTTGGTGCCAACCATTGTCCTGAGGGTCACTGCCATTGAGTAGATGCCAACTCATAGTGACCCTATGAGAACAAGGTAGAACTGCCCCTGTGGGGTTTCCAAGGTTATAACTCTACGGGAGTAGAAAGCCTCATCTATCTCTCGAGGAGTGGCTGGCGGTTTCAAACTGCTAACCTTGTGCATAGTAGCCCAACGTATAACCACTGGAGCTCACAGATAAATAGATCTGATCACTGCCCCCAGAGAATTGACTATCTAGCAGAGGAAAATGGACATAAAGAAGCCTTTCAATTAAATCAGCCTTCTGATATATGTATAAAGTGTGTGTGTGTGTGTGTGTGTGTACACACACATACATACATTGTTCCTCTATTGAGGTTTTTCCCTGGAAGTTCTGACATTTAGAATATTTCATGAGGCTGTCAAGTGGTGGTAGTGCTGGGCACCATCGAGTTGGTTCTGACTGTCACAACCTTATGCACAACAAAACGAAACCCCTTCCAGTCCTGGGCCTTCCTCACACTTGTGTTATGTACATGAGCTCACTGTTGCAGTCGCTGTGTGAGTTCATCCCATTGAATGTCTTCTCTCTTTTTTTTCTTTTTTGCTGCCCCACCACTTTACCAAGCACGGTGTCCTTCTCCCTGGATTGGTCTCTACGGGTAACATAACCACAGTACATGAGACAAAGTGTCACCGTATTTGTCTCCAGGGAGCATTGTGACTGACTTCTTCCAAGACAGATCTCTTTGGCTCTTTTGACAGTCCATAATATTTGGACTTCAATACAATAGTTCAAATGAATTGATTTCCTTCAGTCTTCCTTATTTAGCTTAATTATTTAATGTCCAACTTTCACATGCATATAAGGCAGTTGAAAATATCATGACTTGGGTTAGGCATATGTTGGTCCTCACAGTAACATCCATGCTTTTCAACACTGAACACTATTAAAACAACACTATTAAAAGAGGTGCTGTGTTGTGCCGCAGATTTACCTAATGCATTGTGGCTGATCACTCTCTTGACTGCTACTTCCAGGAGCATTGATTGTGGATTCATGCAAGATGAAATCATTGACAGCTTCAGTCTTCTCTCCATTTATCATGGTGGTGCCGATTGGTCCAGTTGTGAGGATTTTTGTTTTCTTCACATTGACTTATAATCCATATTGAAGGCTGCAATCCTTGATCTTCATCAGCAAATGCTTCAAGCCATCTTCCTTTCAGCAAGCAAGATTCAGTCAAATACATATTTTAGGTTTTTAATAAGTCTTCCTCCCTTCCACCCCTGATGCACACCTTTCCTGATTTTAAACCATGGAGCATTCATTCCCTTGTTCTGTTAGCACAACTCCCTCTTGATCAATGTAGCAGTTCCGCATGAGCACAATGAAGTGCTCTGGAACTCCCATTCTTCTTAAGGCTAGCCATCGTTTGCTATGATCCACGTAGTCGAATACCTGTGCATTAGAGTAGGTAGGTATCGGAAATATGTGAAACCCAATCTTTTATGATATGCCTCCCCAAAGAAAGGTTTGTGAGCTTCAAATTCCATTGTCCTCCATGGCAGGGAGTTTTTGACCATTTGCAATAACAAAATCGCTTCTCTCTGGTTCATAATGACTTTCTTCTATGGAACGTTCATGCCCTGCTTCAGTATTCTAAAGATGCCTGGCAAAATACCCCTTTGAGTAAATGAATTATGCGATCCACTGATTCTAGGCAATGGTTATAGATCCATAGTAGCTTTTTGGATATTTAATGTGCTGCCAATTTTGCTTAGAGATTTGTAGATCAAGAACTGTGTGTTCCTAGGACCTTCCTTTGCTGAATAGGGAAGGAACCGAATAATAGTTTGTCTAACCGAATATTTTCCTTATTTTCTCAATGATAAAATGAGAACTTAGTAATAACCTTTTGAGAAAAATAAATAACATCACAGCGAATTATCTTATAACATCCAGACTCAGAAAGGTAAAATATATGATTTGCACACCTTTGGGTTACGAAATAAAGATGTTATCAATTCAGTGGAATAGTCACTATCATATTTAATAGCATGAACAGTGAAAATGAAAGTTCAAAGTTTCTTTATTAAAACTACCTTATAATGTATTTTAAAACTTTGTTTGCCCAACATCCAGGTGTTTGTAGTCTAGAATCCATGGTAAGACTTAGATGAACACCTCTTAAATGTGCCCACTAAATTGTGCATGTGTGTGCATGTGTGCATGAGCACACACCTGCAAGTTTTCTTTGAGTAATGGGAGCATAACTTTAATCAGCCTCACTTGTGAATTATTTTTACTTCAGGTTAACCACTAAGGTAAACCTGTTAAGTGACCTTCACTGTGTTCCTTCTAGGGCTGGGGAGCAGAATACCACCGCCAGGATGTCACTAGCACCCCCTGCTGGATCGAGATACACCTCCACGGCCCCCTACAGTGGCTGGATAAAGTTCTTACTCAGATGGGCTCGCCTCATAATCCCATCTCTTCTGTGTCTTAAATGGCCCCAGGCTTCTGCCTCTTGAAGACTTTTGAGCCTTGCATGTACTTGAAGGATGGATGAGTCAGACATGATTAAGAACTATCGAAGGAACCTCGATAGTACTTGACCTCACGACCAACTGTTGGATTCCAAAATTCAAGAGATTAAATAAAATAAAATAAAAAAAAACAGAAAAAACCCTTGGTAACATACTGTTGATCTCAAGAACCTGTTTAGTTTCCATTATAACATTCTATTGTAAAATAAACTAAAATACCGGCTTGTAGCAGGACTTTGTGTATAGTTTAGAAAGATGGCTAAGCCGGAGACAAATCCCTCTATCGGAAAACTACCCTACGAGATTCTTTTGTGTTTGACACGGTGAGGCCATCATTTGGCAGAGGTTAGTATTCATAGAGTAGTGTGTCTTTCTGAAGTGGGTTTTTATCAGGTGTGGAGCCCATGTTGAGTCTTTTTTGCCATGGGCTTTCATAATATTTTTAAAGCATTTGTTTAGTATTGGTTTTTGATTATTTGTTAATTTGTTGATTTTTTTGTAAACAAAGGTTAATCTTGATGATCTATGTAGTAAACGTTCTAAAATTGTATGCTGATCATACTGCTGTCAAAATAATGTTAGGCATATGCTCTTTGCTAAATATGTGTGTACAGAGTATTTGGGAGTTAAGAGTTGGTTAGAGTAGAGGACCTAGGAGTATATGTGGGGGTTGGGCGGGAGAGGGAAGGCGGCAACTGAAAATGTAGAATATACTGTAAATTTCAGTTGGTTGCTTTAAAGAAACAAGCTGATGCCTGAATTTTGCTGTTTGTTTATTGGAGTTTCTATCGTGCCTTTTAATTTCCCCCCGTTGTCTTCTAGTTCATCTCCTCAAAAGCAGTTACGCAGCTGCTTAGTTCATATAACTGAGATCAAATGAGTGATTCCTGTGCTATTCCGACATGGATTTCCTATCTCTTTCGATACCCATTATCTGGAATGTTTAAATTTAATAAGCCATTTTATGGGGTTTAGTTTATATGAATTTTCAAGGGAATTATTTGCCAAACCTAGTTATTCTTAAATCTTTGCAAGATTTTAAAGACCATCCCTGTGTAAATCCATTAGACTGGAACATTTTTTTGTACTATGTTTGGTTTTCTTTTTCTTCTGCTAATCTTTTATATTCACTTACGCTCTCGAACACTGAGAATTTTTATTCCAAAACTCATGGGTTTTCTCTACTGGAAAATTTAAATAAACCAGACCTTATTGCATACTTTGATTAAAACTCTGGTGTTTCCTTTCTTGACATACTACTAGATTTTAGCATCAGTAAGATTTGTTACTCTTTTGAGAGTTTTCCCCCCCAATATTCTTTGCTGCCACGAATACAGCACACTAAATTAATACATACTATATTGTCAGAGGATATTAATTATAATGGCAGTTCCTTTTGAATTCTATTAATTCCAGTAGTATGTGTGTACAGTACATTGAGAGGTCAATAGATTAGGTCGTTAGCTTAATAAAAGTGAGAAACTTTGTCCTTTTGCGCAAAATAATCCCATGTTCATGAAAGAAAATTGAGTATTTATGAGCAGGGGTGGGATTCAAATAATTTAACCAGTTCGATGCCCTAATGACCATTTTAAGTATAGAAAAAGATATATCAAAAGGCCACTTCTTATTTCATACAGTTAATACTTAAATAAGAACAGTAAGAGATACACAAAAGTAGATTGCTATAAAAGTTTTAAAATATTCGTGAAAAAACATTCAATACCTGACCAAAAACATCAACAAAACTGTTATTGAAGAGATTTCATATTGCTTCTCGATTGGCATCCTCACTTGCAAGCTTCTTCTCTTTTATGTGAGCATCAGGGCTGTGTCTTCACCATCTTTTCACTGTAGGAGTAGATCCCATTCCTATAGAGGTAGGCCAGTTAGACAATAGTCATTGTGCTTGCTATATTAGAAACCGTTGACCTCTCTGAACCTACAATGTTCCTGTTGGAGAAACCCCTTTCTGCTTCTGCTGAAGCTACAGCAATTGCTTTGACGATATTTTTGGCTCTCTGAACTTGGTGCGTAACAGCTGAACGAAATGACAGCGTGTCACCCTCTGGTTTTTTGGCACTCTTTGTTTCCTACTGTTATATGTTTGTTAAAAATGTAGTATTTCATCAAAAATATAACGAGTTTTATTAAATGACTAAATAGTACAAGCATAGTCTAATTTTTTATATGTCTGGATGGTGGGTCCTTAGAATATGCTGTTGGTCAGATGAACGTTAAAGAGTAAGGAATATAACTTTGTGATTTCCATATTGGGTGCCCACCAGTTCATTAAACAACACAAAAGTATCGGTATCCATTCTGCTGAACCAGTGGGTACTGACTGCATCCCACTACTAGGTATGAGATAAAAACAAAACCCCGAAAACCCCTGTATTAACCACTGCTAAGTCAATTAGTCTACCCTTGACTTAGTTGGTCATGACATCCACACTCAGTGGGCTTTTAGGTGAAAGGTCGCAGTTATATCTCAGCAGTTGTCTCACAAATTAAGGTTGCAGCCTAGGATGCCCTATAGGGAAGTTCCACTATCTTGTAGAGGAGTTGGAATTGACCGGATGGTACACAACCATAGCATAGAACCAGGAGGCAGTGGTGGCTCAGTGGTTGAATCCTTGCTTTCCATTCAGGGGACCAAGGTGCTAGACCAGTGGTTCTCAGCCTTCCTAATGCAACCCTTTAATACAGTTCCTCATGTAGTGGTGACCCCCCAACCATAAAATTAATTTTCATTACTACATCACTGTAATTTTGCTACTGTTATGAATCAGGTGACCCTGTGAAAGGGTCGTTCAACCTCCAAAAGGGTCATGACCCACACAGGTTGAGAACCACTGTTATAGACCAGTGCTCTTCAAGTGCATCCGCCCACCACCGCCTGTCCGTCAACGGAGTATGTATGTGTTGCCATGATGGTAAACACAATTAAGTGGAGCTTCCAGACTAAGATGGACTAGGAAGGATGGTCTGTTCACTGGAAAAACCAGCCAGTGAAACTGGTTCACACTGTCGTCATGAGACAGGGTCCACACAGGCCGGTGACAGTAAATACATAGAAATACTCAGCGTGCTTTAGGGAATTCAGTTCTAACCATTAGTATTGTCATATCAATACAGAGATGATGGTTGAATCTTTCCTTTGTTAAGCAGTTACTGGGTACCCATCCTGTGGCAATCACTGTGGTAGGTGAGCAAAGTGAATAAATCTTGGACCCTTCACTCAAGTGGAAAAGGCAGGCAACCAAACGGGGAAAGCACACAAAAGACATGCACACCCCCATGCTGAAGAGTAAGAGAAGACTTCTTGGAACGGAGGGTGCCTATGCAAGCCTGATGTCCTAACTAGAAACTGTAAGCAAGGGACCAATAGGAGGAACTGTCTGTCAGCAGAAGCAGCCAAATCCATAAAGGCAAGGATGGGAGAACCCAGCACATTAGGGACCAGCCAATAATTCAGTATAGGTGGAGTACAGACCAATTGAGAAACGAGGTAGAATGGAGAGAAAGGAAGGGGTCAAGTCATTTAGGATCTTGGTGTGCCACACGAAGGAGTGGGCTTTTCCCTAGCAGTTTTGTTGTGAAAAATGTTTGATCACTGGTCAAACAGGCCAGAGTCCAGGAGAGGAAACTAGTGAAGCATTCACATCAGACACTAATAAATTAACTTCCATATAACCCCCTCCCAGGGGACGGATAAAAGAAAAATGGGTGAAGGGACACAGAGGTCAGTGTAAGATATGGAAGAAAAAAAAGTAAAAATTATCAAGAGTTCATGAGGGAGGGTAGGGGAAAGGCGAAAATGAGCTGATACCAAGGGCTCATGTAGAAAATATTTTGAAAATGATGATGGTAATAACATGTACAAATATGCTTGACATGATGGATGGATGGATGAATTGTGATAAGAGCTATACAAGCCCCCAATAAGATGATTAGGGAAAAAAAGCCTACAACCCAATAATCATGCATAGGATTTTATATCTTCATTTTGCCAAAAAACACAATTATGGTTGTTTTATGTCCAAAGTGTTTGATGGCACATTTAAAGTCCAAGAATAAGTTTTTAAAAGATATTTTAATACTTTTTTTTTTTAAAAAAGAACTTCCAAACTTTCTGACATCAAGTCAATTCCCAGCTAATAACAACTCCATGGACAAGGTAGGATTGCCCCTGTGGGTTTTAGAGGCTGTGTGTTAGTCCGAGTAGACTAGAGAAACAAATCTAGGGAGACTTACATGTGTATAAGAGAAATTTATACAAGTTTTATTGAGAAAATAGCCCACTCCAGACCAAGACCATAAGTCCAATATTAGCCCATACGTCCAATACCAGTCTATTCCTCTTCAGATTCATGCAACCATATAATGATGCTGAGTGCAGGAAAATTACAGGCCAGTGGGTGCAAAGTCTTGTGAATTCAGTGGCAGTGGAAGTATCTCAGTACTGGCAGGGGTCTCCACATGGTTCCTCCAGCTCCAGGGCTCTGACTCCATCAATGTAGCTCCATGGGTCTTGTCAGCAGGAAGACAAAGTAGAGTCTTTTGTGTCTTGCCAACAGTGAGTCATTTATCTCCGTAGCATCTCCAAATGAGGTCAACAAGCTGTGAATCTGTGGGTTCAAAATGCTGACCTTGTGATTAGCAGCCCAATGTGTAACATAGCCCGCTATGCCACCAGGGCTCCTTGAAGCTAACAAGAAAAGAAGCACACCATCAGTCACCAGAAGGTTGTAAATCAGATAGTCCAAAGTCGAAGGAGGGATTAGGATCCGAGTCTAAATTGTGAGAACCCAGTTTGCAGAAGGCTATGGATGATAGTGGGAGCCCAGGATACATTTGTGGGAACTACAGAGGAAAGCTCCCTGCGATCTCTCTCTATGGGAGATCAGTGGTTGGGAGGAAAGTGGTTACTAAACTGTATTAGAGGGATGAGTATAGACGATCAAAGGGAGAAAACTGACTTGAACAGCCAAAACTTTGTCAGTTGATTCCCCCCTCTGATGCATGCTGGACCTAATCTGCCTCTCAAGCTTCGCCTCATTACAAATGGCAGGGGTGGTCAAATGGCATGTGCCCTGTCATGACTTGCAGCCCAGCTGGCAGCTGCAGCTGTGAGGGTCTCTGCTGGCTGCCAGGAACGTCCCTGCCATCTCGGAGGTGTTATGTCATTGGGGGATATATGTTTTCCTGTTTTTCAGTATATGAAACCCAGATTGATGAATCCAGAGGGACAGCAAGTAGAATAAGGGTTTCAGGCTGTGTGTGTGGTTCCAATGATGGGGGGCGGGGGGCGGGGAAGGGGGGTGTAACAGGGAGACGATGCCAAGGAGTCCAGGAAGGAAAAGAATGTTTGGAAACTGATTGGGGTAGCCATTGCACAATTTTGCTCAACGTGATTGAACTATAGAATGATATGCTTTATGTATTAACCGTCAGGTAATAATCAATTTTTTAAAAAGAATAAATATAACAGCAGAACAGCAACCCCCAACCCTCCCCCCCGCCCCCCGAAAAAAGAGTAGGAAATAAACCTGTAGTCAAGGGAGGTGAAGGGGTTCCCCCGACAGCGTGAACAACGAGGGTGCAGAATGGTGAGAACTTAGCAAGGGTTTGATTTGGTTACTAGGAAGGTTTAGTGACCTTGGAAGTGTTGTATGTCATCAAGCAGATTTTTAACTGATTGACCCGATGTGACCGACAGAACCGCTGAAGAGGGTTTTCTAGGTTATGAGCCTTATGAGGGCCACCCACGAGGTCTGAACCCCCACGAGGTTTGAACCACCAATGTGTCAGACACTTAGCCCGCGGACCACCAGGGCTCCTTAACAGTGTTGACGGAGCATGAAGCTTAATTGTAGGTGAGTTTGGACTGACAAAGTGGAGGCAGAGAGTATTTTTAATTCTAAGGAAGGCGAAGGAGATAGGAGGCAAAAGGCGGGCCAGGGAGGTCAGCAGCTCTAGAGGAAGGCTATGCTAGGATGAGTTGCTGAGCCTGCGGAGTAAGATAAAGTCTGCCGTTGTGGTAAGCCCTGCACTAAGAAGGGACTGGGCTTGAGAAGAATGGGAAGGTCAAAGAGGCTGTCACGAAGAGAGGGGTCAACTAGTGATAAACTAGAACCATGTCAGGAAGCACCAATGGCAGGGTTGGAGGTGGGGTGGCAAACCCTTGAAGTGGATCCAATCCACACGCTTCTGTAAAGGCTCGGACTGCGGGGACAGGATCAGAGACAAGGAATACACTAGTTCTAGAGTTGAAGACTGACACAGCACATCCAGGGTCATTCTAACAACCAAATGGTCAGCGTTCATATGAGGGCACACAGATCTCAGATGTGGAATGCTGGTTTTTTTTTTCCCCCCGACTGATTTAATGCCAGCTGAGAAGTGGGGTATGCATGGGGTTGCTAACCAGAAGGTCAGCAGTTCAAAACCTCCATCCTCTCTGTAGGAAACCGATGAGGTTTCTTACTCCTGAGGACCTAATGCCGGGGGCTTAAGTGGAGAGGAAATGTTTTGAGAATGATGAGGGCAATGAACGTACAAATGCGCTTTACACAATTGATGTGTGTATGGATTGTGATAAGAGTTGTATGAGCCCCTAATAAAATGATTTTTAAAAAAGAATTAAAATCTTATAAACCCACAGGGGCGGTGCTACCCTGCCTATAGGGTGGACATGAGTCAGAATTGACACAATAGCAGTGACTGTTTGTTTTGAGTAATTTAACCACCAAATATTTCTTAAAAACAGTTTTATCCATTGCCTACATTGAACCTAGGTCACTTCTTATACTAGAAGGAGTTATTGAAAATCAACAATTTACTGAGTGCCTTGTACATGCACCCAACACACATTTAATTATTCGGAGGTCTCACACAGCACAGGATACGGGCTGTTGGCCATAGGATGTCAATTGGGTTTTTTGCTACATAGTATTTCTTGTACTTCACGGAGAATTGGGATTATACAAATTGTAGGCAGTTTGCTGAAAATGTTGTCTGGTCTAATTCAGTTTGATGATTGTAGCAGGAACAGTTTTCTAAATTTTAGGTGTTTTTTAGGGCAGTAGCCTCCAAAAAGTGTGCTGTAGGGAAACCACAGGCCTGAAATTTCCAGTGGTAGAATTGATAGCCAATTTCACAGATCTGAGAGCTCAGTGTGAACAGTTGAAAGGTCATGCATAACCCATTCTAGTTTAAACGTAGCACTATAATTTAAAAGCCAGGACCCATTATATTTTAAAGTTTAGGGAAATATCTTCAAAGAAATTATTTTGTGAAGAAATCATGTCATTGTAAAGGTGGGTGAGTGCAGAGTGGAGACTCAGAGTCCATCGGTAGGCAACCGAACACCCCACTGCTGAGGGGATGTGGGGAGGAGACGAGCTAATCAGGGTGCAGGGTAGCAGCAATGAACCATATAACTTTCCTCTAGTTCTTAAATGCTTCCTCCCCCCCAATATCATGGTCCCAATTCTTCCCTGCAAATCTGGCTACACCAGAGGATGTACATTGGTACAGATAGCAACTTGAAACACAGGGAATTCAGGACGGATGACTCCTTCAGGACCATGGTGAGAGGGATGAGGCCTGGAGGGTGGGGGGAATGTGGAGTGGAAGAGGGGAACCAATTACAAGAATCTAGGTATGGCCTTCTCCTTGGGGGATGGACAGCAGAGAAGAGGGCGGAGGGAGATGTCGGACAGTGTAACTTATGCAAAACTATAATAATTTATGAATTATGAGGGATTCATGGGGGAGGGAGGAGTCGGGAGGGAGGGGGAAATGAGCAAATGATATTAAGGGCTAAAGTGGAAGGCAGGTGTTTTGAGATTGATGAGGGCAACACATGTACATATGTGCTTGACACAATGGATGGATGGATGGACTGTGATGGGAATTGTAAGAGCCCTCAATAAAATAATTTTTT
>NW_022109768.1:13165592-13172443 GCF_000313985.2 Echinops telfairi | reverse complement strand
TCTGTTTTGTGAGATGGAGGAGGACTGTTTGGATTGGTGTTGGACATATGAGTTAATGGGTTAATGTTGGACTTGTGGGCTTGGGCAGCACTGGGTTGGGGCGTTTCCTTGATACGCACTTAACCTTTATAGAAAACGCTCTCTTATACATGAATTTCTGTGGATTTGTTTCTTTAAAGTACCCAGACTAACACATATGTAGATCCTTGTAATCAGTTCCCCCTTTCTACCCAACCTTCTCGCCACCCTCCAGGTATCGCCACTCTCACCACCAGTCCTAAAGGAATCATCTGTCCTGGATTCCTTGTGTTCCCAGTTCCTATCTGCACCAGTGTACATCCTGTGGTCTAACCAGATTTGTAAGGTAGAATTGGGATCATGATAGTGGGGGAGGAAGCATTTAAGAACTAGAGGAAAGTTGTATGTTTCATCGTTGCTACCCTGCACCCTGACTGGCTTGTCTCCTCCCCACAACCCTTCAGTAAAGTGGTGTCTCCAATATTTTCCCTCCCCATCTTTAAAACTATAAGGTTTATAAGGTTACCTTATAGTTTTAAAGGTGGGGGAGGGAAAACATTGGAGAATTAAGTTGCTTGTTGCTAATTAGGATGAGACACGGGAAGAAGTGAGAAAAAAAAAACTCCCTGCCATTGAGTCAATTTCCTACCGATAGGGATCCTATAGGGTAGTAGAACTACCTTGGGTTTCCGAGACTGTAAATCTTTACAAAAGTAGACCCCTCATCTTTCTCCCACAAGTGACAGGTGAGTTTGAACCACTGACCTTGTGATTTTGTAGCCTGCTGTGCCCTAGGATCCCCCTCCCCTATGAGAACTAGAGGAGGAAAAAATTATCATTGGTTTGGGGGTCTCTCGGAGAGGAGAGGCACCTACACCTTATTTCTAGCCCATGGATTCACACTTACTGGGCAGAAGTGATGGCTGAGAGCCCGGGCCCTTGAGTTACATAGATGTCCTTTATAATCCTCATCCCACCACATTTTAGCTATGTCCTCTTAGCAAGTATGTGAATGTCTGCGCTTCAGTCTCATTCTCTGTAAAATGGAAAATGAAGTCACTGTCTTGCAGGTGGTTGTGAGGATACAGGGTGTGAAGAACACTGAAGACTGGGCACAGAGCCAGATGCAGAGCAAACACTCAAACAACAAGTGTTGCAATGAGAAGACCCGAGTGAGCTGTTGGTGGGTGGCATGGAGGTTAAGAACCCAGTTACAAGGTTTGGTGGTTTGAACCCACCCAACAGCTCTATGGGAAAAAAAACGCTAGACATCTGCTTATGTAAAGGTTACTCCCCATGGGGAGTGCCACTCTGCCACACGGGGTTACTAAGAGTCGGTCTACTCAACAGCACCCAAAATACACCCCCCCCCAAAAGACAATGAGCTCCCAGTGAGTGGGGGTGGTAGAGTACATAAAATGCTCGAGATGTGATAGATGATTTAAATCCTAGCAATCATTTAACCTCCCTCACCCCCCACAATGATAATAACCATTATGTGAAGAAGATACCGAGCTCTGGGCTGGCAAAACAACAACCCAAATCGTCAGTGCCCAGTGTGTACCCATTGCCCTGCGGCCGATTCCCACTTCATAGGGCGTCTTGGGCTCTTCTCTCATGACTCCCAATATTCAAATAATTTCTCCATCTCTGGTTGGATCCTAGGTTATTCTGCTCCAAATGGATGGCCCATTGGATCTTCCACTTCCATCAAGCCTTGGACAACTCTTCACTTCTTAGTCTCTCTCATCCAGATCCTGCTTCATCTGGTGACAGGAAGTGTCTGGGAACAAACTCTCTGTGGAATTTGGAATTCCCATCTGCAACTTCCGCCAGGATCCTACACGTTGATGCATTCTGAATTCAAATTCTTGTTTCATCCCTTGGTAGGCAAATATTTACTTTTGTAGTGTGGTTTTGTCTCTGCTTGAGGATGTCTCTCATTCTGCTTCTGGAGGGGTGTGTGTTCATAGCTGGTGAACGGGCAGCCACTTGGCCTTGGGTGGCTGCCTAAATACACAGTAGATTCCACCACCACCAGTCATGGCATATTAATAGCTCACTTGGATCTAGTCAAACCCATTAATGCATACACCCATCAATTTTCCTACCCCATCCTCTATACTTTCCTATATATATTTAGAAACAAGTGAACATAGATCCTTGTGAGAGGAAAGGAGACAAGATAGGTCGATCTAAACATTCAGAGGATACGTAAGTCCATTTGGGCATACGGCAGGAAGCACAACACCACTGTGACGTTTCTCTGAAGTTAATCCCCATGTGACAGGAAAAGCCTCTTCAATGGAAACTAGCAAGTCATCAATATCAATGGACTGTGACACTGATTTATCTTTAAAATTAGACTTGCTGCATTTCTCAGATTCTAGGTTTTATCTTGCAGGAGACTAGGAGCAGGAGAATTATGGGAAAGAAATTTGGAATTCTTTGGGTTCGAGATTCCTGAATCAAAATCCTGGCTTCAGGTTGGTCTTAGGTAAGATTCTTCAGTTAAAGTTTGGTTTTCTCTCTGTAAAACTGGGAGACACACACCAAAGTTGGTGCCCAACGGTTCAGGCTCATAGCTACCCTCTGTCCAACAGAAGGAAACACTGCCTGGTCCTGCACCATCCTCACGGTGTGTGACCTCATTGTGGCAGCCACCGTGTCATCTGTCTTGATGAAGGAAGGCCTCCCTCTGGTTGTTTTGTTGCCCCTCTACCCTACCAATCACAATGTCTGCGGTAGTTAGATTTTTTTTTTTTTAGTGAGCAGGGAGAGGCGGATTCACTGAAGGCTTAATCCATGTGTGAACTCAGCATATGGATTTTGCCTTCTGCAAACCTGGTGTTTACAATTTAAGCTCTGGGAATACCACTCCCTCCTTCAGATTTTATTATTTACAGTCTTTAGATTACACCGGCTGGTGTATGTATTCCATGTGGATTTAGTTGACACCTTACTAGTTGGAAGACAAGCCTTTAAGACTTTAAGATTTTATTCCTTCTGGTAGCCGGGCACTGTGTATTTTCTTCACCACACTTTGCTGTCGTACCCATGCCTTCAGTGACCTCTTCCTCAAGCAGGTCCATGTCATCAGAACAAATTGTTCTTAGTTTGGGGCTAGACTTAAGTGTGAGGCAAAAATCCATTTATATATTTATGGTTTATATATGTTTCTGCTTCACCTTAGAGACACCATTGTCATTTTAGGTTAGAGAATATTATCATTTGTCCCCCTGGAGCATAAAATAATTCTATTGATAGTGTCATTAATTTTACCAGTGGCGCAGAATTTAAAAACTATTCAGAAAAGGAAATTATATGTGTATAGCCCAGCTATGAACTGTAATTCATGAATTATTCACTTGTATAAATTAAAATGTTAAGCGATGACACTATTTACACAAACAATGGGTCAAACTTTTAATAATTTTCATTCACAACAGCAGAACCAGGCCTACCAGATTAATGCATGTCATAATAAAGCAAGGAAGGCATTGAAATAGTAAGTATGTGGTAGTTCTGGCCCACCATTCATTGGGCACCCTCAAGGCAAGAGGTCCAAACCAAAGTCCAATGTCTGCCAGTTCTATGCTCTCGGGATAGCAGGCATCTGCTTCTTCTTACACTAGGCAGTTAGATCGTGTGTCAACTTGAATTTGTGAGAATGTGTAGGGCTGGAGTCCAACCTTCAGTCGGGTCACCACTTGATTATGCCCCCTTAAGGGTGTGGCTTTTTTCTACAAGAGAGACAGTGAGAGCTTCTCTCTCTCTTGCCCTTCACCTTTATCTTTGCTGGGACTCTGTGTCTTCCTTCAGGGGCGACTCCATGTAGCCTGCTGACATTGGGAGCCAGTCTCCAAGCTGTCTGTGCCCTGCCATGTTTCCCCAGACCTTGGATCTAGTCGACTCTGTGCTCACTGGTCTGTGATGCCCTCAAATCCCGCTTCCCCTGTCGGAGTCATTGACCTTACGCTACTTGAGTTTGAAGAGGGCTCCAGCTAGCATCAGACCTATGGACTTGAGTTGGACTGGCCTGGGATGCCTCATCTTGATATGAAGTTCCTTCTTATGTATGTGTGAGCGTCACTGGGTTTTTTTGTTTCTCTAGCCAACCCAGCCTAACACAATGCCCTTCTCCAGGGATTAGTCTCTCCTAACCACATGTTCAAAGTATGTAAGACACAGTCTCACCATCCTTGCCTCTAAGGAGCATTCTGGTTGTATTTCATCCAAGACATATTTGTCCTTTTGACAGTCCAGGGTGCTATATCTTTCACCCACACCATAATTCAAATTTATCCATTCTTCTTCAGTCTTCCTTATTCAATGTCCAGTTTTCACATGTATATGAGGTGATTGAAAATACCATGGTTTGAGTCAGGTACACCTTAATCCCCAAAGTAACCCTCCTGCTTTGCAACACTTTAAAGAGGCCTTGCGTAGCAGATTTATCCAAATCAATGTAATTGCTGTTATTATGTTTGGTTAAGCTACTAGGGTGATTTAATTTTTAATGTGTATATCTATTTTAAAATCCAGTGGTCTTCACATTTTACATAATTAAAATTGATATGAAAACATGTTACAATCTGTAAAAAAGAAAAAATAATGGAATCTATCAAATTCTAGAAAATATGAGTCATTTTTAAGCAGATAAATCTGCCTATTTTGTAGATGGCTAGTAAATACTGGTTATTGGGCTTTTTCTGTAATTTTCCATATGAGAGCATTAGTTCAAGACCTCCCTTATGTAGCTTGCCCTTAGTTCAAACATTAATTGCTACTTTTTAAATCCTAAAATTGTTATATAGCTATACTCTATGAACTACCGAGACTTTGGGAAATAACTTCAAGTTCAAAAGGAAAGTATATCCTCGTGTTTTGATAAATGAGTACAATTAATTCCAAAATTTTTATCCATAAGCCCAAACTGGTGTCATCACTCATTAAATATTTTCATTAAAATTAATGTAGACACTTGAGTGTTTCTCCTAATGGACTAATTAATAGGGTAGAATGCCTTATTTAATAGTGTTGGAGGGCCGTTGAGCTCTGTCCTGGCTATCCTTCCACCCACTTGCCCAAGGTGACCTCATTCAGGCTCCCACCCTATGGCTCTGATGCAGTCTGAGGGCCACTGCCTCCCAGGTGTGTCTCCAAGTAGGGCATGTCTCCACAACTCAAGACTCATGCATCTCTGCTTGCTTACATCTCCACCGTGGACCTCATCTTACACTTACTGCCGCCATAAGTGAACTCATGGTTCCCATGCTGCTTCCCACTCAACCTTGGGCTCTGCCCCTTCTTGGTCAATGCCACCACTATTTGCCTCGTTGATAGAGCCAAAAGTCCTTTCCTCATCCGACATCAATTTCATTAATTAGCCTTTGTACTCAAAAATCATCCTGAATTTATCCATTTCTTTCCATCTCTGCTCCTTCCACGCTAGCCTAAGGCACCATCATCACTTGCCCCAACGATTAAAATAGCTTCCTGGCTTCAGATAGAAATGCTCTCATCCCTCATTGGACAAGCATTTCTTCCAAAATGTTTGCTTATAAATCTAAACTTGTATCATCAATCATTCCTGTTAAAAACAATGTATAACAATAACTATACAGTATATATATATACATATATATTATATTTCAACATGTATGCTCAGGCATTAGAAGGCATAGGAAGGAATCAAATGACTGTTTGCTTAGTAGAATTGCAAGGGACCAGTGGTGATTGAGTGGTAGAAGTCCTGGATTCCATACCCAGAGGGTGCACCACACATACAGCTCCTACCTGTCCTGTGGCAGTGTGTATGTGGTTCTGATGATGGACATGTTTCAGTGGAGTTCCAGACTAGAAAGAAATGGTCAAAATGGTCCAATTTGGGTCACAATCGCTAATTTGCAACCCACCTTGGAATGGCCATGAAAGGACAGCATCTTGTTTGATGCATGAGATCACCCTGAGTCAGGTGGTGAGGTCAGCATGAGGTCACCGTGATGCCAAGCTGCCAACTAGAAACAAGTGTGCATGTGCCCATTTGTTGTGTTAATGGCACAGTTACAGGCAGTGTATCTTCCACCCACTTGCTCCTGTAACCATCAGTTCTCTCCATAGCATCCCGTATGAGCTTTCAAAATTGTTTATCTGTTTATGTCACTTTCCAGCAGAAAATCTTTCAGTGGATTCCAAAAGCATGTAGAAGACTATCCCATCTCCTTCCTGTGGCTCAGGAAACTGATTCAGTCATTTCTAGGGAATGCTTGGAATTTCATGGGAGCATTTTGGATGGTTAGGGATTAGGCGCGTGGGTGTGGGGCACTGCTACTGGCATTGGGTGGGCAGTGTAAGAGGTGCTATCCCATGTTACTGGGAATGGTCCTTCATAGCAAATAATTGCCCTACATTATGCACAACTTTCAAACAGACAGTCATGAAAAATCTGTTGGTAATTATCTCAGCCTGCCCCCTGAGTTGATTTATGGACCAATTGCAAAGTACTTACATGGAATTTCCCAGGACTGCAACTACCTTGCCACTGTCGAGAAGGATAGACTTGTGTTGCTCTGAACTTCATCTAGAAATGTCCACCATCTTGGAAAATCTTCTCCCCTCTCAATGAGCCACTGCCTGTGTCTGCCTTCCGAATGCAACCTCCGTTCACGTGCACGGTCATCGCACCTCCACGGGCAATCGCCTGAAGCCTCCTTAGGTTCTGGTGGCATCGTGCCTGAGCACTTACACACTGAAATACAAACTATTCCACCACAAACCACTTTCAAAAAGAGTCCATGGGGCCTCCACTCAAGTACTCCCTCAATGCGAGA
>NW_022109768.1:13150052-13163134 GCF_000313985.2 Echinops telfairi | reverse complement strand
CAGTGGCAGTAATGACAGAGCATGCGCTGTTACGCAAAAACCGCGATAGAGTGAAGCCGCGGAAGTCGAAGCGCGAAGTGGTGAGGGTTCACTGTATGTGACCTCCTCCCTGGGGGACGGACAACAGAGTGAAGGGAGATGTTGGACAGGGCAAGATATGACAAAATAATAATTTATAAATTATAAAGGGTTCATGAGGGAGAGGAGAGGGAGAGCGGGGAGGGAGGGGGGAAATGAGGAGATGATGCCAGGGGCTTAGGTGGAGAGCAAATGTTTTGAGAATGATGACGGCACCTAGCAACAGCAGCCCATCGACAGCGGTTGGTGCAGCTGGCGCCTGAGACAGATCATGTGTGTCAACCCCGTTAGCGAGCAGCCAGTCCGCTGGCAGGGTATTTCCTGGTGGGAGGGGGGTGGCCTGTGTTCGCGATACAAATGAAAGTTCTGGCAAAGCTCGCTCTCCGTGACCCTCTGATTATCCTCTGCCCCCGGTGCTCGCGACCCGCCAAGTCTTTCAGTAGCCTCTTTTGTTCGTCTGAATCTGGGAGGTCTGCTATAATCTACTGGGCACAATGCCGCCATCCTTTTTTTAGTAGATCAAGCCGTATCACTTCACAAGTCGGGAAATAAAACAGAGCGTGTGAAGCGGGGCAGTGGCGTCGGTGAGACCGAGAATCAGTTGTGACACAAACATGGGCTAAACCAGCTCACAGAGGTGATGGATCCCTTAAACTGGGCTAGAAACAGAAGCATGATGGACAAACATGAGGGCAGATGCCTCCAAGCACATTTTGACTACCACTAGGCAAGGAGGGTCACTGTCAGCATCAATAACTGATAGGCAAGTGGAAATGGGTGTCAAAAAAGGATAGGAATGAGCTCACACCCTTTGTAACTCATCACGCGACTATCTTCCTAAAACCCTAATCGTGGCTTGTTATTCTGTTGTTAGCTGCCGTGCAGTCAGCCCTGGGGTCACAGTGACCCCACAGCAACCCCCAACTCAAGGTGGCCCCATGCAGAGGAAAACTAATGCAGAATGACTACCAGCCTTGTGCCATCCCAATAGGGAGTCTGGAAGCTCCACTGAAACGTGTTCAGCCTCCAGCAGAGACACACGTGTCTCTACTGACAGAGGGACATGGTAACAGGCGAGATGCATAGCCTAAGACCGAACCCGGATCTCCTGCACCCTTAGATCATGCTACTCTGGGGAAAATGCTTCAGAAAGCCCACATCACCCATAACTGATGGTTACAAACGGAAAGCGAGCACCCTTCTGTCTGGATTCTCCTCTCTCTTAGCATGTGCACACACGTTTGAGCTCAGGCCACCCTGGACCCGGGCAGTGTGTCACCCTTACCCAGGCTTTCTCACAGCCACTTTCCCTCACCCAGCCCTCTGCCTGCGAAGTCCTTCTGCTTCCTAGAGAGTTCTAATGTCCATCAAGGGACCTAGAGGCATCCGCTTCTGGTGTAGACTCCCAGACACTTGTCTCAGGAAGAGATGGGTTCCCCTCCACTGTACTCCCCTAGCACTCTCCACACTCTCCAGTGTGATTCAGAAACATTTCTAGCCCTGGTGCTGTAGTGGGTTATAGTTGGGCTGATAACGGCAAGGTCAGCAGTTCAAATTCATCAGGTGGTTCAAGGAAGAATGATGAGGCTTTCTACCTGCCTAAAGAATGGCAGTCTTGGAAACCCACAGACACAGTTCTACTCCGACCTTTAGGATCACTATGAGGCCCGAACTGATTCCACAGCAGTAAGTAAGCGCCCCTGAGGCATCAAACTGCTGACTGCAAGGTCAGGGCTTCAAATCCACTGAAGACTGTGCTGGAGAAAGATGAGACTATCTGCTTTTGCCAAGGTTTACAGCTTCTGAACCCGCTAAAGGGTCTCTATGAGTCAGAATCAACTAGATGGTTTGGGTTTGGGTTTTTTGAGTTGATTAACCCCCAAATGACCAGCTGCTCTCTGAGTGCAGGATGGCTTTACCCTGTCATCTCCAGGGGCACTTCTGTGCCTGACACACCATAAACACTCGATACATGCTTGTCTGAAGGAAAGAAAGTGTTCTAACTCTGAGTCAACCGATATCCCAGAAGCTGCTATTTAACAGATTTTAAATATGAGTTATGTCCTTGGTGGCTGCTACATAAAGGCACGTGGTTCAGGCCCACTCAGTGGCAACGTGGAAGAAAGGCCTGGAGATCTTTCTTGTTTTTGACACCAGCCACTGAAACTCTGTGGGAAAAGCAGCTCCACTCTGACACACGGGGTTGCCAGGAGTTAGCAGGGACCAACGGCACCCGCTCAGCGTGGACTGTGATTCATCCTGAGTTGGAAGGCACAGGGTAGAACTGCCTCTACCTGCAGGGCTTTCCAGGCTGACCTTATGGAGTTGCTGGTGGGGTGGAGCTGCCAACCTTTCGGATCTCAGCTGAGCATTTAATCTCAGTGCTACTGGGGCTCCTCCTTTAGCACATGCCAGGACAAAGAAGTCTGTCTTGGAAGAAGAAAGGACAGAGTGCTCCTTGGAGGCAAGGATGGCGAGACTTGGTCTGGTGTACTTTGGACATGTTGTCAGGACAGACCCTGGAGAAGGCTAGCATGCTTGGTAAAGTTGAGGGGCAGCACAAATGAGACGGAGTGACACAGTGGCTGCAACAATGGGCTCAAGCATGGGGACAATTGTGAGGATGGCGAAGGACCAGACAGGGTTTTGCTCTGTTGTGCATAGAGTTTCTCTGGGTCCGAACCCACTTGATGGCACCTAACCACATCACCACACCAGCAGCAGGTCTCCTTCTTTAAAACACTGTGCAGTAAAAGCCCTAGCAGGTGAATTGCTGCACATTAAATCCCACACACTTCTGTGGAGCATATTGGTGGTGCTAACACTGTAAAGGAGCTTTCAGAAAGAGTGAAGGATGTGAGCCAGACGAGCTCACAATTAAACTAGAGTCCTGGACGGAAATTCCTTACAAGAGAGGGGTACATAGGACCCATAGGTGAGCTTAGGAGGAGAGGGGGCACGTGTCCCTGAAAGAAGTAAAGCAGTTTAAGTACCAGGGTGTGTTTTTCCCGCAAGGGTGGGAGCAGATGATCCCATAGCTTTCATTAGATTTTCAAAGACATCTGCGGCAGATGTTAAGATAGAGGGTTAAGATCTAGCTCAATATATATCACTCCTCCAGCCTTAATATAAAAAATCCTTGGAGCCCTGGAGGAGTAGTGAGGCCATGAGTCTGAGACCTCCCTGCACTTTGGTGTCACAGCTGAGTCGGGAATCCAGTCTCCAGGCTTATTTCGATGGCTTAGCCATGTTGCCCTTCCCCTCAGAGAAGTCTAATGCTTCTGGCCATTTCCTTGGAAAAGCTTCATAATTTGACAAAGTAGTCCACTTGTCCTCCTCTCTAAGTTAAATACAGAATCAAAGGGTACCATTTTGAAACTGGGGCTAAATAATATACTTATTACATTTGATCTCTGCTTTCTCCCGGATTGCATAATTGATCTCCGGTTGAATGCTAGTTGATACTTCCATCCCCCACGCCCCCGACACACACACACACACACACACACACACACACACACACACACATTTTCAAGACACTTTAGATTCCTTTTACATTTGTACTACAGGTCAGAATGCAAATCTCATAATGAAATTACCGAGCTGCTTTTGAGCTTTTAAAATTGCCATGTCTTAAGCTCTTAGTTTCAAAAATAATGCCGATGTGCTGTAGTTATGCGAGAGTCAAGCTATTTAACTCTGTTAAAGGACTCTGCATTTTCTTACTTGGTTTTCTCTTTAGGAAATGCCCAACAGCAGTAGCTTGGGCCTGTTTTGTGCCGGCTCCTTTGAGTTGGGGAGCATCATTGCCCTTTGGTTAGGGGTAGAAAAGAGCAAAAAGGGCGTGTGCATTTCTCTTCCTAATAGAACACGTACCTCTGTAGAGTGAGCACCTTGAGCAAGCAGCTGGCAGAGGCCCTCAGAAGGGTGTGCCATCCTGCACGCATGGTCTTGGCTTCGAGTAACGCTCAAGGGCAGCCAGAAGTGCTCCTGGGCTGCACAGCTGCCTGTAGCAAGGAGACCTGTAACTTAAAGTCGCCCAGAAGGGCTCTGGTGGTGCAGGCAGTTAATGCACTCAGCTGCAAGCCGATAGGTTGGAGACAGGAGGTCACTCACAAGCACCTGGGAAGAAAGACCTAGTGATGTACATCTGAAAAATCAGCCCTTGAAAACCCGACAGAGAACAGGGCTACTCTGACACACACCAGAGTGCCAGGAGTTCGGGTCAACTTCAAGACAATTGGTTTATTCCCGAGAAAATCTCATTCTGATGCAGGGAGGGTGGGGACACCATGCTTCCAATTCCAGAGGAATTCAATGAGCTCTGTCACTATCTTTATGAAGCAGATGCTGTTAGGTGAAGTCCAGTTGGTTGCTACTCATAGTGCCCAGATGTATAACAGAAGGAAACAGGTCAGCCAGTGCCATCCTCACAAATGTTGCATGTTTGAGTGTCAATCTATCTTATGGAGGGTCTTCCTCTTTTTTAATGACCCTACTGTCTCAAAGCTGTACTGTACTGTAGTCAAGTGGGTTAAACCTTGGGATCCTAACCAAAAGGTCACTAGTTCAATCCTACCAGCCACTCTGAAAGAGAGATCAGGCAATCTGTCTCAGTAAAGATTTGCAACTTCAGAAACCCTATGGGCCAGTTCAACTTTGTCCTACAGTGTCACTATGACTTGGTTGAGTGTTCCACTGTACCAAGTATGATGTCCTTCTCCAGGGACTTGTCTCTCCCGATAATATGTCCAGAGTACATGAGACAAGGTCTCGGCACCCCGATTCTTTTTTTAAAATTAAATTAGAAATTTATTATTAATTTTTATTACAGTTAATACATATACCACGTCACTCCATAGATCAATCACATCAAACCGAATTGTACACTTGTTACCACAATCAGCTGACATTCTTTTTCTTCCAGGACTCCTTGATATTGTCTCCCTTTTATCCCCTGCCCACACATACCGCAGTACTCTCCACCCCCTGAAACCATTATTCTACTTGCTGTCTCTATAAGTTCATCAATCCTGGGTTTCATATACTGAAAAACATAGCACAGGTTCAAGAGGGTGACATCTGATGATGTACAATGCTGTCTGTCATAGGATTATATCTAGCTACATTCTATCTATTGGTAATGGAAAGCCAATCAATACAACCATTAATCAAACTTATGAATCAACCACCAAATCTAGTAATGTAGACATTGAAGAATTCTACCAACACTTTAAGTCTGAAATCGATCAAACACATGATCAACATGTGTTGAGAATTATTAGCAATTGGAATGCAAAAGTTAGAAACAAAGGAAGGAACAGTAGCAGGAAAATATGGTCTTGTGATAGAAATGAAGCCAGAACCCCAAGGTCAAATTTTGCAAGACCAACAGCTCTTCGTCAAAAATACTCTTTTCAATAACACAAATGGAAAACACAGAAATCAAATTTACATCATCTGTGGGAAGAGATGATGGAGATGCTTACTATCAGTAGCTAAACCAGGCCAGGGGCTGACTGTGGAAAAACCACCAGTTGTTCATCGGTAAGTTCAGGTTGAAGCTGAAGAAAATTAAAGCTAGTCCACAAAAGTCAAAATACAACCTTAAGTCTATCCCATGTGAATTTTGAGAGCATCTTAAGAGCAGTTTTGATGCATTGAACACTAATGACAGAAGACCCGGTGAGCTGAAGAATGACATCCAGAACATCATTCACGAAGAAAGCAAAATGCCACAAAAGAGAATGGGAATTAAAAAAAAATCAAAGTGAGAGCGAGACTCTGAAGCATGCTCTTAATTGGGGAGTAGCTAATGGAAATAGAGGAAATGAAGTAGTCAAAGAGCTGAACAGAAAGTTTCAAAGAACAGCCCCAGAAGACAAAATAAAATATTATAAAGCAATGTGCAAAGACCCAGAGTTGTTACTGTGCCGTCCAGTGGGTTTCAACTCCCAGCAGCCCTATGCAGAACAGAGTGAAACACGGCCTGGTCCTACGCCATCCCCCAATTGTTCTTATGTTGTAGCCCATCAATGTATGTCGTCACTGTGTCAATCCATCTTGTTGAAGGTCTTCCTCCTTGTTGCTGCCCTGCTACATTACTAAGTATGATGTCCTTCTCTATGGTCTGGACTCTCCTGACAATATGTCCAAGGTATTTAGTTAGCTTGAATCCTGTAGTCTGTATAGTGAGTCGTAATTTATGAGGTTAAAAAACCTGCTTGCAATTAAAAACTTATTAGTCTTGCAAAATTCTATCAGATAATCTCTAGAGTCATTTCTAACACCAAGTCCATATTTTACAAGTGCCCATCCTTCTACTTTGCTTCCAACTTTCTTATTCCAATCAACAGTAATTGTGATAGCTAGGATTTTTGTGTGCCAACATGGCACCTGTCAGAAGATATGGGTAGTTTAGCCTCATGAATCTTTGATAATTTATCAATTATTATTTTGTCATGTCTTACACTGTGCGATGTCTCCCTTCACCCACTTTTCTATTGTCCGTCCCCCATGGAGGGGGTTATATATAGACCCTTGTAATCAGCTCCCCCTTTCTACCCTCCACCTTTCCGGTATGGCCACTCTCATCACTGGTCCTGAAGGGTTCATCTGTCCTGGATTCCCTCAAGCACATTTGTACACATGTTTCCATCATCATTTTCTTTCTACTTGAGCCCTTGATATCAGCTCCTCTTTTTTCCCCCTCTCTCCCCTCCCCTCCTACCCTCATGAACGCTTGATAATTTATAAATTATTTTCATTTTCATATTAACAGATCGTCTGTCGTCTCCTTTTACTCACGTTTCTGTTGTTTGTCCCCCTAGGGTGGGGGCGTGGGGGTGTTGTACATAGATCATTGAGATAAGTTGCCCCCTTTTTCCCCTTCTCCTCCCACCTTCCCCCTACCCTCATGGTATCACTACTCTCATTATTGGTCCTGAGGAGTATATCTGTCCTGGATTCTATGTGTTGAGAGCTCTTATCTGTAACAGTGTACATGCTCTGGTCTAGCCAGATTTTTAAGATAGAACTGGGGTCATGATAGTGGTGGGGGTGGAGCATTAAAGAACTAGAGGGAAGTTGTGTGTTTTGTTGGTGCTATACTGTACCCTGGCTGGCTCATTCCTTCTTTGTGACCCTTCTGTGAGGGGATGTCCAATTGTCCACAGATGGGCTTTAGGTCTCCCTTCTGACCCCCCCTCATTCGCATCAAAATGGTTGTGTGTTTTGGGTCTTCTGATGCCTGATACCTGATCCCATTGACACCTCGTGATCACACAGGTTGGTGTGCTTCTTCCATGTGGGCTTGGTTGCTTCCCTGGTAGATGGACACTTGTTTCTCTTCAAGCCTTTAAGACCTCAGAGGCTATATCTTCTAATAGCCGGGCACCATCAGCTTTCTTCACCACATTAACTTATGCACCCATTTTGTCTTCAGCGATCATGCCAGGAAGGTGAGCATCACAGAATGCCAGGTTAATAGAACAAAGTGTTCTTGCGTTGAGGGAGGACTTGAGTAGAAACCCAGTGTCTGTCTGCTGCCTTAATACTTGTGTATATAGACCTATATTCCTATCGTTATATACTGATATATATACATGCTTATGTTTATATCTCTATAAATGTCTTTTGCCTCCTAATTCTTTCCTCTATTTCCTTTGACTTTCCTCCTGTCCTGTCCCACTATTGTCTTTGACTTTCATTTGGCTCTCTGTACTTCCTCTAGGCTACATTGCACTTGATTGAACCCCACAAGGCATTCTATGCCCTCCTTGCCATCAACTTTAGATCTCTTGTTGTTCCCTTGTCCCTGAGTTTGTTGGCTCCTCCCTCCCTTTCCCCCACTTCCTCCTCTTCCCTGGCTCCCTGGAACCATTGGTCCTGTTGTTTTCTCCTCGGGATTGTTTATACCGCCTATCTTATATAGATAAACATGCAAAAAGAGAACAGAAAGAGAAAAAAGAAAAAGAGAAAAAGCCTATGAAGAGTTCCCAGTCTGCCTGCAGACCCTCACGAATGTTTTCCGATCTGATCTGATGCAGGGCCAAGTCCTGCCCCCTGAGTCCAAAGTCTATTTTCAGAATTCCTCAGAGACTTTAATTGCTTTGCTCCCCTTGATGCTCTGTTGCACTCCCTTCGTGTTAAGCCCTGGTGTGTGTGGGTCAGACCAAGTACAATTCCTCCACTGTGTCTCCAGTGCTGCCTCCCATAGCACTGTGGGTCAGTAAGGGGATGGGGGACGTCGTGTCTTGTGGTGGGGTTGACTCTATGGTCCTCTCTGTGCATTGGCTGCTCTGAGTGGGAATGTCATCCTAGAAGCTTGGTGGGGCAGGATGGTGTTCTCTCTCTCTCTCTTCCCCTCTCTCCCTCTTAGTTTGCTCCTGTGTGGTCTGGGAAGACCTGGCACTCTCTCCAGGCTGTATCTCCAGTGCTGTCCTCTATAGTCCATTCTTCTGGGGAGGGGGGTTTGACATAGCTGTGATAGGCGCCTGGCCTCGCAGACCTCTCTGTTAGTTCACTGCTTCATGCCAGTATATTGTCCTCAAGACTTGGCTCACCAGGTTGAGGTCTGGTCCCTCTCTCCCTTGCCTGTGGATCAGTGGTTCTCAACCTGTGGGTCGTGACCCCTTTGGGGGTCGAACGGCCCTTTCACAGGGGTCACGTGATTAATAACAGTACCAAAATTACAGTTATGAAGTAGCAACGAAAATAATTTTATGGTTGGGGTGGTCACCACAACATGAGGAACTGTATTAAAGCGGCATTAGGAAGGTTGAGAACCACTGCTGTAGAGACATAAGCAGTACCCTCTCCATGGTGGATTAGTGCCCAGTTCCACCCAATACCTTTATCCCCACCTCTTTTTTTCCTTCTCCTCCAATCCCTCTTTACCCCTTCTTTATGTTGGTACGCTGAATGCATCATTGGGTTTGGTCTGTTCTGTGCTTGTGTGCCTGTCCCTCAACACGTAAATTATTTATTAAATAGTTTTTCTCTTGATCCCACTGTGTTGATTGGACCTACTTCAGTGGACTTATCTTGTACTTGTCCTTTGTGCTTGGCTAACACCGCTTAGCATAATTTCCTCTAACTCTTCCCCGGAGACAATGTGGTTCATGCGTTCATCATTGTTTTTTTAGGGATGCATAGTTCTCCATTGTGTGTATGTGCCAGAGTTTTCTAGTCCACTAATCTACTGATGAAAATTTAGGTTGTTTACAGATTTTTGTGATTGTAAATTGTGCCACAATAAACATTGGAGTGCAGATAAGTGGTCTATTTCTTACTTCTTCTGGGTATATGCCTAATAGGGGAATTGTTGGGTCATAAGGTAGCTCAATTTCCATTTGCTTTAAATATCTCCAGATCGCTTTCCACTGTGGCTGTATGTAGCTACAAGCCCACCAGCAGTGAATGAGAGTTCCTATCTTGCCACATCCCCTCCAACATTTGTTGCTCCCTGATATTTTGACCATGGCTCAGGGGTGTTAGGTGGTATGTCATAGTTGTTTTAATTTGCATTTCTCTGATGGCTAATGATTGTGAAAATTTTCTCATATGTTTATTGGCCATTGGGTTTCCTCCCTGGTAAAACTTCTGTTCAGGTCCTTTGCCCATCTCCTCAGAGGGCTCTCTGCTTTTTCTTGTTGCAGGCTATTAGGCTATTGTATATTTTAATAATAAGCCCTTTGTCTAATGTGTTATTGCTAAAGATCTTCTCCTATCTGTCAGTTCTCTTATTGGTGTCTTGGTGAAGTCTTTCAATACACACAGGTATTTTATCCTTAGTTTATACCATTTGTCAATGGTGTGTGTGTTCTTCCCTTTTTCGGTTAGTCTATGTATTTCCTGTGCCACGGTTCTTAGGTTGGTGCCTATTCCTTCATTGATGGTCCTAATAGTCTGGGGTTTTATTTTAAGGTCTGTGATCCACCATGATGTTGTTCTGTGGATGGGGTGAGGTAAGGATCTTGCTTCATTCTAGCACCACTTGTTGAACAGGGCATTCACTTCTCATTTGATGTCTTTTTGGGTCCTTATCAAAGCTCAGTCGTCTATATAGTGCTAGTTTTATTTCTGGGTTTTCTGTTCTTTTTCATTGGTCTGAGTATCTGTCATTTACATTGTTTCTGACCCTTGTGGCTGTGTAGTATGTTTTAAAGTCCAGTAAAGCAATCCCTTCCACTTTGTCATTTTTCTTGAGGAGTTCTCTACTAATTCTGGGCTTCTTCCCTTTCTATGTGAAGTTGGTAGTCAGTTTTTTCCATTTCTCTGAAGAAGGTTGTTGGTATTTGTATTGGTATGGCGTTAAACTTATATAGTCCCTTGGATAGGATTGACATCTTTGCTATATTGAGTCTTCCAATTCATGAGCATGGAGTATTCTTCCATTTGTGGAGGTCACCTTTGGTTTCTTATAGGGTTCTGTAGTATTCCTCATACAAATCTCTTGGGATTTTTCGGTTAGGTATATCCCTAGGTACTTCAATTTGGGCTTGGCTATTGTGTAGGACACTGCCTTCTTGATCTCCTCTTCCATGGTCTTGTCCGATGTAAAAAGCAATCCAATAGATTTCTGTTTGTTGATCTTATATCCAGGCATTCATCCATATTCCTCTCTTGCTGCCAGCACTCCTGTTGTGGAGCTTTTGGGGGTTTCAATGTATAGAACATGTCATCTGCAAATAACAGTTTCACCTCTTCCTCCCACAGACAAATGACTCTAATGTCCTTCGGTTGCCTTACATTGTTAGCTAGGACCATCAGTATGATGTTGAATAGAAGTGGGGACAAGGGGCATCCTTGTCTAGGCCCCTTTTCAGTGGGATTGTTTTCATCTTTTCTCCATTGACTATGATGTTAACTATTGGTTTTTCACAGATAGCTTTTATTACCTTGAAGAATTCTCCTTCCATTCCTATCTTCCTGAGTGTCTTAAATAGGAGTGGATGTTGGATGTTGGCAAATGCTTTTTCTGTGTCTATTGATATTATCATGTGGTTCTTACCCATTTTTTTCTCAATGTGATGGATGATATGGATGGAGTTTCGGATGCTGAACCATCCCTGCATGCCTGGAATGAATCCAACCTGGTCATGATGGATGCTTTGTTTAATATATTTTTGTATTCTATTGACCAATATTTTGTTAAGGATTTTTGCATCAATGTTCATTAGAGATAGTCTGTAGTTCTGTATTCTTGTGGGATCCTTGCCTAGTTTGGGTATCAGTGTTATAATAACTTCGTAGAATGAGTTTGGGAGTTTACCATCTCTTTCTATGTTCTACAATAGTTTGTGTAGGATTGGTGTCAGCTCTTCCTCGAATGCTTACTAGAATTATCCTGTGAAACAATCTGGCCTGGGAGTTTTTTCTGTTGATAGCTTCTTGATAATCATATCTATTTCCTCTATTGCTATGGTTCTGTTGAGGTTCTTGACATCTATCTGGGATATTCTAGGGAGGGGTTATTTTTCCAAGTATTTGTTCCATGTCTTCCAGGTTGCTGAATTCACTGGCACACAGATTTTCATAGTAGTTTGTAATTATCCTTTTAATCTCATTAGAGTCTGTTGTGATTGCCCCTGATCCATCCCTCCTTCCTGTCCTTGGTTAGGTTTGCCAGTGGTCTATCAATTCTGTTAATCCTTTCAAAGAACCAGCTTTTTTCTGCGTTGATTTTTTGCTTTGTTCTCTTGACTTCCCACTACCTCAGCTCGCCCCTGAGTTTTATTATTTCTTTTCTTTTGCTATTGGAGGGATTTCTGTTGACTCTGCTTTAGGTGCTGAAGATTTTTTGATAGTGTATCAGTCATGAGTCTCAGTCATGAGTCTCTCTTCTTTTTTCATTTATACATCAATCATTATCAAACAACCTCTGATAACAGCTTTTGCTATGTCCCATAGGTTTTGGTATGTTGTGTTCTCATTCTTGTTAATTTCTAAAATCTTACTAATTTCCTCTTTAATTTGGGCCCGTAACCACTCATTCCACAGAAGATCATTATTCATTTTCCAACTGTTTGTCCTCATTGTTTTAAATCGTCCTTTTGCTTATCTCCAGCTTTATGACATGATGGTCTGAGAAGGATGTCTGTGTAACCTCTACGTGTTTGAATTTACTCAGGCTTGTACCCCAGCATGTGTTCTATTTTTGAATAAGGGTCATGTGCACCTGAAGTGAAGATGAATTTTTTTTGCATTTATAAAGAAGAGTTTTATAAATGTCTATCAGGTTGAGTTGCCTAATTGTGGTGTTAAGCTCTGTAGCTTCCTTGTGGAGTTTCTTTCCTGATGACCTATCTTTCTCTGATAGCAGTGTATTAAAGTCACCTACTGTGAGTCTGTGATTTGTGTTTTCATATTTTGAAGAGTTTGTTTGACAAATTTGGCAGGTCTTTTGTTAGCATATGTTTATTATGCTCACTTGTTCTTAATCTACTGATCATTTTAGCATTGTATAGTGACCATATTTATCGCTCATTGTGATTTACACCCCTTGAGCTCAATTTTGTCCAAGATTAGGATTGAAACCCCAGCTTTTTTTTTTTGGGGGGGGGTGTTTCTGTTTGCTTGGTATATTTTTACCTGCCTTTTATTATTAGCCTATTTTTGTCTGCAAGCTGAAGGAGTGTCTCTTGCAGGCAATAGATTGTTGGGTTATGTTTTCTGAGCCCGTGTCAAGCCTTTGACTTTTAATGAGCAAATTCAGACCATTGACATTCAGAGTTATTACCACCAACTGTGGATTCATTGTTACCACCTTGTACCTTTTGAGTTAGGTATTTCCTATCTCCCCACATACCATTGTGTTGAGTATATGGGAGCAGCTTCATTCTTTTTTTTAAAAATCATTTTCTTAAGGGCTTATACAACTCTTATCACATTCCATACATACATCAATTGTGTAAAGCTCATTTGTACATTCATTGCCCTCATCATTCTCAAAACATTTCCTCTCCACTTAAGCCCCCATCATTAGGTCCTCATTTTCCCCC
>NW_022109768.1:13138728-13148142 GCF_000313985.2 Echinops telfairi | reverse complement strand
ATAATTTATTATCTAATTATAATTATATTTTAATGATATAATTTATTATTTATTTTTCCTTGTCTGGGAAGACTCTTACCTCTCCATCTATCTTGATAAACAGTTTGGTGGGATAAAGGATTCTTGTATTGGCATTGCTCTCTTTCAACTTTAGGAAGATATTACTTCACTCATTCCTCCTCTTCCTGAGGAGGTCTGAGCATATTTTTATATAAGTACCATTGTATGTGACTGTCTTTTCTCTAGCTGCTTTTATGAGTTTTTCCTTTCCGTCAAAGTTGGATAACTTAACTATTATGTGCCTTGATGATTTCATGGGGGCCTTGGTGTCCCCTCTGCTTCCTTTATGATTGTCTGATTTTCATTCATTAAGTTGGGGAAACTTTCTTCCAGAAATTCCCTCACTACTTTAGCTGTTGACTTCTTCATTGGGTCTTATTCTGGTATTTCTATTATTTGAATATTGTTCCTCTTCATAGCATCTTTCATTGATCTCGTGTTTTCTTCCACCTCTTTGATTGTCTTGTTTGGCTGTCTTTCCCTTTTGTTGAAGTCTGCCTGGTTGTCTTCCAGATCACTGGTACAATTTTCTGCCTCTTCCATTCTGTTTGTCAAGTCTGTTATCTTGTTTTTTGCTTCTGTTACCTCACCCCTTAACTCTTGTATTTCCTTTTGGTGTGTGCCCTTCATCCCATTGACTTGTGGACTTCATGTCCTCAATCATTGTATCCTAATAAGGATTTCTTCCCTCATATCCTGTATGACTCCAAGAAGCATTCTGGGGATTTATTTTTGTGGCAGATCAACGTCTGCTTCTTCTATGAGTGTCGTTAAGTTTAGGACTACCTCTGACGTTGCATTTGTTTCTCTTGTTTTCTTGTCAAGGCTGTTGAGGTAGGTTGCTGTTCTCATGTCCTTTTGGGTGGCACTCAGTGTCATATTCCCAAAAGACATGAGGGTCCTGAGCTTTCTCTCTGTGGGGCTGCTAAGAGTGATTGTGGGGCCTGCCTGTGACCTACTGTGTTTGGGTACTGGGCTACTATGTAAGATAGGTGCCACCACAGTTTGGTGGCTGGCAGTACCAGAGGTGCTAGGAAGATGACCTGTGGTCTGGGCTTGTGGGTATGTTTCGGGATCAGGCCAGGGTGTGCCTAGGCTGACCAGGACACAGTGAATCTGGGCCAGAAGTCATGGATTTGAAGAGATACTGTGGGTAATCCTTGGGGTCGGTTACTGCCTGGCAGAGAGTCTGCAGAGCCATGGTGCCGCCACAGGAAGACCCCGAAGTTGGGGATGGACCAGTGAAGAAGCTGCTCAGTTGAGGAATTACTGCATGTGGACCCCTGGGGGCGGAAGTGACCTGGTGGAGAAGCTGTGGGGCCACAGCTGTTGGGCAGGAAATCTTCAGGGCTGGAGGTGGCCCGGCAGAGAAACCACTAGTCTGAGACAGACTCACCAGGGGGCTGCAGTGTCCAGATCAGCCCTGCGAGAGAATCTGTAGAGGATGGTGGATAGGTCCTGACTGTGGCTTTGAGAGCCACAGTCACTCACTACAGAGGGATCTGGCTTCAGGCTAAAGGGTCAAGGTTGGACTCCTTGTAGTTATTGAAGTGTTTTGTGAGCAGCTGTTGGAGCCCGGCATGCATGGCTGGTGGGCTTCAGCTGCAGTGGCCTGGCTGCAGTTGGTAGGTAAGGAATGGGGGTGAGTACCAACTGCAGAGGGTACAGCCAGGGTTGGCGGTGTGTCTGGGCCCACTTGATGTGGGGCTTGCCTTGGGCAAACTTTGGACAGGGTCTAGCCTTGGCCACTGGGGCCATGGGCTGGAGAGGTGGGAGGGTACCAGGTGTGGCAGCAGAATGCTGTGTAGGGAGCAGGGGGCTGCTCACAGTGGTGAGTGTCTCCGGTGAACTTCAGGCAGAGCCTAGGGGCTCCAGAGCATGGCTAGCTGTGGGGGAAGTTAACCTTACTGGCATAGGAAATACTCCGGATCCCTACAGGAGTTAATTCACTTACCTGAACCCCCCACTCAGTCTCCTAATCGGTGAGTTTACCAATTACCATGGAGCTCTCGATGCCAGCTGCTTACCTGGGCACCACCTTGCTGGAAGTCCCCTGACACTGTCAGCCTTTACTGGAGCAAGCAGCCTGATCTTTCTCCTGTGGAACAGCTATGGGGTTTGAACCACTGATCTTGCCTTGCTGTCAGCAGCCCAGTGCCTCACCCACAGAGTCACCAAGCACATGTCTGTAAATTTCAAAGCCACAACCTAGCTGGATGGAGCAAAAGGGGTGACCCTGAGAAAGGCACAAAAGTGTAGGGGTGAGGAGAGGCCGGAGAGAAACAAAGGAAAACAAAAAGGAGGGTGGTGGGGATAAAGCACTGAGAAGGAGCCTTTGTGGGACAATAATTAAGCAGTTCTTGCTAACCAGGAGCCTGGTACTTTGAACCCACCCAGCAACTCCATGGGAGAGAGACCTAGTAATCTGCTTCCATAAAGATTGCAGCCTCGAAACATTCTGTGAGCAATTGTACTCTTATCATGTGAGGTTTCTTTGGGTCAGAAATCAGCTCATCAACACTGACCAGCAAAAAGATTGACAGGGACTCCTAGGTGATGCGAATGGTTAGGGCACTTGACTGCTGAAAGAAAGATGGGAAGTTGTAGTCCACACAGAAGATACCTCAGAAGAAAGGCCTGGTGATCCACTTCTGAAAACTCAGCCATTGGACACCTGACACAGTTCTCTTTTGACACATGTGGAGCCACTATGAATCAGAGCCAACTCTATAGCAAGTAGTTTTTGGTGTAAGGACTCACAGAAACAAAACGAAACAAAAAAGGGGAAAGGTTGGTGTCTGCCTTGTAACATACCATATCCCCACAGGGCCCACCTCCTGCCCCTACCCTCCACCCCTAACTCCAAAATAACCTAGAGGTACCAGCTTGCCGACCTGCTCTTTTCCAAGCTCCTCTTGGAAGTTTGTTCTTCCAGCATTTAATCATTCATTCAGGTATGCAAGCACTTATTTAGCAAATGTTTATTGAGAATGGCTGCTGGCAAGAGCCATGGTTTCATCTAGCCTTGGAAACAGGGCTTCTGGGCCATTGCAACGAGGAATTAAAGTGAAACTGTTCCAACAAATTCAGGAGCTTGAACTGCCTGCAAAGCAGTCACTGGCAAAATGCTTACTTTTCCCCAAGGTCCCTGCCATGGGTCAAGTTGATGTTCGCTTTTTAGTTCACTGTGTATTGAATGGGAAAGCTTGACATGGGGAAAGGTAGATGCGCTGAGGAGCCTCTCAATTAGGGGCCTGAGCCACAACCTGCCTGTCAGTTTATCAGAATGTGATGGTAGAAGCCAGGCTGCCAGTATTTCAAACATCAGCAAGGTCACCCAAGGTAGACACATTTCAACAGTGCTTCCAGAGTAAAACAGAACAAGGAAGAACAGTCTGGGGATCTACTTTGGAAAACTGAGCAATGAAAACTCTATTGATCGTCACACAATATTGTCCAATAGAATGCTAGAATATGAGCCCATCTGGAAAGCACTCAAGATACACAGAGACTACACCAACAGGCTCCAGCATCCCAACTGGCATGAGCACAGGTCACGACAAGGCATATGGTTTCACTCTGCTGGATGTACATGGAGTTGCCATGAGGTGGAGGCTACTCAACATCAATGAACAGCAACAGCAACAAAAAAGTTAAAACTCACACCAAACTCGGTGCCATCCAGTCAATTCTGATTCATAGAAACCCTATAGGACAGGGTAGGATTACCCTTGTGGGTTTCCAAGACTGTAACTCTTTACAGGAGTAGAAAGCCTCATCTTTCTCCCACAAAGTGGTCCAAAGTGTAATCCACCACACTGCCACGGCTCCTATACAAAAATATCAAGCATTAGATTGTTGCCACAGTATACGTGACTTGTTCTCTTATGCGTATTTCCAGTCTCCAGGATGCCTGGATGCTCTGTCACACTCACCAGACTCCACTGTCCCCATACACAAAGTTTACTGGAGCGGAACTGCAGACATACGAGTTCCTGTGTCTTGTAGTTCACAGTGGAAACCTGGGTAGTAATCCTGGATTCCTGTTACAATTAACATGATTAACTGCAGTGACTTGATGTCTGTCTAACGCTGATTTTTTATAAGTCTCCACTGCTCTTTAGTTTCTGTTTTTGTTTGTTTGTTTTAAATCATTTTATTAGGGGCTCGAACAACTCTTATCACAATCCATCCATCCATCCATCCATCCATTGTGTCAAGCACATTTGTACATCTGTTGCTATCGTCATTCTCAAAACATTTTCTTTCTACTTGAACCCTTGGTATCAGCTGCTCATTTTTCCTCTTCCTTCCTCCACCCTTCCTCCCTCATGAAACTTGATAGTTTATAAATTATTATTATTTTGTCATGTTTTACACTGTCTGATGTCTCACATCACCCACTTTTTCATTGTCCGCCCCCAGGGATGTCCAGTTGCCTACAGATGGGCTTTGGGTCTCCACTCTGCAATCCCCCACATTCACAATGAGATGTTTTTTTGTTCTTTGATGCTTGATCCTATCAATACCTCATGATTACAAAGGCTGGTGTGCTTCTTCCATGTGGGCTTTGTTTCTTCTCAGCTAGATGTTTATCCTCAAGCCTTTAAGACTCCAGATGCTATATCTTTTGATAGCCAGGCGCCATCAGCTTTCTTCACCACATTTACTTATACACCGCTTTGTCTTCAGCGACCATGTCAGAAAGATGAGCATCATGGAATGCCAGTTTAATAGAACAAAGTATTCTTGCATTGAGGGAGTACTTGAGAAGAGGCCCAGTGTCCACCTTAATACTGAACCTATAAATATATGCACATAGATCTACTTCCCCATCGTCATATAAAAATATATTTACATATGTACATGCCTGTATTTAGACTCTATAAATGCCCGTTGCCTTCCTCTATTTTCTTTTACTTTCCTCTTGTCCCACTATCATGTTCAGCCTTTATTTGGATTTGAGTAATTCCTCTCAGTTACATTGCCCTTGATCAAGCCCTACCAGCCCTCCTACACCCTCCTCGCCATTGATTTTGGATCACTGGTTGTTCCCTTGTCCCTGAGGTTGTTAATATCCACTTCATTTCTCCTGTCTTCCCCTCTCCCATGTCTCCCCAGAACCATCGGTCCTCTTGTTTTCTCCTCCAGATTGTTTATACCACCTATCTTATCTAGATAGACCTGCAGAGATAATAATATGCACAAAAAAACAAGACAGAGCAACAAAAGGAAATGAAACAACAACAACAACAAACCAACAGCATAAAAGGAAAAGCCTGTAAATAGTTCCAGGTCTGTTTGTTGACCTTTAGGAGTCCGGGCCTCACGGTCTACGTATTTTCGGTATTGCCTGGGGACTTTGTTCCCCTTGCTGTTCTGTTTGTTTATTTTTTAACCAATACAGTGTTTTCAATTTCCTTTAAAAAAAAAGAAAAAAAGAAAACACGCACACAATTAACTGACAACAACACAGACTTGATCACTGCAAAGCAACAATCCTGGACTCTACTCTCCCTTGTCCTAATTTTGTTGTCTTGGGGCATCCAATGCCATTATTTGGTGTTTGTCTTTCTTTGGGTTATCTAGAGCTCTAAATAAGCTTATACTGCTATTTCTGGATTTACCAATGGTGTTGATGTTAGGTGCTGGCAAGGCAGTTCTGACTCTTAATGACCCGATGAACAACAGTTCAAAACACGGCCCTGTTCTGCCCCATCCTCACAATTGTTGTAATGTTTGAGCCCATTGTGGCAGCCACTGTGCCAAGCCATTGTGTTGAGGACCTTCCTCTTTTTTACTGCCCCTCTACTTTACCAAGGTTGGTATCCTTCCCCAGGGACTGGTCTCTCCTGACAACATGTCCAAAGTACATGAGACAAGTCTTGTCATCTTTGCTTCTAAGGAGCATTCTAGCTGTACTTCTTCCAAGACAGATCTGTCTGTTCTTCTAACAGTCCATAGTCAATATCTGGTCAATGTTCAGTCAACTGGCAGTCAATATTCTTCACCAACTCTAGACCTGATTCATGATAGAGACCTTAGCTCACTTGTACTGCCCACTGCCAATATTTTATGATTATCATTTCCCATTTTACACCGTAGCCACTTCTGGTTCTATCTCTGGAGACAGTTTCTCTTGAGCTGCTCAGTCTGTGAGATCAAGACAAAAGCATTTGTACCTTGTTCACAGATTTCCCACCTAGCCTCCTGGCCAACCTCTTCTTTATACAGTGCCATGGTGGCTGGCATTTATGGTATGTGACTTAAGCATGGTGCATCTTCTATGATTTGCCCACCAAAAAAAACCAAACTTGTTGTCATCGAGTCAATGCTGACTCATAGTAACTCTACAGGACAGGGTAGAACTGCCCTTTTGGTTTTCAAAACAGCAATCTTGATGGGAGTAGAAAGCCTCCTCTTTCTCTTGTGGAGCGACTGGTGGTTTTGAACTGTCGACCTTGTAGTTAGCAACTGTGGCAATTACATAATCTGTTAACTTGAGTGAAGGGGTGGAATCTAGACTGTCAATCAGGTCATAGCCAATAATGACTTTGTGTGGGCATGGCCTTCTCCTGAGGTGTCAGGAAACACCTGTCTTTCTTCCTGGAGGTGGGACACACTCTTTGCTCAACATTCCTAATGAGAAGCCAACTGGAGCTATGCCGATGGAGCCAGAGCCCTGGAGCTGGAGGAGCAACGTGGGGACCTATGATAACGCAGGGATGCTTACAGTGCCACTGGATCCACAAGACTTTCCACCCACTAGCCTGTGACCGTCCTGCATTTGGCATCATTGCATGTATTGTGTGAGTCTGGAGAGGAATTTAGAAACTGGTGTTAGACATAATGGGCTAATATCAGACTTATGGATTTGATCTGGACTGGGCTGGGATGTTTCTCAATATACAATTGCTCTTTTTATATAAAGCTCTTTTATACATATATGAGTGGCTTTGGATTTATTTCTCTAGTCTACCCAGACTAACACAGCAACCAATGTGTAACCACTACTCCACCATGAAGTTAACAGTTTGCAACCTGCAGCTTCTCCTAAGGGAAAAAATGAGGCTTTTGACTCCCGTAGAGAGTTTCGGTCTCAGAAACCCACAGGGGCAGTTCTACCCTGTCTTATGGGGTCACTATGAGTCAGCATTCACTAGATGGCAGTAAGTTTGGCTTAGTTTGCCCACAGGTTGATTGTAAAAGTGCCGGGCCACTAAACAGCAAATGGTGCCCATCTGGAGCCAAGTGGTGAGCTTTAATCACCTGTGTGCACCTGTGGTTCTAGTGTCACAACTCTGGTGGCCCTCACTGGGAAACGTTACCGCAGCCAAGTTCACATGGATTTTTCTTTGGCATTTTCTACTGTTTAATTCGAAGAACATTTTCATTTCCTATTGTTTTGTATTAGAACCACAGGTTCCTTGTGGGATGTTTTGTTTTCCCTGTAGTTTCTGATTCCCTTTCTTTTCTTTTGCCTATATGAAGTGACCTTTCTGACACATCACCTTGGCTAGCCTGCCCACGCTGCTCCCCCACACCCTCACCCCACTGGCCCAGCCAAAAAAACACCCCCAGAATACAAACACCAACTCACTGTCACTGAGTTGATTCCAACCCATAACAACCCTAGACAGGGTTTCCAAGGCTCTAAATCTTTATAGGAGTAGACAGTCTCATCTTTCTCTTGTTGTGCAGCTGGTGGGTTTGAACCACCAATCTTAGAGTTAGTAGTCCAACGCTTACAGCTCTGTTATTCAACCACTAATCTAGGTGTGCAGTGAAGCGATTGTGCACATGTACTTAAAGCTAATAGGTAAGCTACAGGAGCCCCACTAACTAAAATGTTTCTCTGTGGGGGAAAGATGTGTCAGTCAGCTTCCATACAGATCGACAGCCTTGGCAGCCCTAGGGGACAGTTCCACTCTGCCCATATGTTGCTGTGAGGCAGAACCAGCCTGACAGCAGTGGGTTTGATTGTGACTGCCACTGAGTCAATTCCATCTTAAAGTGGATGACCCTATAGGACAGGGTAGTAACTTCCCCTGTGGGTTTCTAAGACGAAATCTTAGTGAGGCGTGGGAAACCTCACCTTTCCCTCACATTTGGCAGGTAAGTAAACTAAAAGGACCCCTAGTGGCATAAGGGTTAAAGCACTCAGTTATGAAGGGAACAGTGGGTGATTAGAATCCACCAGCAGCTGCATGGGAGAAAGATGCAGTAGTCAGATTCCATGTAGATTACAAGGCTTGGAAACCCTGTGGAGCAGTACTTCTTTGTCCTACAGGATCACTAAGACTCCGATTCAACTTGGCAGTGATGGCTTGGTTGTATGGTTTTTAGTAAATTAAAAAAAAAACCTTTTGCTATCAAATGAGTTTCAACTCATGGAAAAACTGTATTTTATGGGATCTTCAATGGCTTAGTTTCAAAAATAACTCACCAGATCTTTCTTCCAAGGCATCTCAGAATGGACTCTAACTTCCAACTATTCACACCACCCTAAGTATGGGGCTCTAAACGGGCCTCAGTAAGTAGATCGTCTTGGGCAGTCTGAGTGAACTAGACTTAATCAGGTGGAAGGTCTTAAAACAAGGCTGAGGTTTCCTTGGGAGAGAGGGAATCCCCCCATGTGGATGACACTGGTCAGTAATGTTCCATTCCTGACAGCTGGCACTATGTATTTCAGACCTGCTTAATCAGCTCCCATACTAATTTAAGGAAATTCTTTGTAATCTGTCTCTATTTGTCTAGCTAGCTACCTGGCTTCCTACCTACCATCCCGCTCCAACTAGTTCTGCTTTTCTCTTGAACCTTGAATGATTGGCGTACTGCCATTCTATGCCTTTAGTACATTTTCAAGTTTTACCAGTCTCTTTATTACACTATTTATGGAGCTGTGCTGGAGCAGTGGGTTAAGCACTGGACTGAAAACTGCAAAATCGATGGTTCAAATCTGCCAGCTCATCTGCAGGAGAAAGATATAACCAACTGTCTACTCTCATGAAGATTATACTCTTAAAAACCCAATGGAACAGTCCTGCTCTGTCCTATAGGGTTGACAAGAGTCCGAATCGACACCATAGCAGTAGGTTGTTATCATACCCTTTATCCTAACAAAGAGCCTGGTGGCATAGTGGTTACATGTTGGGCTGCTAATCACATGGTTGACAGTTCAAAGCCATTAGCAGCTTCAATGGAGAAAGACAGGGTTTTCTACTCCCATAAAGAATTACAGTCTACCTAGCAAGTCTGGCTAGACCAGAGGATGTGCACTGGTACAGATAGGAACTGGAAATACAGGGAATCCAGGGCGGATCAGCCCTACAGGACCAGTGGTGTGAGTGGCGA
>NW_022109768.1:13122262-13138372 GCF_000313985.2 Echinops telfairi | reverse complement strand
AAAAAAGAATTACAGTCTTGGAAATTCACAGAGGCAGTTCTACCCTGTCCTTTAGGGTCACTATGAGTCTGCATTCACTTGATGGTTGTGAGTTTTTTTTGTTTTTTCTTTGGTTTTAGCCTATCAAGTTCCCCTGTTCTTGAAGCTCTACCTGTCATGCTGTAGCCTACAGAAGTCTCACTTGGCCTGAGCAGGCTTCCTTTCACTGGTCTGCCATGCTGAGTCTATGTTTTCTGGATTCCATACCACCCCTTGGTTTGTTTACTTCCTCATTTTGCTGGAGTGCAACCAAAAGTTATTTCCAAAAAAATACATGTTTGAAGAAGTTAAACGTTGAGAAAACATTTGAAGGCTGCCCTTGCCGTTGATTGATAGCTTGGCTGGGTACAGAACTCCAGGTGGAAATCATTTCCCCTGAAGGATGTTGAAAGTGTTCATGGGATTTTCCTTGCTATCTTGGATGGATGATGAGAAATGAATGCCTGTAGGATTCTCCATCCTTTTAGATGGCCTGATGTCTTTTCCTACTGAAAGTCCGTAGAATCTTCTCTTTATCTTTAGCATGCTGAAATCCACAAGGATAGGTCTACATGTGGTTCTTTCCCTCCTCCTATCTCTACTACTGCTGCTAGATGCTTAATTACCCCTTTCATTCTGAAATCCCATATGCTTATTTAACAATGCACTTCCTTCCGTTTTATCCATTCTCTCTTTCAGGAGCATTTCCTCAGCTATTAAGTATTCTAAAAGAGAGCTCTAATTCTCTTACTAAATATACTCAGTCCTCACTTACCAAGGTGGTTAGATCCCAAAGACAGGTTGTTATGCAAAAATTATCATAATTTGAAAATAAGGGATGGCCACATCAGATTACAAACTGGAAGATGATTGAATCATAACAGAAATGCCGATTTCATCATTACATAACTGACACACCAAAAACAGGTCCAAGAAGAAAATCTCCAGAAGCTCAAAGTGAGGCAATCTGGTCTTGAGTGCGCTTCGAAGGACAGGAAGCACAGTGCAGGTTTCCAGAAGTAATGTAAAGTGTGTACTGTCAGATATAGAATCATTACTAAGAACAGTCTTCAGAGGCTGTGGATGACCGAAGCAATCAGAATCTCCAATTTTGGCATTTATCATCAGAGACATAAATCTCAGGATGATTTTCCCATCCCTACAGGTTGAAAGGAATGTTAGCTCAGTATATTAGTTTCTTGGAATCCAGTAGTAGTGCAAAGAGTTAAATGTGCTCAACTACTAACTGAATGGTTGGAGGTTCAAGTCCATCCAGAGGAGTCTTGGAAGAAATGCCTGGTGATCTATTCATGAAACTCAGCACATTCTACTCCAACACACACAGGGTGGCCATGAACGGAGGTTGACTCCATCGCATCATTTCTAGAGCAGCCATAACAGAATATCACAGCTGGGTGGCTTGTAAGAACATAAATACATGTCTCGAAGTTCTGAATATGAGGAGTTCAAATCAACCATATCCTTCCAAAATTCCTAAGGTATGATCTTTTCTTGTCTCTCCCAGCTATTAGGAGGCCTAGGCAGTCCTTTGTTGGTAGATGCATTGTCACCTGGCCACCTTCCTCTGTGTCTTTTCTCTTCTTTAAGGATACTATTCACATGGGATTATAATGCACCCAACCCTACTATGAGCTCCTGTTAACTGATAACATCATCATGGATCTTATTTCCAAACAAGGTCACGTTCACAGGTAGTAGGGCATTTGGAAGCCAACATATTTAAGGTGGGCATTAATCCATAACACTCAGCATGAATAGGTTTTCAATTGCAGGACATCCATTCAACAAATATCTCATTAACCATCTGCTTGGTGCAAGACACAGTGTGCTTTGGGGAGAAAATTCTAATATAATCTCCCCTCTCAGAGAGTTGACAGTCTTGTGAGAAAAGGAGATATTAATCCAATGGTTCCACAGTTAAATGTATAATGACATTTGTCGTTACTGCTTTGAGAGAATGGTAATCAGACTGTGAGAATTTATGAGGGGTGAAGGGTCCTATTCTGTGAGGCTTGTGAAGTTCCCATAATGAATTGATTTATGAGCAGCATAGTTTTCAATTCCATTTTAGTTTTATAAACATGCACATGCATCACTATGTGTATAATTGTTGCACATATAGATTTGGTCAAATGTATAAGACAGATGGTAGAATAAGTGTGGTGAGTTAGGAGATTCAAAAGGTCTTTTACTTCCAGCTTTGCCAATAGATGCCCTGTGGCCCGGGGCAGCTTAACTGCACTTTCCTGGGGCTCACTTACTTTATTTCCACATGGAAAAGAAAAGGTTGGATGATTTGTTAAATGATCTCCAGAGTGAAAATTCTCTCTAAAAATATGCACATGTTCCTAAAAAGTCCTGCCTCCCTCAAACATCTTAACTTAGGAAATAATTCTGCTCACTTTACATATGTGTACTCTCCAACTCTCGGCAGGGGTCTTTTGTTCGAAAAATAACTTTGAGTGCTTATTGGTTGAGTCCGAATCAAGCCCTTCACAGTGAGTTCGGGTTTCTGTTGTTTCCTTGGTTGGCTGGCACAAACAGTTTCCACTGGACCAAGAACCAAACAGATGGAGATTACAATCCATCGTGCAACACCGCGGAGACAGGCCTAGCCATTGATGTCCATAAGATCACAGCTGCTGAAAACTTCATGGGGTGCATACAGTTCTATTGTGAAACAAATGGGGTTTCAAATCTTCTTTTGGATTTTTGACAAAGGTTTTTTGTTTTGTTTTTACTAAGTTTTCTAATGCTATGTGTAGCTATAACTATTATGCATGCATCAACACAGTGGCTACAACAGCAGGCTACTTCAGGGGTTGGCACATTGTGGCTCCAGACCCATGTGCTCTTTACACGGGACTCTGAAATGAAGTTGAAAAAATTTTAGAGGCTATGAGTCAGATAATAGTGATTTCATTGGGTTGTAAAATTATAGTTATGGCTCTCCAACAGTTTTTTAATTGTTATGAGGGACAGGATGGACTCTTCCATCTCAAAAGTTTGCCAACCCCTGGGTTGGCATAAGAACCATTGTAAGCAGGAGACAGGGTTGGACACTTTTCTTCGGTGGTACATGGGGTCGCTATGAGTCGGAACACAGTCAATGGCACCTAGCAACAACCTGCCTATATGAGGGACAGGGGTGGGGTTGCGGACAGAGAAAGAGGACAACTCAGCACACTTGAGTAAGATTATGGGGTCATTTTAAGTGAAAATCAAACTAAACTCGTTGTCTCTGGGAGGAGTGTTGACTGAAGAACAAGGTTTCAATCAATATTTTAGGTATTAATTAAGAATTCCTTTATGACTTTTGCTCCTGGCTTTCTTTCTAAATTGGGGAAATGTCTAAAATATTAACTAGCAATTGCGTTAACTCTTCCACTGTTATTATTGAAATTAGACAAAGGCTTGTGAATGTGCATGAGTGCATTTAGTTCATTTACTGACAGCAAAAGCACTGTTTGGAGGGGAAACACAAGATCTACTTTGTAAGTCTCCAGGGGAAAAAAATCCTTAGACGTAGAAGCAGAGGTTAGGCTGGACGGAGTGACTGGGGAAATCAGAAGGAAACACACATGATCAACTAACCAGAGAGTTTGTATCAGGAGGGCCAGCTCCATTCTTCACATTGTGTGATCTTTAATCCCTCGTTTTTCAATTTGTGCTTATTCTCGTTCTTGATTAGAAATGCTTATGGTTTGGGAACAATAATATCTTTAAGTGAGTTGCACATGTGTTTGTAAAATAAAGATATAAACATCCATCTTTTAATTGATGTTCAAAGTCGTCTCAATGATGTCGGTAATTTGCGTTTCGAATGTGGAGTAAACCCTTCAGGCATTTGGAGCCTATCTCCTCTCGGGCCTCATGTTGTCGTGGGTTTGTTCACCCCCCACCCGCTCCCCCCATGTACAAGGGGTCAACGTGCCATGAGCTTTAGCTGCATTCGCATCAAAAGTTATTGTGCCGTGGAGTTGGGGATACAGGGGATAAGAGTTGGGGAGAACCTTCAGCTGGGGTCACTGAAAAACAGCTATAGGGAAAATGTCTCCATTTCACTAGCGACATTCTTTCCTCCCCTCTCAAGGAACGGTGGGTTCGCCAGCACAGTACAAGCCTCAAAGCCCTTTGATCCCCAGGGCCTTTGAAATATGAACATAATTACAAATAGGGTTTTGGTGGCACATGGAAATACTTAGATAGCATCATCTTTGCTGGTACTCTCTACATATTTCCATCTGAAGGCCAAATTCCTTCCTGGAAAGAAGTTTTGGGTTTCCCCCGCTTTCTGTATTGAGTCTGGCTGTTCCATTGCTATCCACCCTTTATGGTCCAGAGAGCGCAAGAAACCAGCACCAGGCTGGAAATGAGAGCATAGGAACCGTTAGCCAGCGCCGCAGAAACAACAGACACTTGTTAGTATCAGCCTATTTTGGGGGCTGATTGTTACTGTTGTTGGAAAACTGCGCATGTGACAGCCTTGACCGCCATTGTCCTTCATTCTTGTATGCCTGTCAGGGTCTGCACTTCCCTGGGTCACTTGTGGGCTGTTCTCAGTTCCAGCCTCAGAGGATGGACACTGGACTCCTCTTCCTCTTGGATTTGAGTTGGCTCTGGAAGGTGTTTTCTTCGGGTTTGGGGTATCATTTGAATTGGATTTTTTATTTATCTTATTTTTTTATATGAGATCCATATATCTCATAATGTTATTGAAGAGTGGCCTGGTGATGTGGTCATTACACCTTGGGCTGCTACTGGACAGGTCAGCAGTTCGAAACCGCCAGTTGATCTGAGGGAGAACAATGAGGCTTTTGACTCCAGTAAAGAATTACAGTCTTGGAAATTCACAGGGCGGTTCTATCTCATCCCATAGGGTCGCTGTGGGTCGGCCTCAACTCCTGGCAGTGAGTGAGTGAGAAGCATTCATGGTTTGGAGACTAGAAAACTTCAAGGGTTGAAAAAGAATTCAACTTGTCGATCAAGCGATTTGTAGCCGACTGTGATCTTATGAAATGCTGATTGCCACATTATTACAAATGATAGCATTTATAAGGAAATTATAGATTGAGACTATTAAAGATTAAAATATGGTATGTCACTGCAATATGCCACTTGTTCAAACCAGCCCCCCTTCCCCCCCAAAAAAAACCTGGCTTTGTAAATTCCACAAAGAAATACTTTTATCTCATCCCTGATTTCAAAACCTTGTGTAAACATTTTTCAACTCAGTAAACTGTTTACGTAAATGTGGGAAAGGAGTCTTAGACTTGCTGCCAACCTCTTCGCAACTCCGGCTTGAAACAGACACCATTTGAATGCATTAACTGCTCTCCCAATTCTTTTCCAGGAATCAAGCCATGGGTCCAGCTTTGTTCGTTTTTATTGTTGAATACATGACAACCCTTGCCAGCGTACCTCACAGGGTACCAAACCATTACTAACAAAATTAAAATGCTTCTCTAACACAGGGTTACAGCTATACACCAACATATCCCTCTCCTGTCTTTCTGCCCGGGTCTGCCAAACACTGATAGGCTTGTACAGCCAGAAAGCCCCACAAATGAGAGTGATGGCAGTTGGGATGTTCTCAGTTCCAGCCTCAGAGAGGATGGAAACTGGGCTCCTCTTCTGCTTGGATTTGAGTTGGCTCTGGAAGGTGTTTTCTTCAGGTTTGGGGCAGCATTTGAATTGGATTTTTTATTTATCTCATAGACTGTGGACATTTATCAGGAGAGACCAGGCCCTAGACATCATGCTTAGTAAAGTGGAAGGTCAGCAAAAAAGAATACGAGCCTCAGCAAGATGGCTGCAAAATTGGGCTGAAATATAGCAATTGGGAGGATGGAGCAGGGCCGGGCAATGTTTCTGTTGTGCGTAGGATTACTATGTGTCAGAATGGCTTGGATGGCAGCTAACAACAATACCTGTGATTGCTCCGAACGTAACCCCCATATCTGCTAGCATGTAGTCATGTTAGAACATGTTCTTCCGTGTTCTATGCCATTAATATTATACCATGGACAACAGTCCACTCTGATTACAAAATTCCAGTAGCCAATTAGATTTTCCTCCTGAGCACTATAATTATCATTAACCTTTATAATATTTTAAGATAGAGTGACATAACTTTGTCTGTTATTTGGAGTACAACTTTTGAGTACTACTTCTTGACGTTTGGTCTCTTCCTTACGGTTCCGACGACAAAATATATCCATTTCATATTAGAAAGCATTATTTTGTGCTTGTTCAGGGAAAAAAAACCTCAATTGGTTTATCAGAGAGGTCACTGTACTTTGAAAACAAGGCAAGAGCTTCCGCGGCTGCTTGCCATTCTTTAACAAAGTTTCCTACAGACAATACAATAAGAGCTGGAAGCAAATTGATCGCTGGTCTGATACAATCCAATTTTCACATATTCATCAAGATTCACTTGTCCGAGCAGATATACAGCTTCACATGCAACGTCTGCATCGGACCCCAACTCACCACTGACCACATCTGCAGGGTGATTCTCTTGCATTTGCAGGGTAGCTGTGCACCCTCCCACTCTCTGCATTTTAAATTACGATGCTTGTCACCCTGTGGACATTTTTAACTGATAGATTTCTTTCTGAGAATCAGTTCTCAGCACACACGATAAAGAAAAATGTAATACAAATGGCTATGGATAAGATTGAAATGCCTATAATTCAATAGCCAAGACACAGCATCCTTCACTGAGTCTTAACTGGAATGAGATGAGTTAGGAGTCTAACAACTTTTAGGAGCCAAATGATTATTTGACCAAGTCCTGGTGACGCAGGGGTTAAGTATTTGGCTGGACGTTTGAACCCACCAGCTGCTCTATGGGAGAATGGTTAGGAGGCAGGGCTAGTTTCTCCTATGGGAATTACTGTATTTGATTTCCTTGCTTTTTTGTTTAATGACTATTTTGTATGTGACTAGATTTCTATAAAATATAATCAAGTAATCTCACATTTCAAAGTTACAATGTGAACGTGAACTCAATTCTTTCCTTCTACAGACAAATTGGGGAAACAATGACCCGTGCATCACTTGTGTAGTATCATTTCCTGGAAAGACCAGAGCATCGTGAAGATAAAGAAACACACTTCTCCCCAGCAACACCTGATGGTAAGCCGATGGAAGGTTCTATCACGGACAAAATTAATGCATATATCACTCAAAACAGGTGTTCAGCAATGCACGAGGTAAAACTCTAAAATGGAACTGGGTATATTAAGATATTATGATAGATTGATGGTGCTAATTCCTGTTTCGTTGAAACGAGGGCTCACATGGAGATTCAGACCACTTCAAGAGGTAGCATCTGAGCAAGAACATTTGGTACTGACGGAAGAGGTCCAAACTTCGCTGAAGACATTAGCCAAAAACAAGGCTCTTGGAATGGACAGAATACCAATAAAGATGGTTCAACAAGCTAAGGAAGCACTGGAAGCTCATGCTGGTCTTTGCCAAGAAATTTGGAAGACAGCTATCTGGCCAGATGACTGGAAGAGGTCCATGTCTGTACCTATTCCAAAAAAAAGTAACTCAGCAGAAAGCCTGAATTATAGAACAATGTCACTGATATAACATGCAAGTAAAATGTTGAAGATCTCCCAGTAATGACTGCACAGTATCTTGATAGTAAGCTGTCAAAAGTTCAGGCTGAATTCAGAAGAGGAATAAGGCATGTCATTGCTGATGTCAGATGGATCTTGGCTGAATGCAGAGAGTACCAGAAAGATGTTTGCTTGTCTTTTAAACCATGCAAAGGCCTTGGATTGTGTGGGTCATAGCAGAACATGGATAGACTTGAGGCGAATGGACATTTTAGAACACTTCACTTTGCTCATGTGAAAGTGTAAAAGGCAATTGTGCAAACAAGAACAATGGAATACTGCATGGTTACAATCAGGAAAAGTGTGCATCAGAGTTGTGTCCTCGCACAATGCTTCTTCAGTCTCTAGGAGGAGCAAGTGGATATATGAAGAAGAAAGTGGAGGAACGCTTATTAACCTATGATAGGCAGGTGAACAACCTTGCTTGCTGAACGCGAGGAGGACTTGAAGCAATTGCTGATGGAGATCAAAGATTGCAGCCTTCAGTATGGATTAAGACTCAATGTAAAGAAAACCCAAATCCTCATAACTGGGCCAATAGGTAGCATCATGATGAATTGAGGGAAAAAATGAAGCTGTCAAGGATTTCATTTTGCTTGGAGCCACAATCAGTGCTCATGGAAGCAGAAGTCAAAAGATCCAATGACATTGCATTGAGGAGAACGTCTTCACAAGACCTCCTTAGAGTGTTGAAAAGCAAGAAGGTCATTTTGAGGACTAAGGTGTGCTTGACCCTGCCATGGTATTTTCAATCACCTCATATGCATGTGATAGTTGGATATTGAATAAGGAAGACTGAAGAAAATTCAGTGCATTTGAATTATGGTGCTGGTGAAGTATATTGAACGTGCCATCAACTACCAAAAGAACAGACAAATCTGTCTTGGAAGAAATACAGCCAGAAGGCTCCTTAGAAGCATGGATAGGGCAATGAATGTACAAATGTGCTTTACACAATTGTTGTATGTTTGGATTGTGATAAGAGTTGTATGAACCTCTAATAAAATGATTTTAAAAAAAGAAAAGAATGATGGCAGTGTATGTACAATTATGCTTGATACAATTACTGTATAGATTGTTATGAGTTGTAAGAGCCCCAATAAAATGATCATTTAATAATTAAAAAAAAGAAGCATGGGTGACCAGACTTAATCTCATGTACTTTGGACTTGTTCTCAGGAGAGACCAGTCCCTGGGAAAGGATATCATGCTGGTAAAGTAGAGGAAGAAAAAGATAAAAAGGTCCTTGGCAATATGGGTAAGACAATGGCTGAAACAATGAGCTCAAACATAAGAACAATTGTGAGGATGGTGCACAAACAGGCAGTGCTTTGTTCTGTCGGACATAGGGATGCTGTGAATTGGAACAGACTCGATGGCACCTAACGACAACAGTAGATATTTTTATAACAATACGTCGACCCTCTGTGAGTGTGCTCAACTTGAGTCTCCAGCTTTGGGTGTCAGCTGACACCTCCTGGTGATGCACATATGGTGGGATGGGACTGTTGTTATTTATAGCAGTGAGTTGGCTGATTCTCAGAAGTACGCTGTCATACCTTTCTCTCCTTGAGACTTTATAAGTCAAGTCATGAGCCTGCTCAGCTGAAGAATGGAGCCTGAATGGGGAGTGGTACGGTTGGTCAAGGTAATGCCTCTAGTTTGACTTCCCATTGAGATGATCAACTTTAGCATACATTTCCTTTCCTTTTTAAAAAAAATCATTTTATTGGGGGCTCATACAACTCATCATAATCCATCCATCCATTGTGTCAAGCACATTTGTACATTTGTTGCCATCATCATTCTCAAAACATTTTCTACTTGAGCCTTTGATATCAGCTCCTCATTTTTCCCCTCCCTCGCTCCCTTCCTCCCTCATGAACCCTTGATAATTTATAAATTATTATTTTGTCATATCTTACACTGTCTGATGTCTCCCTTCACCCACTTTTCTGTTGTCCATCCCCCAGACAGGGGGTTATATGTAGATCATTGTGATCGGTTCCCCCTTTCTCCCCAACCTTTGCCTTACCCTCCTGGTATCTCTACTCTCATTATTGGTCCTGAGGGGTTTATCTGTCCTGGAATCCATGTGTTTCAGCTCTGATCTGTACCAGTGTACATCCTCTGGTCTAGCCAGATTTGTAAGGTAGATTGGGATCATGACAGTCGACAGTGGGTGGGGGAGAAAGCATTAAGGACCTAGAGGAAAGTTGTATGTTTCATCAGTGCTATACCACACCCTGACTGGCTCATCTCTTCCTTGTGACCCATCTGTAAGGGGATATCCAGTTGCCTACAGATGGGCTTTGGGTCTCCACACATTTCCTTTCTCATGAGTAATCAACAATCATGGAGTATTTGGGAGGAACAGTCACTGGCTAGTGCAATTGATTAAATGCCTCAGCTGCTAACCAGAAGGAACTCCACCCACCCAGAAGTATCTTGAAAGAAAGGCCTGGTGACTGATTCCACAAATTCAGTGATTGAGTACCGTAGGGAGCACAGTTCTGCTCTGACACATGTGGGGCCATCATGAATCAGCGTCCACTCAACATTTTTGTGGCATCTACTAAATTATACCCCTCCCTGGAAAGGAAATAGTCATTTAGGATGCGAGGTAGAAAATGATCTTTTTCAAGATTTGCAATAAAACCATTTTGAAACACTGGCTGATATACCTGAGAGCTATCAAAGCAGGCTAGAAAATGCAGGAGCAATTGAATCCATAACTTTTGATCCTCTTCTAAGCGTGGTCTTGGGCTCTACCACCAGGAAGGCAGGCTAAACACCGACAATGGTTCTTTTAAATGACATAAGCATATAGCAGATGTTATAGCTTATCTTGTAGAGTGGCTGATAGATTCAAACCATGGACCTTTCCGTTAGCAGAGGAACGTTTTAACGAATGTATGCCTGAAAAAAGAAATCCTATTTGGTTACTGTGTATGAATTTTCTTTTAATACATTGCTGGATTTCATTTGATGATGTGCTTTCTTGATTTTTGCATCTAAGTTCACAAGAGACAGACCTGTATTTTGCGTGTGTGTGCGTGCGCGCGCGCCTAGTTTTGCTATCAGTGGAGTACTGGACTTGTAAAATGAGTTGGGACATTCCCCCTCCTCTTCTCTTTTCTGGAAGAGCTGGTGCAAAATTAGTGTTATTTTTTATGCAGATATTAAGTTGTGTTTTTCCCTGTCCTGTGTAGGAGCCTTACTGACATAGTGATGATGTCTGAGGGGATGGGAAGCTTTCTAGAAACCGATGATTAGTTCTCATTCTTTCAGGGATCTGGGCCCTGGGTTGTTACCTACACATGCACTTCTCAACATTTCTTTCTTTCTTTTGAGGGTTTTTGTTTGTTTTGTTTTTCAAAACCATTTTATTGGGAGCTAATAGAGATATATCAATCACATCAAGTGGTATTGTTACAATGGCTACCACAATCAGATTCAGAACATTAATTTCCTTCCTAAACAAGACATCAGCTCCCTTTAACCTCCCCACTCCTGTGCCAACGTACCCTGCCCCCCACAGAGAAACCCTTATTCTACTTGCGGCCCCTGTATCCGTATAGGTTCATGAATCAAACAAAAACATAACAAAAAGTCAAGAATATCACCCCCAATGGCAAATACATCTGAGATAAACTCCAATGTGAACAAACAAAAAGCAAAAATAAACCAAACAGAAAATGCTGAAAACCAAGTCAGGCCTAATGTGCATGGGGTTATCAACTGATAATGTTTTAACCATTCAAATCAGGTTTATCCTTTTGATCTTTTATCATTATTTCTCCGATGCACTCTGTCTAGGAACCAAGGTCCTCCCATCTCTCTATTATGGATCGAGGGAAGTCCCCAGAAGCTTATTTCCTATATGGATCTCAAAGACGTGTCTTGGGCTCCCACGGCCATCCATTGCGTTCTGAAAACCAGATTCTCACAATTGAGGCTCTGATACTATTTCCTCCTTCAGCTTCAGAAGATCTGATTTACAATCCTTTTGGTGACTGATGTTGGTGTGCTTCTTCCATGTGGACTTACCGTATATACTAGAGTATAAGCCGAGTTTTTCAGCACATTAAAAAAAATCATTTTATTGGGGGCTTGTACAATTCTTATCACAATCCATACATACATCCTTTTTTCCCCATACATACATCCTTTGTGTCAAGCACATTTGTACATTTGTTGCCATCATCATTCTCAAAATGTTTTCTTTCTACTTAAGCCCTTGGTATCAGCTCCTCATCCCCCACCCTCCCCGTTCCTTCCTCCCTCATGAACACTTGATAATTTATAAATTATTATTTTGTCATATTTACACTGTCCAACATCTCTCTTCACCCACTTTTCTGTTGTCCATCGCCCAGAGAGGAGGTTATATGTAGATCCTTGTAATCGGTTCCCCCTTTCTACCCCACTTCCTTCCACCCTCCAGGTATTGCCACTCTCACCACTGGTCCTGAAGGGGTCATCTGTCCTGGATTCCCTGTGGTTCCAGTTCCTATCTGTACCAGTCTAACCAGATTTGTTAGGTAGAATTGGGATCATGATAGTGGGGCGAGGAAGCATTTAAGAACTAGAGGAAAGTTGTATGTTTCATTGTTGATACCCTGCACCCTGGCTGGCTCATTTCCTCCCCACGACCTTTCTGTAAGGGGGTGTCCAGTTGCCTACAGATGGTCTTTGGGTCTCCACTCACCCTCATTTACAATGATATGATATTTTGTTCTTTGATGCCTGATACCTGATCCCTTTGACACCTTGTGGTCACACAGGCTGGTGTGCTTCTTCCATGTGGGCTTTGTTGCTTTGGGGCTATTCAGCACATTTTTAATGCAGTTTTTGTAGTAAAATTAGGTGCCTTGGCTGATATTTGGGTTGGCTTATACTCAAGTATATACGGTAGTTAAACTGACATCTCACTTCGATGGCTGCTTGTCCCTCTCTCTCTTTTGGGAGACAGAGAAGTTTGAGAACTAGAAGTTGGTTGTTGCCCTTCCCCCACAGTGAAGATTAGAAGGGGGTGGAGTGTAGTATAGCCCTCCCCAGTGTCAGTTATGATGTGGTAAAATAGTCTCTTTCGAGGGTAGGCCACTGTTAAGGAAAGAGAATGTTGTAGGCTTATTTCAAAATGGTTACTTTTTTTCTCCTCTCCTAGAAGCTTAAAGAGATTTTTCTTACCTTTGTCCTGAGAAACTAGTGGGGCTCTGAGGTAATTGAAGAGAATAAAACTGGACCCACAGGAGTTTTTATCTCTCAATTTTTGTCTCCAGCATCAGCTCTGTTTCCTGTAAACTGAGATTCTCTTTATTTGCCTGTCTCTCCAGAATTAGGTGGTGGTCTGTCTGTGACCTCAGTTCTCCAATGGATATACAAACAGTTGATTTTCAGTTTGTTTTACATTTTTCTACTTAGGAGGACAGAATGACTTCCAAAATCTTTACACGTCAAACCAGAAAAAGCCCCAGGTTACCATTTTACATAGGATGGATGTATTAGTCTGGGTACTTTAGAGAAACAAATCCACAGAAACTCATGTATAAGAGAGAGTTTATATAAAGGTTAAGTGTGCACCAAGAAAACATCCCAACCCAGTGCTGCCCAAGCCCACAAGTCCAACATTAACCCATTAACCCATGTCCAACACCATTCCACAAAGTCCTCCTCCATCTCACAAAATAGATGCAATGATGCCAACTGCAGGAGGAAAGCCCAGTCAGTTGTAAGCATCTCAGCATTGGCAGGGGTCTCCACATGGCTACTCCAGCACCCAGGGCTGCATCAGTGTACGTCCATGTGGCTTCTCCTTGGGGATGTCTTGTAGGAAGTCAATCTTGCAAGCTGAAGCAGGGAACTGCTAAGGCAGCTGCACCCTGGTCTGACCATCAGAAAGCAAGAGACCCGAGAACTAGAAAGGCAAGGCTCACTGAGCCATTTATCCCTCTGCCCTTCAATTAACCCCACATGTGTTTATCAGCCAGGTGGGCACAATAAACTAACTACTTCAATGGACAACACAGATCTTATAAAATGTCACGTCAATATGGTGACATTTGAGCAGGAACTCCAAAGCAAGCATGAATGAGCCATATTCTGGGGAAGAAAGTTTCACACAGAAGGAACATCATGTGCAAAATCCCTGAAGAAGGAAAATGCTCAGTGCATTTGAGCAACTGCTATCAGCACAGAGTAGCTGGTGTACAATGGAGTAGAGATGACATAAGAGGTTGGGTGTGAGGGAGGATGACGTAGGGCCTTGAGACCTTTGAAAACACTTTAGTTGAAATTCTTTGAAATGGGAAGATTTAGGGTAGTTTTGAGTCAGGAATGTCATCTTTTAGAATTTTACTCTAGCTAAAGTACTCAGCTGCTGTGATGTTCAGTGACCCATCTAACTATAGTCTTTGTAACTCACACCAAATGGTTGGGTAGTTCAATGAAAACTGAGGTGCGTGTGGCCCACCAAAGGGATTGGATAGCTAGCTAATAATGTAAATAAGGTGCATGGTACCTCTCAGGCAAATAAAGTATATAGAACCCTAATGAGGGGATTGGCCACTTTGTCATCCTGGTAGGCTTAAAATGGGCCATCCCCGAGGCAGAAAGGGAGAAATCTCACCACCATCGAGAAGAACATGTGAGACAAAGATGTGATCATCTCCTTCCATAAAGACTTATAGCCTTAAAAACCCTATGGGATAGAAGTGGAGTGCATCCCTTGGACCTGTTCTGGAGCCTCTTCAACTTGGATGAAAGTAAGAGCAAGTTGTAACACTGGAGAGGCCAATGAGAGGTGATGGCAGAGAAAAGGTACAGTAGAGGCAGCAGAACCAGGAAACCAGCAGGAGATGGTGCAGCAGGCACACTGACCTAGGAAGCAAGAGAGCTGAGAACCTTCAGGCTGAGGCTTGCTGGTGGAGTGGGGTGTCTCTGGATACATTAACAGAGCTAAAAAGAGCTTTGTAACACATACTTGGGCAACACAGGTGTCAGCCTGAAGGGTTGGGAGACACAGAGGCTTACTAGTGGACACAGCTGAGATGAAGCTATCCTGATAGGGTTGGGTATCCTGAAGGTCCCTAAACCTGAATTAGAGACCATTAGTTTCCTAATAACTCCCCAAATTTTAGGATAGTCTATGAGTTCTGTGTGACCATTGCAGCATATTGCCAAACCTAGCAGAGAAGTGGAGACTGTCATAAAGGGACAGTTGGTGTCAGTATTGGTGAAAAGGTGGGGGAATATCTGTCTGCCTTCTGCCTCACAGCAATCAGCCTTGAGCTGATAGTGCTGACTCACCTTCAGATAGCATCATCCTGGTATTTTTACAGCTACTCACTGAAATGTGGGCCATTCAATTGCACCAGCAGCTTTGTGGAAGAAAGATGTGTTCAATGAACCTTGGGAACTGTAGGACAGGTTTACTCTTTCGACTCCAAGATAATAGATGTGATTTGCTAGGTCAGACACTATGCTGAAGTTATCATTTCAATACTTTCCTCATTGAGCCATTTCCAATGAATGATGTACACACACACACACACACACACACACACACACCCCAAATAGCCTTTTACCTTTAGTAGGGTTATCTTTTGTATCCTTTCATATAAGCATGCAACATGAAGCACAATGTCATGAAAAATTTATTCATGGGAACTTTTCAAGCATGGTCTCCTCATGTTTTACTAAGTCTAATGTATTTTCTGGAAAGGAATCATATACAAATGCTCTTATTATTAACCCTGTGTACACATGTGAGAAAGAAAAAATAATAACATGGTGATGCTGAAGGTTCTCTCTAGAGACTCTGATTACACCCTATTAATTCCAACAGTTTACAATTTAATTTTGGGGGTTTTCTTAGTAGAGAGCAGTATCATCAGGTATTTAAAGTCAATTTAGCTTTTCTATTTCAACACTTATTCTTTGTAAGTGCAATATAGTGCATTGCATCAGACAGATCATTGGAGAACAGCCACATAACCTCTGGTAAGATGAAAATTATAGCAATTGATAAAATTTATCACCAAGTTTTTATTATGTTTTTAAAATTTAGTAAGCAAGAGTGGCATGCCCCTCTGACATGATCAGGATTATGTATCACAAAATAAGTCAATGATAGAATGTCTTTTTCCCCTTTTTTATCTGTATCATTTTATTGGGAACTCTTACAGATACTATGTAGAATATTGTTATTTTCTGGAATAAGATCATCAGGGTTTTGTTGCATTTAAGAAGTTACATCTATGATTTTAAGCATTTTTCCCCTGCAACTGAGAGTTGATAGGCATAAACTGGCATGCCATATTTTTTTAATGAAGGTCTTCCTTTATAATTAAATGAAGCACAGCCCATCTGTGTTTTTATTCCTTTTCTCATTCCTAGAGTATTATACTGGATGCGTATTTCTTCCTTACTTTTTACT
>NW_022109768.1:13119850-13121450 GCF_000313985.2 Echinops telfairi | reverse complement strand
AAACAGCAGAGAAAGGATTTTTGAAGAACATGACCTGCCCACCCACCCCCCAAAATGCCAAAGAAGGGTGTGTATATAAATTTCTGACGTGAGGAAAGGTGATTCAAATGGACAGACGGGAGTGCGCACTCCGTGGTTGATAAGATCATGGTGGTGTTTGTGGTCAGGCCCGGCCCCTGAAGTACCATGTGAATAAGAAGGTACTTCTTGTGCAGAGGCCACTCTGAGTCAAATTTGACTCAATGTCATTGAGTTTGGCTTTTGGTCTCATGCTGATAGAGTTGTTTATCTTTCTCTGATATTCAGGTTTCCCTCAGCAAAACAATGGCTTCCATTGATTGAATTCTCTCTTTGGAGTTCAATCCCTTTGGACTTTGTTTCCTGTTGTTCCTTATGTCTTCCAGACTTCCATCAGAAACTCCCCTCAAGGGAGCTTGCTCTTGGCATGTGACACATGTCATTGAGGTATTGACACATTACACTCATCAAACCTGCATGGCTCAAGTTCTTAAGGCTTCCATCCCTATCTAAGCTACCGAAAACTCACTGTTGTACAGTGAGACACAGTTGAACAGAGCCAATAGGGCAGAAATGGCAGGTTGAGCTTGGAGAGTTCTGGACCTACTGTCCCTGCTGAGATAAGCAGGGATAGATAGGCAAGGATAGATAGGGTTTAGGGAGGGATGAAATTACTTTTGTGTTTGGTTCTGGGTGCATGCTTTTCATTTTATGATTTTTTCAAAAGGATTTATAATTGTATTTTTACTTCCTGTATGTCCCATTATTTAATGGGGATGATTTCCTTCTCATTTTTTTAATGGTTGCTTTTTTCCCCCCTTTCTTAATTATTTGCTTATTTTTGTTGTATTTTTTATTTTTAGAGAATAGGTCTTATTCTGTTTTTTTTAATTTGATGAGTTGTTGTAGCTTAATATATTATCAATGTTGGCATATATTTTATAGATTTTTTTAAAAAGGTAACCATATTTGGAAGTCTAACATTTAAGGTAGACCTAAAGATAGATAGGTAGGTAGGTAGGTAGGTAGGTAGGTAGGTAGGTAGGTAGGTAAATAGATACATGCATCAATAGATGATAGAGCAATCGATAGATGAAAGATAGCTAGACAGGTTTTTAAGAATGACATTGTGTTTTTAGTGAAGATTTACACATGCATTTAAGTTGCCATGCAACAATTTACCTATGAATTGTTCAATGATATGGATTACATTTGTCACAATGCATGAACATTTGATTATTTTAGTTCTGGCACTTCCACCTCCTCACTTTCAACAACCTCCAGCAACATGCTTGCAGAAAGTGAGGAGGACTTAAAGCACTTGATGATGAAGCTCCAGAATTTCAGCCTTCAGTATGGATTACATCTCAATGTAAAGGAAACCAGAGTCCACACAACTGGACCAAGAGGTAACATCATGCTAAGTAGAGAAAAGGTTGAAGTTGTCAATGATTTCGCCTTGCTCATCAGTGCTCATGGATGCAGCAGTCAAGAGAGCAAACAACACACTACACTGAGCAAATCTGCGGTACAAGACCAAAGACCACACTCACTGCCATCAAGTCAATGCCGAGTCACAGCG
>NW_022109768.1:13113907-13117997 GCF_000313985.2 Echinops telfairi | reverse complement strand
GTTGTCATTAAAAGCCTCTCTTTTTCCAATTATTTTATACGATTAGTTTTATCTTTTTTACTATAGAAATAAAATAGGTCCTCAGTGAAAATGTGAAAACTGTAATGTAAACAACATAAAGAGCAAGGCTTCATCAGGAGTCCCTGTGGGGTGCAAGTGGAAGTGTGGGACTGCTAACTAAAAGGCGAGTGGTTTGAACCCACCCAGAGGGGCCTCCGAAGAAAAGTCTGGCAACCTACATCCCCAAAGTCACAACCTTGCAAACCCTATGGAGCAATCAGTTCTCCTCTGCACATACAGGGTGGTCAGGAGTGGGTCAACTCAGTGGCAAGTGGTTTTTTGGTGGTGGTGGTTGTTTGTGTTTTGGTGTACAATCTCCTCAATCATGGTTAACTAGTTTTGCTTGCTTCCTCCTGGCAATTTATTTTTTCTAAAATTATTTTTACATCACCGAGATTTATTTTATATCATCTTTTTCACTAGTGCAGAATAGACATGATCCTCCTGTTATTTAAAACTTTCTGCCAGTATCGTGTTGAATTATCTCAATAGCGGATAACATTTAAGTGTCTGGATCACAGATAATATATTAGACTAGGATTTCCAATATCTTTGAATGACAGATAAGGCTTTGATGAATTTCATTTCTTTTAAGTGACTGCCAACCTTGACTTTTCAGAGGCATCAGAAGTGCCCAGAGGGCCCATTCTGAGCATTTCTGATTCCGTAATAGGGGCTGGGGCCAAATCATTTGCATTTCTGACGGGGGTCTAGGGCTGCTGCTGCTGCTGGTCCCAAGAACACTCTGAGAATCAGGGAACAACACGATGTTGATTCTTGTTATTGTTGTTAATACATTTCTCAAAAAAGGATGCTTCTGCCCTCCAACGTAGGTTCCACCTTTGATATGGAAGAAAAATAAGTAAATAATGCCTATCTTGGTTAGAAAAGGATGCAGTGAGGTCTATTAAAAGATTCTCTAAATCTTCCAGAGACTGGTTTTTGCTGACCTGTGGGCTTCGCTGTGGAATTTTCTGGAACAGTTGTCCATTTGACCCGGGAGCTGTATCGTTATACAGCTGGTCTCCCTCCCTCCCTCTCTCTGTTTGTTTTCAGTCACCTGCTCTCATTTAATTCATTTCCTTTGCTGTTTTCCTTCCTCTGGGAAGTCTGACATCTGTCCCACATGCTTCGTTATGAATACACAGGCTCATCTTTTTATCTTTATTTTTAACTTCCATGAGTCACTGACCACTTTCTTCTTTCCATTCCTCGTGCTTCTAAAGGACGCTGTCTATATCATTCTTTATGACTGCTTATTTTTTATTCCTTACGTGTTTATACAGTTACAATCCGCTGACATTCATATTTAATCGGAGCCTAAAGCCAAATACTGGTTAACACATGCCTTCTCACCTCGTTGGCACCATCATGTGGTGAAAGTATGCAACGCATCGGAAAATCTGCAGCGCATGTAAGACCTGGAGCTGTTACAGCGCATTCTAGGAGAGAACAAGGAAGCCAGAGAATTAGAGGTTGAGAGACCTGAAGCAATCCTGTTACTTCCGTAAGTGTAGAGCAAAACAGGAAGTAGTAAAAGCCAATGATTGTTATGGGGACTCTGGAGTCAATGGCCTGTGCTCAAAGCCTGGCTTTGCCCCTTACTGTCCTGTGACTTTGGGCCTGTTGATTGATCCCCTGAGCTTTAATTTCCTCAGAAATGAAACGGGGATACCAAAATCATCAACCTCATAGGAAGGATGAAAGAAACAATATTATGATAATAGCACAATGCCCTTCAAATAGTTCAATAACATCAGTTATGGTGGATGAGTTTTTTTTAAAAAAATGCTCACATTTGCTTTTTCATTTATGTTCGATCCTGGAATAAAATGACTACTGGAAAAGAAGACTTTGCCTGAAAATTTAGAAAAGTGTGTCAAAATGGAAGAATGGTTTTCAAAATGGTCAGTAGTAGCAGCAAGTGTAAGACTGTAAACTACGGGCATTGAAAAAGCATTTATTTTAATTCTATATTTTAAAAGATATTATTGCTGATGTCAGATTAATCTTGGCTGAAAGAAGAGAATATACAAAAAGATGGCTACTTTTTTTTAATTGACTATGCCAACACATTCAGCTATGTAACAACAACAAAAACCCCCACTGCCATAGAGTCTATTTCAACTCATAGCAACCCGATAGGAAAGAGCAGAACTCCCTGTGGGTTTCTGAGCCTGTGCCTCTTTCCAGGTGTGGACACCCTCATATGTGAACATCATAAGAAATATGAACAGCCTTGAGAAGACCTGGAATTCTAGAACAGCTCATTGCGCTCATGCAGAGCTCATACATGAATCATGAGGCAGTTGTGCAAATGGAACAAAGAAAGACTGCCTGGTTTAAAATCAGGAGAGGGAGACGTCAGGGTTGTCTCCTCTCACCATACTTTTTCATTCTGTAAACTGAGCTAATCATCAGAGAAGCTGGGTTATATGAAGAAGAGTGTGGCACGGTTGGGAGGAAGGCTTATGAACAACTTGCAATATGTAGCTGACACACCTGAAAGTGAGGAGGACTTGAAGCACTTGCTGATGAAGATCAAGTATTGCAGCCTTCAGTATGGATTACAACTCAATGTAACGAAAATAATAATCCTCACAACTGGACCATTCGGTAACATCATGATACATGGAGAAAAGGTTGATGTTGTGCAAGATTTTGTCTTGTTTGGGTCAACAATCAATACTAATGGAAGCAGGAGTCAAGAGGTCAAAGGACCAGATGGGTAAAGTTATAGAGACCATAACTGCATTGACGGTTTCTTGGGGTCATGGCAGGAAGAGGTAGACTTTCTCTAAAATTGATTGTGGGAGATGATTTTACAACTCATTTTAATATGATTGAACTACTGGATTTTATGATGTGTGGATTATATGGCAATAAAGATGTTTTTTTTAAAGATGCAGTGCACTGTGCAAATCTGCTACACAAGACCTATTCAAGGATGTTACTTTGAGGATTAAAGTACATCTGACCCAAGCCATGGTATTTTCAATGGCCTCATAGGCATGTGAATGTTTGCTAATGAATAAGGAAAGACAAGAAGAATTGACGCATTGGGATTGTAGTGGTGGAGAAAGTACCAGAGACTGTCCAAAGGGTAAACAAGTCTGTTTTGGAAGAAGTGCCGGCAGCGTGCAGCCTGAGTGTTTCTTAGAGGTATGGATGGAGAGGCTGCATCTTCCATACTTGGGACATGTTGTCCGGAGAGACCAGTCCTTGGCGAAGGACATCTTGCTTGGTAAAGTAGAGGGACGGTGAAAAGAGGAAGGCCCTCAATGAGATGGATTGACTCCAGCACGGACCGAGTGTGAGAATGGTGCGGGACTGGGCAGTGTTTTGTTCTGTTGTGTAAGGTCACTTTGGGTAGGGACAGATTCAGTGGCACCTACCAACAATGAAGAGAAGGGAACTTTCTGGGAAGAGAGATCTTCTAAAATTGATTTACAAAGTGAATGTTGGAAATGATCTGGTTAAATATAAACCCTAGATCCACAAATATCATCAATGAAAAAAATAGGGAAATACAAGGCATAATTGCACTGTGGAACATAATGAAAAGATAGCCACCCTACAGACTGCAAAACAGAGGACTGGGACATTCTGAAAATCTGACATGTATGCACAGCTAAAGACTTCATCTAAAGAATTGAAAGAGAACCCACCGACTGGGAAACAATATTTAGCAAAGATATATCAGATAGAGAGTCAGTTTTTAAGAATCTATTGAAAACTATAAGAAAAGTACAAATAGCCTAGTGAAAAACGGGCACAAGACAGACAATTTACTAAAGATGATATCCAGATGACCAACAATCAAGAAGAAATATTTGCATTCATTAACAATAAGGGAAATACAAATTTAAAAAAATGAGATACCAGCCAGGCGATCCAGCTTCGAGAAGGCTCTCGGTGCCCTGCGGTCTGAAGGCGTCCTGCAAGCGCCCTCCCCACAGCCAAGATGCCCAAGAGGAAGGTCAGCTCGGCCGAAGGGGCGGTGAAGGAGGAGCCGAAGAGGAGATGGGCC
>NW_022109768.1:13110675-13113005 GCF_000313985.2 Echinops telfairi | reverse complement strand
TTAAGGATTGTGTACAAATTGTTCATACTGTCTCTGTACTGATCTCAAAACAACCAATAAAATGCCAGTTACAAAAGAAAAAAAAATTAGATACCGCCTCACACTGATACTCTTAGCAAAATTCAATAAAACAGAAAAGAATAAATGCTGGAGAGAATGTGGAGAGATTGGAATGCTCACACATTGCTAGTGGAATTGTAGAGTTACACAAACATTATGGAAATCAGTATGGTGTTTCTTTAAACAAATGCAATATAAATACCTATGATCCTGCAATCTTTCTAGTTGGTATATACCCTAAAGAAATAAAGAACAAAACACAGACATATGCAACCCCTATGTTTATTGCAGGAATATCTATTGTAGCAAAAAGATGGAAATAGTAAAAAAAAAACAAGCAAAAAATCCTCTGAATATAGAGGACTGGATAAGCAAACTGGTGCATTCATACAATGGAATCTTATGCATCCCTAAAAACAATGGCAAGTTTGTTAAATGCCTTAAGATGGATAAAATTGAAGATTATGCTTAGCAAAGTTAGTCAAGCTCAGAAAGATAATTTTTTTATGATGCCATCCTTATAAAGGAAAAGAAAAAGAAAAGTAGATTTCCACACCAAAGAATAAGACTTTAAAGACTACAAGGAGGTCCCAGAGGGTCGTGGTGGTGGTGTTGCGGTTGGGGGTAAGGGAAGGGACAGGAAACTATGGAAGAAGCAAGGGTAGGGAAACAAAATAATAATAATAATAAAAGAGCCAAAAAGAACCCGATATACAGAGATTTAATGATACTGCTGCTGATTTCATGACAACTCTATAGAACAGGGTAGAAGTGCCCCTGTGGATTTCTGAGACTGTAACTTTTTACAAAAGTAGAAAACCTCATCTTTCTCCCTTGGAGCAGCTGGTGGTTTCAAACTGCTGGCCTTGCCATCATAGCGTCCTAACAGGTACCCTACACCCCCTGGGCTCCCTGAGTCTGAATGGCCTCCATGGCAGTGAGTCTGTTTTGGTTTTGTTATTGACTCGATTCGATGGCTGTGCCACAGCATAGACAAGAGGCATGTGTGTGTATGTGTGTGACTATTATATTCCCGCAAATAAAAAGGACAAAAACGTACATGTATAAATAAAAGCAAGAATGAATTAAGTTAAATTTTTAAAGAGAGATCACAGCTTTAAAAACCCTTCAAAATCCTCACCCATCAGATCTAAACATTGGTCTGAGTGGCTCTAAAAGGAGGAAAAGTAAAACGGAAATGGATTTGGACTCTTTTGTGGCATACAAGTTTGGTCCAAAAAGACAGACAGACAGACAGACAGAAGCATGACCTGGTTAAGTGTACCAAATGATGGTCAAAATAAATAATGAGGGAGTAACTTAAAAGCCTTTTCCTTCAAGGAGAAAGAAACCCACGCAGTACTACAGATGAATCACAGTCTGAAATGCGCTCAGAGGTCCTGCTAGAGAGCAATTTACAATTTAAACAACTTCCCAAGAGATAGCATACAGGAAAAACCTGGATGTTTAACGTTTTTCTATTGTAAATTTTCATTTTAATTATTCTATGAGAATATTGTGATGGAAAAGAGATTTGGAATAAATGAGTGTGGAAGAATGCACACTCTTTCAGACCATAAGTCATCGCTATGCAGAAAGCATGGGCAAGATTACCAATGCCAGAATCATACATTCAGTGTCCCAACTGTGGCATCCCTCAGATAGCCAGCATTGTTCAGTGAATCTTTGTTATGCCATTATGCAACTGTAGTCCATGTTCATTATCTATCTACTTATTAAATTCATCAGGAGCTGTCTAGAAACAGATTTTTCTGTTTTGTCAACTACACCCACTGTTTTTCTCTCAGAATTTTTGAATCAATGTTTTCAAACTGTGAGGGAAGCAAGATGTGGGCATAATTTAATGAATGTTAAACACGTTGTAATTCTGTGTCAGTACAATCTCCAAGTCTATAGAGGCCGCCTGCAGTTGATCCCAGCATACCCCAGTCTCAGGGCAGTGCCAGGCTAGTGCACATGGTTAGGCGGCAGAAGGAAGGCATCCACAGGCAGTTTCCATGTGAACAACCAATGTACACAGAGGGAGAATGTCTACAGGGTCAGACTGAACTTCAGAGACTGGTAGTCTGGAAAATCTATGGCTTTGATTGCTGGGACTTGGGGATTGTCCAGAGATCTTATTACTCATTTCTATTTTAATTTCATTGTGGTCAGAGGACCTATTTTACATGGCTTGAATTATTTTAAATTAATTGAGACTTGTTTTATAGATCAGAATACACTCTGGGGAAATGCTCTGTGAGCCTTTG
>NW_022109768.1:13107358-13108780 GCF_000313985.2 Echinops telfairi | reverse complement strand
TAAGTGTCCTGGTTTTGTTTCTCTAGAGAACACTGTCTACACAGTGTGTGTACGTTTTAGGCAGCATGCAGTTGAGTCCTGTTTTTTTAATCCAATCAGACAATTTTTGCCTTTTAATAGGGTCAACTCAAAACTTAAACTCACTGCCATCCAGTCAGCCCTATAAAATAGTGTACAGTTGCTCCTGTGGGTTTCTGAGACTGTAACTCTTCACAATCGTAGAAAGCCTCCTTTTTCTCTCATGGAACAGCTCATAGTTTCAAACTGCTGACCTTGTGGTTAGCAGCTCAACACATAACCACAATGCCACCAGGGCTCCTTCAATTGGGATATATAGATATTTACATTTAATGTGATTGTTTATATCATTCGGCTTAAATGCATTATTCCAATATTTGCTTTTTATTTATCCCCATTGCTCTTTATTCCCCTCGTCTGGATTTCTTTGGGGATAACTAAATCTTTTTTATGGCTCTTTTTTACCTCTCGTTGGCTTCTTTGCAATTGTTCTCTGGTTGTTTCATTGGCTGTTTAGGGGTTTGTAATATAACTACTGAACTTATCTGAAGCTACCTTCAGGCTCATAGGAACCACTTCATGTATAGTTTCAAAACTTTACATTCTTCCTCTCACAGCCTTTCCTGCTACTGCTATTGATTTGCTTTATATAGGATAGAAACTAAAGAGCTGTTGTTAGCTGCCTTCCAGTCTTTTCAACTCAATGAAGTAAACCATTGTCCATTCCTGTGCCAGCCACACAGTGGTTGTTACACTTGAGCCCATTGTTACAGCTACCGTGTCAATCCATCTCATGGCAGGCCTTCCTCTTTTTCCTCTGCCCTTCTGCTTTACCAAGCATGATGTCCTTTGCCAAGGACTAGTCTCTGCAGATAACACCTCCAAAGTACATGCAATGCTCTCCCACCATTCTCGCAAAAACAACGGTAGAGTTTTTATTTTTCTTATTATTTGCTATTATTTTTGCTTAAATAATCAAGTGTTTTTATACAGGAATTTAAATAAAAAGAAACAAGATCTTTGGATATTTGCCAGTTATCAATTCTGGGGTTCACCACTGGAGAGGATTAATAGATTTGTTTTTCAGTATGGTATTGGTTTCCTTGCGCCTGAAGAACTTCATTTAACATTTCTTATAGAGTTGGGGAAGCTTCCTTTCAGCATTTATATTTATGCTTGTTTTTAGATTTATATATATTTGTAAAAGTTCTTTTGTTCCCTAATAAAATGATTTTTAAAAAAGAAAAGAAAAGAATAAGCGTCTCTCATGCAAAAAAAAACACAACAAAAACCAAACAAAAAAAAGTTCTTTTGTTTTGAACCATCTATTTCACTGATGGCATAGTGGTTATGCATTGGACGGCTAACCTTAAGTTCAGCAGTTCAAAACCAGTTGCTTCTTAG
>NW_022109768.1:13103028-13105609 GCF_000313985.2 Echinops telfairi | reverse complement strand
TTAGGCTGCCATCATGAATCTAGGGTCCGCCCATCTTGTCACATGTATACCCCTAGACCTTCCCATTCCTATGGGCACACCCCTAGCTCATCCCCTTCCTGTCACGCTTATGCCTATCATAGATCCCATTCCTACAATGTGTATGCCCATTGTACTGCCCCTTCCTGTGACATGATTCTATAATCATGTCCCCCTAAAGTGATATAATGGGTGGTTAGCAATAAAGAGGGCTCTCTCTGGCTCCTGGGGCCCGGGAGCTCTCTCCAGCTCTCGGGGGGCCTGGAGGCTCCCCAGTTCTCAGGTTCCGAGGCTGCTCCAGCTCTCGTGGCTGGGTTCCCCCACGAGGACCATTAAGCAGGGCTGAGGTGAGCAATGCTACCATGAATTGTGTCTGACTCCATTTATTCCAATCTCTCCTCTAACTCTCATGCTCTCTATGACCTTAACATTATATATATATATATATCTCAACCATACAATTGTGCTTAATGAACCCGTGGGTAGTACTAGCACTGGGGGCTGGCACCCCACTCCCCTCCAAATTTAACTTAATACTACAACATGTGAAGCAATCAATGCTACCCAAGCAACACATGTAAACTTGTTGGCAGAAGGGACCAGGATAAATCCAGGTGAAAACAATATAAACTAATCTCAGGGCAAAGGAAGAGGAGGAAAATTTGAACGGAAGAATGAGCTTGCATGTTTAGGGCATTCAGGACTGGGTGAACATATGAACATAGAAGAATAAAAATTGGCCAGGTACAGAAGTTGTGCATCACTTATTTAGCTGAACCTGGTGTCAAAAACACTTTCTGCAAAGGTCCAAAGAGAAAGTATGTGGAGCCATAGGAATTCTGTCAAAATGACTCAAGTCTGACGTTGTAGCATGAGTTTCTACAGATAATCCAGAAATGGATGAGTGTGGAGGGTTATAATAAAACTGTATTTACAGGCACTAAAATTTGAATTGCATATACCATATATACTCGAGTATCAGCCGAGGCACCTAATTTTACCACAAAAACTGAATTAAAAATGTGCAGAAACCTCGGCTTATACACGAGTATATACGGTAATGTTCATGTGCCATAATAAATTAGTCTTCATTTTATATCTTCCAGTTATTTAAAAATAGGCAAGTCCATTTTAGTACTTAATCTGTTTGAAAGCCATCATCGGGCCGGCCTTGCCCCCAGAGCTGCAGTGTGCTCACCTCTGGTCTAGTGAGGGTTGCTCAACTCAGTACTGTTGACAAATGACAGCAGGTAAGTCCTTGTTGCTGTGGGGTCAAGCGGTGTGGATCTCGTGGACCATGGAATGTTTAGCAGCACCCCTGGCTTTTAGTCACTAGATGCCTATAGCACCCTCCACCCCCAAATTGTGACAATTAAAAATATGTTCAGATTTTATCAACGGTCCTTTGAGGACAAACTTGCCTTTGTCTGAGAAACACTGAGCTAGAGCATAGAACATAAAGGAAATTGTTCACAAACAAATTCCATTTATATATATGTATATATATAAAACCTATTATCACGTTCCACAATTCACCTGTCAGTTTGAAGTACTCTTGTGATTTCTGTGTTGCTGTGGTGCTATAAGCTATGTCACTAGTATTTCAAGTGCCAGCAGGGTCACCCATGGCCTAAGGGGGGACAAATCAACATTAAAATGAACAATGAAAATAATGAGTTACAACCCACTGAATGAAACAAGAATCCATTAGTCTCCATTAGATAAATATATATGAGTAAATAAATGATTACATATGTAATTGGGGGAGCAAAGAAAGCTTGCTTCTGTAGATAGAAGAAATGATGCAAACAGAATCACCACTTAGCAACCATCATAAAGGTCACTGACAATGGCTGATGGATAGAAGTTTGACAAGCATAGTGTGAATGTAATCTCAGAAGGCCTTCCCACAAAATACTAATCAAAGGGAAAGATAGTGGGATTTACAGTGGAGAAGTCTGGTAGATACAAACATGATCAGGTAACCAAAGTTAGCATCCCAATGATATATTATGTGACTCCAGGTATGATGCAAAAAGGAGCCCTGGGTGCACAAGCAAATCTGGTGAAGAAAGCTGATGGTTTCCAGCTATCAAAAGATATAGCATCTGAGGTCTTAAAAGGCCTGAAGATAAACAAGCGGTCATCTAGCTAAGAAACAACAAAACCCGCATGGAAGAAGCACACCAGCCTGTCCCAACTCGATCACTGAGGACAAAGTGGATGCATAAGCAAATGTGGTGAAGAAAGCTGATGATGCCCAGCTATCAAAAGATATAGCATCAGAGGTCTTAAAGGCTTAAACAGGTGGCCATCTAGCTGAGAAGCAACAAAGCCCACATGGAAGAAGCATGCCAGCCTACCCTGACACAATTGCTGAAGACAAAGTGGGTGCATAAGCAAATGTGGTGAAGAAAGCTGATAGTGCCCAGCTATCAAAAGATAAAGAGTCTGGGGTCCTATAGGATGGAAGATAAACAAGTGGCCATCTAAATGAGAAACAACAAATCCCGCATGGAAGAAGCATACCAGCCTGTGAGATCACAAGGTGTCGAAGGGATCA
>NW_022109768.1:13094227-13102812 GCF_000313985.2 Echinops telfairi | reverse complement strand
TGTACACTGGTACAGATAGGAACTGGAAATACAGGGAATCCAGGGCAGATGATCCCTTCAGGACCAGTGGTGTGAGTGGCGATACTGGGAGGGTAGCGGGAGAGTGGGTTGGAAAGAGGGAACCGATTACAAGGAACTATATGCGACCTCCTCCCTGGGGGATGGGCAACCGAAAAGTGGGTGAAGGGAGACGTCGGACAGGGTAAGATATGACAAAATAATAATTTATAAATTACCAAGGGTTCATGAGGGAGGGGGGAGCGGGGAGGGAGGGGAAATTGAGGAGCTGATACCAAGGGCTCAAGTAGAAAGCAAATGTTTTGAGAATGATGAGGGAAACAAATGTACAAAAATGCTTGACACAATGGATGTATGTATGGACTGTGATAAGAGATAAAATGATTTTTTTAAATGCGGGGGGGCCTGGAAGCATAGTGGATTATGTGTTAGGCTACTAATTGCAAGGTCAGCAGTTCAAAACCACCAGCAACTTTGAGGGAGAAAGATGAGGCCTTTCAGCTTCTGTAAAGAGTTATTAGAGACTCAGAATCGGGGCAATTTTACTTTGTCCTACGGGGTGGCTATGAGCAGGAAACAAGTCCATGGTCATGAACTGAGATGTGATAGAGTGGCGTGAACATGGCCTCTTTGCGTGGCACTCATTCTTGCTAAGACCACATGACTTAAGGCTGGTCATGAGGAAACACCAGGCAGACCTAGGGTGGAAGTCAACCAAGGTATTGAAAGCCTATTCTCTGTAAACCTTTCAAGGGCATGAAAGATGAGGAAAGGCTAATATACAGCTTCCAGTTGAAAGAGTCTGAGGAGACATGATAACTAAATCCAATGCCAAGACCTGGATGTGACCCAGGGGCAGAAAGCAAGAGAAAAGGACATTGTAGGTATAGTTGGCAAGGTAGACTTTGTAAGGTGGCAGGGTAGCAGTGCTCGTCGGGAAAGTTGCATGCCATTGTGTAAGACAGTGTCTTTATTTTGGTAAACACGTCAATCATTTAGGGGAGAAGGGTCAACATGTCTGCTTTGTCTCAAAAAATGCTAATGACAGTGGTAAATACAGAGGGAGCAGAAGATGGAGCTAATGTGCTGTAACTGGGGAATCCGGCTTGAAGGCACTCGGGAGTTTTTAATATTATTCTGACAACTTTTCTCTAATTTAAAACTGTTGCTATATATTCTTTTTAAAAAGTGTCCACTCAAATCTGAAATAAAGTATGAAATGCATGTCCCAAAACCAAACTCACTGCCATTGAGTTGCTACTGATTTATAATGATTCTATAGGACAGCGTATAACTGCCCTTGTGGGTTTCTGAGACTGTAACTCTTTATAGGAGTAGAAAGCCCTGTCTTTCTCCTGAGAAGTGGCTGGTGGTTTTGAACTGCTGACCTTGAGGTTAGCATCTCAAGCCGTAACCACTATGCCACGAGGGAAATGCACTTATGATTGATAAAATGCATATCAATGTGAAGGGTACCCATATTATGGTTTCAGGTTTGCTTATGTTTGTTTCATGCTCCAGTGGTTTAGATACCTCCCCAAAACATTAAGTGGAAAAGATTAATTTGTTCTTAATCATATGTGTTAGTCCGGGTTGACTAGATAAAAAAATCCAGGAAACTCCTATATGTATAAGAAAGAGCTTTATATACAAGAGCAATTGAATATTGAAAAAACATCCCAGCCCAGTCCAGATGAAGTCCATAGTCCAGTAGTATGGACTTGGTAGAATGCATTGTTTGAAATTTAGTGAACAAAATGGAAATTTGACATCTACCTCACATCTACCTCACTTCACTTTCACTACCTCACAATATTATTGGTATCCCATATGTCTGATACTAATCTATAAATTACTCTTCAGATTCACAAAACACATGAAATGACACCAAATACAAGAAGATCACAGGCCAGTGGGTAGAAAGTCTTGTGGATCCAGTGGTGGTATAAGCATCTCAGCGCTGGCATGGGTCCTCATGTGGCTCCTCCAGCTCCAGGGCACTAGCGTAACTCCGTGTCTTGTCCACAGGAAGATGAAGCAAAGAGAGCGGCTCTGGCCTCCAGTGAGCTATTTATTTCCTTAGCGCCTCCAAATGAGGTCATCAAGATGAGACTTGATTGACAGGTTAGACTCCACCCCTTCACAAGTTGACAGGTGATTAAGTAAATGCCACATCATACCTTTCAGAAGCCAAGCTATTCAGATCAAGAGGGCAAAATCTTTAAAAAACTAAACTAAACGAATATACTTAGACTAAGAAGGCATAGCTAAAGCTCTTCACTTAAAGCCAAATAGCCTTAGAAACAACTCGTCTCTTTTTTCCACAAAGTTGGCAAATGCAAATATGAAAGTGAGGTAGATGTCAAATTTCCATTTTCTTCACTAAATTTCAAACAATGCATTCTACCAGGAACTCGCAGCAAAACTGGCCTGGTGGTTGTTAGTTACTATCAGGACGATTTCAGCACATGGCAACCCTGTGGGAGGGGAGGGAGACTGCTCCATGGGCTCTTGAGGCTGCAATATTTCATCAGCAGATCGCCAGACTTGTCTTCTGAGAGCCTCTGGGTGTGCTCAGAGTGCCAGTGTTCCAGCTATCAGTTGAGTGCTTAAGTATTTATGCAATACAGGGACTCCAAGGTTGATCTAGCCTGCTATAATCTTTTGATCAGTCTCATTTCATCTGTTGTATGTAATTCTATCAAATAGAGAATTTAAAAATAATCATTTGAAAGTAGCACCTGTCCCAATTGCTAGAATGATAGCAATAATTCACATAAAGTGTTTTAGGAGTCCCTGTAACATTGTGGGCTATGCTTTGGGCTGCTAGCTGTGAGGTAAGCAATTCGAACCAACCAGCTGGTGCTCAGGACAACGATGAGGCACTCTGCTCCTGTGATGACATACAGCCTCAGAAACCCTATGGAGGATGCCATGAGTTGGAATCGACTCAATGGTAGTGGGTTTGTCACTTAGCAGCACCTTAGAAGATGTGGTGTGGAAAGCTGAAGCTATCAAAAGGTAAGCAAAGTGTTAGGTAACCAGGCACAGTTTTGTAAACCCTTTTTGATGAACAAACTAATGAACAAACTAATTGCTGTGGGGAGTGTGCGTTTCTCTCTGGAGGTAACGTGAGCATTGCTGAGCTATTTGAAGCTAGCAAAGTGGCATACAAACGGACTAGTGATGAGAGACAAGCAATGAAGACAAATATCACTATGACTACACAATAAAATATAGTACCTCCAATTAAATACGCCTTCCCAACTAGTAGATAAATTGATATGAAGTATTTGGCAGCAGCATTTTTTTTTTCTCTTTAAGCTAAGAAATGGCAACCTACAGGACGTATACAGCGGGAGAAGGATGTGGCCATTGGCTTGCATAAGAATGTGCAGCCTGGGAAATTATAGAGCAGTTCCATTTTGCCCTATCCGGTGGCTATGAGATCAAACCAACTCTCGCAGTGGGTTTGGTTTATCCAGTCTTAGGAACCCTGGTGGTGCACTTGTTCAATGCTCCGCAGCTAATGGAAAGATTGGCCATTGGCACCCACCAGCCGCTCAGTCGAAGATAGATGCGGCAGTCGGCTTCCATGAAGATCAGCCTTGCACAGCGGTTCCACGCTGCCTGTCAAGTCAAGGTTGTCTCTGAGAATGGAGTCGAGGACCATGGGCTTGGCTTTTAGTTTTTCTAGTATTGATTTGCTGCCACCTGCTGGGAGGCAGAGAGGGGTGTCTAGCATAAGAGTGCAAGAGTGACAGCCTCACAAGTCCTTAACGTTCGCTTGGCCCATTACAGGAAATGTAATCCAGGTAACGCTGCATCTCAAAGAAATCAGAAACTTTTGAATGTGAACTGCATCTAAAAAGGGCAGTCCACTGTTTTTCACGGAAGAAAAATTAGAACCTCTACTTACTGGATATTCTCTCACTCCCATCTAGTGGATTCCTTCCAAGGCACAGCAACCCTCTCGAAGAGGTTTCCAGGATTGCAGAGAGCTTCAGCATTGTCCCTAGGATGAGTTCAAATCAACAACCTTGTGGTTCACAGCCTACCACTTAATACCCTTTGCCACTTTAATGACTCTTAGTAAGACAGAATACCAAATCTACTAACTGAAGTAATACTAATAATGGTAGGGGGAATAATGTCTTCTCAATACCTACACCCTAATTCCTAGTGTACAGAGTACAACCAAGAGCCACAGATGATAATTTTTAGCCTAGCTGGCACTTTCAAGTAAGCGCTAGACTGCTATTCACAGGGCCAGCGGTTCAAACCCACTAGCTGCTCTGTGGGAGACAGATGAGGCTACCTGCTCGTGTAAAGATCAGAAGCCTCATATAGGGTCACCTGGAGTTGCAATAGTCTCCGTGGCAGTGGGTTTTTGTTTTGTTTTTTTTTGGTCAGAGGGGGCGGGACAGGGGGCGGGCGGGGGGGTGGGGGTGGTGGTGTTGAAATTAAATGGGTGATTGCCCAAGTAGATTTTGAAGTTGCTTGGGGCCAGCGATTCCTTTTTTTCTTCCATGTTATCCTCCCTTTTGTAATGGGAATATCTGCAACCATTATCCTGTTTGGTGTCTTTTGGAAGCAGGTAACTTGCTTTTTAATTTCACGATCCATAGATGGTAAGGAATTGCTGTCCCAGAATTGATTATCCTCTGCGCCTGAGCCATAGTTGAGTTCGTTGATGAGACTCAGCACCTATGGGAACTTAGACAAGATGCTGTAAGGGTTGACATTTTGGGAGGTCCTGGGAGAGGGCAAATGGCTCATGCATGTGGATGGACGTGAATGTTTGAGGGCCACAGGGCTGACTGTGGTAGAAAGATATTCAAACCCTAATCATTGGAATTTGGCCAAAATAACTTTGCAGATGTAATTAAAGCCAAGGGATTTGAGATCAGGATATCATTTTGGAATATGAGTGAGCCCAATTTAATCATGAGAATCTTTAAAACTAGAGAATATCTTTCAGTGGTGGCTAGAGTTATGTGACTGGTGGGAAAAGGACTTGACGTGATGTTACTAGCATTGAATATTGAGGAAGGGGTGCATGAACCCAGAAATACATGCAGCCTATAGAAGCTGGCATGGGAAGAGAAACCAAGCCCCCCCCTCCCCCGAACCTCCAGAAAAGGATAGACAGCTGGCACCTTGATTTTTGCCCAGTGAGACCTGCATTGGACTTCAGACCTGCAGAACTGAAAGATAATAAACTTGTCTTAAGTCACTGAGTTTGTGGGAATATGTGACCGTTACAATTCATCACGACTACACTGACCAGATGGATTGACTCAGTGGCTGCAGCAATATAGGCTCACATAGAAGAACAATTGTGAGGATGGCACAGGACTGGGCAGTGTTTTGCTCTGTTGTTCACTGGGTCACTATGAGTCAGAACGGACTTGAAGTCCCCTGACAACAATGGCAATAAAGTCAGCTAGCAGGAACCCTGGTGGTACTAGTGGCTAAGAACTGACTGCCAAGCCACATGGTTAACATTCCACACCCATCAGCTACTCCACAGCAGAGAGATGAGCTGTCTGCTCCTGTAAAGATTTACAGCCTCAGAAACCGTATACGGATTCTCCAAGAGACAGAATCAACCACACCCATGGGTTTGGTTGTGGGTAACATTTCTGCAGGGGTTTCTCACCTGAGAACTCATTTAAGAAAGGAAGTCAAAGTATCTCTGAAGGCATCCAGCTCTCAGAAGAAACGACGTCTCAGATTCATTTTTCTCTGGTTGTCCAAACTCACTACCTCCAATTCTTTCTCATTCCCTCCGAAGCCTACCCAATTAGGTTTTTGTCCCTATCACACTTTGAAGTCACAGTTGAAACTTCCTGCTATAAAACTGATGTGAACTTACATGACTTTCTTCACTAGGCTTTAGCCCCACACTCCCCAACCCCAACCTCTCGGTTCTCCTATGGTCATCACTGGTTTAAATCTTTTTGTTAAATCCTCTTCTCAGGAGCTCTGAAATAAGATCTCTTAGGCCCTCATCTCAATCTATTGGCTTCCTTGGGTGGCTCCGTTTGTGCTGAACTCATTTAAAAGGTGGTGGTGCAAATTCATCCCTCAGTGCTACAGAAGTCCTGACCAGCAGCTTCTGTGGACATTAAAGCCCTAACATCCCTACCGAGCAGTCTTACTCTGCAATCCACAGAGTTGCCAGGAGTTGAAATCAACTTGTCAACCACGGGTTTTGTTTTGTTTTTCAATATGCTGATCACTCCCAAATCTATACCTCTCCACTAACCTTTAGCTGCATATTCAAGTTATTTACATGAATGTCTAGTAGGCATTTCAGACTTAACACATCCAACTCCTGCAGTCTTCCCCATAGCAGCATAAGATACTCCATCCTCCAAGTTTCTCAGGCCAGAAACATTCTTGACTTCTCTTTTTTATTCCCACTCCCAATCTAACCCATCAACAAACCCTCCTGATTCAGCCTTCATCAAACACCCCCAAATATGACCACTTTTCACCACCTTCACTGCATCTGTCCTGGCCCACCCAAGCTGTATCTCTGCTGTGTAGTGGATTGTGTTGGGCCGTTAACCACAAGATCAGCAGTTTGAACCCACCAGCTGCTCCCCAGGAGAAAGATGAGGTTTTGTGTTCTCATAAAGATTTACAGCCTTGGAAACTGTACTAGTCCAGATGGACTAGAGAAACAAATCCAGGGAGACTCATATGTGTATAAGAAAGAGCTTGATAACAAAGAATAATTGAATATTAAGAAAACATCCCCCCCCCCAAAAAGAAAACATCCCAGCCCAGTTCAAGTCTATAAGTCCGACATTAGCCCATATGTCTGATACCAGTCCATAAATTCCTCTTGACTCATGCAACGAATGCAATGACACTGACTATAGTAAGATCAAAGGCCAATGGGTGGAAGTCTTGTGGATCCAGTCGCAGTGGAAGCATCTCAGCACTGGCAGAGGTCTCCACAGGGCTCCTCCAGCTCCAGGGCTCTGGCTCCATCGCATAGCTCCATGTGGCTTGTCAGCAGGAAGACGAAGCACAGAAAAAGTGTGTGGGTCCTGCCTCCAGGGAGGAAGACAGGAGTTCCCAGATTCCTTAGGAGAAGGCCATGCCCACACAGAGGCTTGATTGGCTATGACCTGATTGACAGGCTAGACTCCACCCTTATAACCTATTTAACAAGTTGACATGAAATTACGTAACTACCACAGAAACCCTCAGGGGCAATTCGACTCTGCCCTTTGTGATGAGTCAGAATGGCCTCAGTAGCAGTGAGTTGTTTTTGAGTATAGTGCCTGGCATATACCAGCCACTTGCTATATATTTGCTGACATTACTCTAGGACAACATACACAGCCTAAGAGATGAAAACATGAAATGCATGATATACTTGTACATTAATATCACTTGGATTAATAAAGGGGTCTCAGTGTACAGATTGAGCATCACGTGCTTTCAAGATTGTGGTCATTTCTTAAAGTGACATTTTCCACAGTTCTTAAATATGGTACACCATTTCTTAGGGTTAGATGGTAAGAAAACTACCACTTAAATAAACATTGCATGGTATTAGTATTTTAAAGCTAAAATGGCAATTGTCTGGGCAATCTTCCCCCAACTATTTATTTTGAAAAATTATAAACCTACAGAAAAACCGAAAGCTTAGTTTCACCTAGCACAATATTGGGTAATTATATAATCTATTGTCAATTTGAGACTATTAAGAGTAAATAGGTAGAGTTTAGCCTGTCATATCAGGTCGCAGCTTGATGACCTCATTTGGAGGTGCTAAGGAGATAAACAGCTCCCTGGAGGTGGGACACAGGCTTACTCCCTGGGAGACATTACTGATAAGCCTGATGGAGCTATGCTGATGTAGCCAGAGCCCTGGAGTTAGAGGAGCCACATGGAGACCCACATCAGCACTGAGATGCTTCTACTGCCACTGGATCCACAACTTTCCACCCACTGGTCTGTTATCTTCCTGTTTTGGAATCATTGCATGTGTTTTGTAAGTCTGAAGAGAAATTTATAGTTTGGTATCGGACATATGGGTTAATATTGGACTTATGGACTTGATCTCGACTGGGCTAGGATGTTTTCTCCATACTTCAATTGCTCTTGTATATAAAGCTCATTCTTATACATATGAGTGTCTGTGAATTTCTCTAGTGAGCCTAAACTAACAATAATTGCTACCATCATGCCACATTCTCAGTCTTTCTCATCGGACACATACTTTTCTGGCCTAGGCTATCTGGTAATGTCGTGGTTAGTGGCTATGCATGGGGCTGTGATATACAAGGTGAGTAGTTAAAAGTTTATTGTGCCAACCTGGCCAATAAACACAGGAGGGGTTAACTGAAGGGCAGAGAGAAAAATAGCTCAGTGAGCCTCGCCTTTCTAGTTCTCAGGTCTCTTGCTTTGTGATGGTCAGACCAGGATGCAGCTGCCTTAGCCAGTTCCCTGATCCAGATGGCAAGGCTCACTTCTTGCAAGACATCCCTGAGAAGCTGCATGGACTTACCCCGATGCAGCCTTGGGTGCTGGAGCAGCCGTGT
>NW_022109768.1:13088991-13093729 GCF_000313985.2 Echinops telfairi | reverse complement strand
GGGTCTGAGGGACAGTGAACTGGTCCCCTGGTTAAAAAGTTTGAGGACCCTGAGTTACAGCCTCGGAAACCCACAGGGTCAGTTCTACGTTGTCCTATAGAGTTGCTGTGAGTCAGCATTGGCTCTATGGCAGTGAATGTGGTTTGGATTTTATCTGAAAGAAGTCCGCAAACAACATGACTTCAGCCCTAAAAGCTTGAGGAAGCCTCTCTTAAGTAAAAAAGCATTTTCCTAATAACTGCAGTTGACAACAGTCATATTTAAGAAGATACGTGTTAAAACACTGTCTATTAACACCCATGTTCCATTTTTCCCAGATATATTAAAAATGTCCTTTACTTTTAAAAATCCTAAATCTTATCCATTTCACATTCACCTTTAATAAAGGCCAGTCCTCCTACTTATTGGGTTGTTTTGCCTATCATGACACTGATATAATGGGAAAGTCAAAATAAGTCATTTCCTGGATCAAGATGCTGCTAGAGTACAATCCCCGCACCCTCTGAGGCCACAGCTACAGCACCACACCTGCCACAGCTGTGGCTTGGGCTCTGGGCCCAGAGGTCAGATGGGATCCACAGTCTGAAGGGGACTGTTTAGGCCCCCCCTGTACCCACACAGGTTCCATTTTATAAGTGGTCCAACGTCAACTACCCTTTTTCTGTATGCTTTCCAAAGTGGGGTTTTTTCTTCTCCTCCATGTTTAATAAAAATAACTGCTCAGAGTTGATCTACCATTCCTACAAGCGGTAGAAACTTTGAGCAACCTAGGGTTTTTTGTTGTTTTGGTTTATTTTAAAGCTGTTTTTCTCTTTCTTTTAAATACACTTCCCAAAAGAGAAAAAAAACAAAAGAAAACATGTAAAACCACGAACAGATGCTGGCTACACGTTCAGTATGAGTGCTACGTAGGTGCACGCCCCACAGCCTCACAGCCACTGTCTATGCCTTCCTCAGTACTGGGGATGCGAACAATATTGTTTCACCCATGAAGCAACTACTGAGATTTTGTAAAGGGTTAATGTTCCACGGAACACAGTTTAGGGAACATTTGAAAATAAGTGAAAGAAAAAAAGCAAACTGTACTATTGTTTTGAGTGGAGCAATACTAAAAGTCTTTTTTTCAATTAACAACCATCTCATTTCCTTACTCAAACGAAGCTCACTGCCACAAGATGAAACTGCCCGTGTCCCTGTCTCCAGTTTCAGAGGCTATGAATCTTTACCAGGGCCAGACAGCTTCGTATTTCTCCAGCAGAGAGAGGCGGGTGGGTTTGAACTGCCCGCTTTCAAGTTATGAATCCAATGCTTACCTAACAGGCCACCAGGGCTCCTTTCTCAGGCCATTCAAATGATAATTTCTTAATTATCTAACCCTCATTAAAAAAAAACCTGTACGGATTAACAACCACAACACTCAACTCAAACAAATGAAATAACCTTTCCCAACTCTTATCCTTATTTTGTTCAGTACTGAGGTTTGAAACCAGGTCTGTTTTGTCTAGGCCTTGTGCTTAATTTCCTGTAAATTATTCTTCTAGGGCCTGTAACTACATGTACTACTTATAACCTTTTTGGGGGTAGTTACCATGCTCCCCCACGTCCCTCCAATGAGTAGTAAATAATAAGCATGTCTGTTTTCCTCTAGGCGTCAGGCGAGCGCCCTTCACCCTCAGGGTGTTTCCCGAGAGCATCCTTGCTGGGCTGAGAGCGGCAAGCTAATTAACCAATACGAAGGGAGGGCTTTTAGGGAAACCACTTCAGCCGCTTCAAATAACATTACATATCGTGCTACGGACCTTGCGTTGCATTGGGGCTGGACCTTGAGCATTTATTTATTCCAACGGGTTACCGATGTCCTCGGTTTCCCAGGAAGAAGAGCACCTGGGCTCTGGCCTCGCGGGCTCCTGCAGGCTGCGTTTCACCCGCACCTGGAAGCGCCAAGGCCGAAGCGGAGAACACACGCCTGGGGGAAAAGACCTGGAGAAAAGCAAAAGCTACCCAAAGGCTTTGCGCTGCCCGCGCCGCTTCACTTTCCCGAGAATTTCCGGGCGCCCAACCTTCCCCCCGGGTCGGCGGTGTCCCGCTCGCGCGCTCTTTACAGCTCGCCCGGAAGCTGGCCGTACAGCGGGAGCGCAGGCCACGCCCCTCACGCCGTGCGTCCCGGAGCGGCGCTGCGCCTGCGCGCCTCCTGGAGCGCGGGGTGGGACGGACCCGGCGGAAGGGGCGGGGCGCGGCTGCACTTCCGCGGACTCGGAGGGTGAGTATTGGGCGGGGGCTGAGCGTGGCAAAGGGTACTCAGGGCCTTGCTCCCGGAGTCTCGGGCTCGGTGGTGCGGAGGTACCGACCTGGGGGCGGGGGTCGCCCCCTGCAGGATTGGGGTGGGAGAGGAAGCGGAGGGTATTACTGATATGGATAATGTTGAGGGGGCATGATAGTGAGACAAGCTGGTGTCGGTGAGTCCAGTTCTTGTGTACCTTCTTTTTCCTTAAAAAGACATGCCCTGTAACTAATGTTCTAAATTTGCCATCATTGTAAACTTGATGAGCTGACAGCTTAGCAGCCCAACTCATGACCCACGGCGCCACCAAGGAACCTAACCAAACGGATCGCCTTGGAATCGACTGCGACCCACCGACTGGGTTTCCAAGACTTAACTCTTAACCGGAGTAGAAAGCCTCGTCTTCCTCCCCAGGAGTGGTTGGTGGTTTCGCATTGCTGACCTTGAGGATCACAGCCCAATGCGTAAACACCACCCCACCAGGGCACCTCTAAAGCTCCTTAGATACTGTCACAGAGGGAAAAACAAAATACCCGATAGTACCAAAGCGACACCTACCTCTACTGATTGGATTTTTATTTAAATCATTTTATTGGGGGCTCGTAAAATTCTTATCACAATCCATACATCCATCCATTGTGTGAAGCACATTTGTACATTTGTTGACATCATTATTTTCAAAACATTTGCTTTCTACTTTTTAGTACATGAAAGAGGAGTTTTGGGCTATTTCCAAAGGTAGATGTCACTTGAAGTTCGACCTCATATTTGCCTTTGACCCTATGAGGTGTTTTGTTTATTTTTAAAGGGAAAACTCACCTTATGTTTATTCTTTCCTGCTCTTGGTTTTAAAAGGAGCCCTGGTGGTCACAAGTTGGGCTGCTAATCACAAAGTCAGCTGTTCAAACCCACCAGCTGCTCTGGAGGAGAAAAATGAGGCTTCTGCAGACCCAGAAACCCACGGAGCAGATCTGCTGTGTCCTGTAGGGTCGCAACGAGTAAGAATCCACTCGGTGACACTGAATTATAGTTATAATGGTTTTAAAGGAACCCCAGTGGTGCGCTGGGTGGAGTGTTGGTCAGCTGTTCTGAGGGAGAAATGCAGTTTGGCAGTCTGCTTTGTAAAGATTCACAGCCTCAGAAACCTTATGGAACAGTTGTACCCTGTACTAGAGGGTAACTATAAGAACCCACCCTGTGGCAGTGGGTCTGGTTTTAAAAACCCTAACCTGAGCCTTTTGTAGTACTGATCATGAGTCTGGTACAGGCAGGTGAGGCACTGGACATGGCAATGGCAGGGCAGAGGCAGTGGCTGCTGCTGGCCCTGGGCTGTTCTTACGGCTCAGGGTGGCAGAACAGTGGTGGACTGGATACATACCAGCCCTCTCCTCACTTGATTCTTCTCACCCCCTTCCTACCACCTCCCTCTCAGCTCCTGGTACTAGTTCCTCTGATCTCCTTTAGCAATAGCTGCAGCAGTATCTGCACAGACATCCAGAAATGGGATCCCATTGTATTTAAATGTGGTGCCCCCACAACATCCAAATCACATGATGACCTATTTTACAGACTATCATGGAGGCTGAACTAAGCATACCTTGTGCAAGTAGCATTTATACTGAAAGCTAAAAGTAGTACATCCAGATTCCGTTAAACACTATATTTGGACCTGGGCTGGGTCACTTTGCCAGCAGAGGATTTACTGACTTCAAATAATAAGTATTTCCTCATTAGCAAATGGAAAGAAGTCCAAGGCAAATGCATATGATAGAGTTTTCTTGTTTTAGTACTTTTTGGAACATTAATGTGTTAGTCTGGGTAGACTAGAGAAACAAATTCATAGACATGTGTATAAGGATGAGGTTTATATACAAGAGCAATTGAACATTGAAAACAGCCCAGTCCAGATCAAGTTCATAAGTCCTATATTAGCCTATATGTCTGACACCAATCTATAAATTCCTCTTCAGACTCACAAAACACATGCAATGACGCTGAATTCAGGAAGATCTCAGGCCAATGGGTGGGAAGTCTTGTAGATCCAGTGGCATTGTAAGCATCTCAGCACTGGCAGGGGTTTCCATGTAGCTTCTCCAGGTGCAGGGTCTGACTGCATCAGGGTAGGTCCATGTGGCTTCTCCTCAGGGATATCTTACAGGGAGTGAGCCGAGAGAGACAGTGTCTTCCACCTCCAAGGAGGAAAAACAGGAGTTCCCAGAATTCTCAGGAGAAGGCCATGCCCACACAGAGGCCTCATTGGCCATGATCCCTCTTAATCCACTCAACTCCCAAATTGACACCAGATTATGTAACTACCACAGTTATAGCTTAAGATATTTTGAAAAGCAAATTAAAACTTTCTTGATTCTAATGACTCCATGGCAGAGAGTTTTATGAGAAAACCAAAAGTTTCCTCTGGCTTCTGTGAGATGCTTAAATTGGTGGGGAGCGGGGTTG
>NW_022109768.1:13082986-13087843 GCF_000313985.2 Echinops telfairi | reverse complement strand
CCTCCACCAAGCGTGATTTCTGTGTCTCTTCTGATCACATGTCCAGCGTATGTGAAATGAAATATTATCCTTGCTTCTGAAAAATATTCTGACCATACTTCCTCCATGATAGATTTGTTAGTTCTTCTGGCAGTGTATTCACTTTTCTTCAGTACTCAAAGGCATCAGTTCTTCTTTGATCTTCCCTATTCATTGCCTAATGTTCATATGCATATGAGGCGCTTGAAATGACCATGACTTGGCTTCCACACACCTTTGACATCATTGCTTTTTAACACTTTTAAATTAAAGGGATCATTGGCATCAGATTTTCCCAGATCAGTATGTTATTTGATTTCTAGACTGCTTTTATGGGTGTTGATTATGGATCCAAGTAAAATTAAATTCTTGATAATATCAGTTTTTTCTCCACTAGTCACAATGTTGCTCTTTGATCCATTTGTACACTTCTGTTTTATTTTGATTTGTAATCCATACTGCAAGCTGTAATACTTTTCGTCAGTAACCGCTGCACATTCTCTTCCTTTTTGTCACCTACATATCAAGTCGTTAAAGAGTCCTTGTCCAACCATGATTCTTTGTTCGTCTTCAAATAGGTCAACATATAAGTTAAATGAGTATGGTGAAAGGATACACCTCTGACACACCTTTTCTGATTTTCTGATTGTCCCCTGTCTCTTTAAGTGACCGCCTCTTGTTCCATGTGTAAGTCTTGCATGAGCGAAATTAAGTGTTCTGGAATTCCCATTCTTTGCAATGTTGTTCATAATTTGTTATGACTCAAGCTGACAAATGTCTTCACATAGTCAATAAAGCACAGATAAAAATCTTTCTGTTATTTTCTTTTAGCCAAGATCTAGCTAACATTGGGAGTATTACCCTTCATCCATGTCCTCTTTTGAATCCAGCATCAATTTCTGAAAGTTACCTTAGACTGCTGCTACTGTTTTTGACCTAGGTTCATCATAACTTTACTTACATCTGATATTAATGATATTATTGAATAATTTCTTTATTCTGTTGGATCACAGAATGGCTACAAATATGAATCTAATCCTGCTGGTTGGCCAGGTATCTGTCTTTCAAATGTCTTTGCATAAACAGTGTGTTAGACAGAGTTCTCTAGAGAAACAAAACCAGGACACTTGTGATTTGATAGATAGATAGAGACAACACGAAGAAATAAACAGCTAATAAGTCCACAGAGCAGTATCAATGGCTCAGTTCAACTCACTTCCGTGAGACAGTTAGTACACTGGTAGTCCTTAAACTCACGAGTGCTGCTGGATACAAGTCAAGGAAGCAGACAGCTGAATCTTCTGTAGAGCAATACAGGCATTCTAGCCACAGGCAGGGCAGGTCACCAACAGTCAGCCAGATGACAGGGTCCCACAGTCCCTAGCTCAAGTGATGTATACACCAGCAGTGTGGTGAAGCAGGTCTCGAAGGTACCTCAACTATACTGACATGGTCCCCGGGTTGGGTGTCCCACAGGTAGTGTAGCTTGCAAGTCGAGGCAGAGAACTAGCTAAGGCAGCTGCATACTGGTCCGATCATCAGAGAGCAAGATACAGAAAGGTGAGGCTTTTATCTCTGCCCTTCAATTAAACTGCCACCTTATTAATCCCACATGTGTTTATTGGCCAAGTTGGCACAATAAACCTATCTATCACAAACAGTAAGCACTTCCAAAATTGCATCTGATTGTTGAAATATTTGGAGCCTTGGTGGCTTAGTGGGTTAAACGTTGGGCTGCTAACCACAAGGGTTAAACGTTGGGCTGCTAACCACAGTTCAAATCTAGAGAGAAAGATATGGCTTTCTACTCCCTTAACATTTATGGTCTTGGAAACCCACAAGGGCAGTCCTATCCAGTCCTTGAAGGTTGCTATGAGTCAGAATCTGCTCTGTGTCAGCAAGTGATAGTTGAAACATCTCAGTTGGTGTTCTGTCAATTCCTGAAGCCTGTTTTTTTTTTTTAAACCAGGATCCTTGGTAGTACAGTGGTTAAAGCACTTGGCTGCTGTGGTAGTTACATAATCTGATGTCAATTTGGGACTTGAGTGGATTAAGAGTGGAGGGGTGGAGTCGAGTCTGTCAATCAGATCCTCTGTGTGGGCATGGCCTTCTGAGAATTCTGGGAATTCCTGGATTTCCTCCTTGCGGGAGACAGTTCTCTCGCTTTCTCTTTCTCTGTCTCTCTCTCTTTCCCCCCTCACTCCCTTGGAGACTCTCTACCAGCAAGGCTGACTCCCTGCAAGACATCCCTGGAGGAGAAGCCATGTGGACCTACCCTGATGCAGCCCTAGATGCTGGAGAAACCACGTGGAGACCCCTGCCAGCGCTGAGATGCTTACAACGCCACCAGATCCAGAAGACTTCCAACCCACTGGCCTGTGATCTTCCTGCATTCAGCATCTTTGCATGTTTTGTGAGTCAGAAGAGGACATATGGACTAATATAGAATCTATGGGCTTGATCTGAACTGGGCTGGGGTGTTTCCTCAGTATTCAACTGCTCTTGTATATAAAGCTCTTTCTTATACACATCGGAGTCTCTATGAATCTGTTTCTCTAGTCTACCCGGACTAACACAGCTGCTTACTAGACGGTGGACAGTTCCAACCCAATGGAGATTCGACCCAGGAGCCACTCTCCAGGAAAATATACGGCTAAAATAATTTTATAGCTTTGGGAAGTGTATGCTACTCTTATACTCTCTTCTTCAGGGCTGCTGTGAATCAGAATCAACTTGATGGCAATGAGTTTGGTTTTGGGTTTGGTTCGTTATTGACGATGCCTTCATTGTGGCTTGGACTTCTTTCAGTACCATCCATTCTTGATCATATGCTACCTCCTGACATGTCGGAATGTTAAACAGTTATTTTTGCTAGTGACTGTGTAGTTGTATATGCTTGTGCTACTTCTTGTCGTTGTTCAGTTTCTACCCATAAAATTGTTTGATTTTTCAACTCAGAACTCTGAGTGTCAACTTGATTAAATCTGTGTATGTTCTTCTTTCTTTAGCTAACTCCAGATATTTTCACTTATTATAGTGCTTTGTCTTCTTGAATCACTCTTGGAAGTCTTTTGTTCAGCTCTTTTACTTCATCATTTCTTTCTTTCACTGTGTTCAAGAGGAAAGACGCTTCCCAGTCTCCCTTTAGGCTCCCTGGCCCGCCATATTTTTGAAGACCTTTTGCTTTCTTCTCGTTGATGTCTTTGATGTTGTTTTAGTCCTGGTAGACTAGAGAAACAAATTCATAGAGAGATTCATATGTATATAAGAAAGAGCTTTATATACAACAATTGAATACTGAGAAAACATCCCAGCCCAGTTCAGATCAACTACATAAGTCCGATATTAGCCCGTATGTCCGATACCAGTCTGTAAGTTCATCTTTAGACTCACGAAACACATGCAATGACACTGAATGCAGGAAGATCACAGACGAGTGGGTGGGAAGTCTTGTGGATCCAGTGGCAGTGGAAGCATCTCAGTGCTGGCAGAGGTCTCCACGTGGCTCCTTCTGCTCCAGGGTTCTAGTGTAGCTCCATGTGTCTTGTCCACAGGAATGTCTTGCAGGGAGTCAGTGTGTGTCCCACCTCCAGGGAGCTATTTATCTCCGTAGCACTTCCAAATGAGGTCAGCAAACTGCAACCTGATTGATAGGCTAAACTCCACCCCTTCACTCTTAAGTCTCAAAATGACATCCGATTATGTAACTACCACAGATGTTATTCCATAATGCATCGAATCTCTTCTTGTTATGATCTCTAAATTCAGGTAGGATATACTCAGGCAGAGGCTACAGTAGGGCCTGAGACTTTGCCTTCTGATCAGTTCTTAGGATGACCACACTTTAAGAACCTCTGTCCTAGGGTGTGGGAATGATTGGGTAAATTTGAGGTGGAGATCACATCCCCGTTTCAAGATGAATCTTGCTCTGAAGCCTAAGAGGAAGGGGGTGAGAGAGAGGGATACTGGAAAGAAGAGAAATGCCCTAGTTCATTAGGACCTGCTCTCACATACTCACTATGACCCTGCTCTGTCATTCTTGGCATTTACATTTTGTAGATGAAGAAAGTATGAGAGACAGCCGAGGTCTAGGGTGATTGTAGTGCAGCAGTTCTCAACCTTCCTCACGCTGTGACCCTTAATACAGTTCCTCATCTTGTGATGACCCCCCAACCATCAAATTATTTTCATTGGTACTTCATAACTGTAATTTTGCTACTGTTAAGAATCGGACGACTCCTGTGAAAGAGTAGTTCGACCCCCCACAGGGGTCCCGACCCACAGGTTGAGAACCGCTGACAGAGTGGGAAGGAATCGAAACTCCTATTGGTGATGGAACTTGGAAATATGGTGACTTTCCAAGCAGAAAAAAATCACAAACTAGAAATTGGACAATATGGCCAGCCCCACTACAAGACACGATGGCCCTCACTGGCCCATAGACCTATGGGGGACAACACTGGAGACACAGTACAGGAATTGCACCTGATCTGACCCCACCACACCGAGGCAAAACATTAAGGGCATGCAACAGAACAGCAAAGGGAGCAGAGCAAGGAAGTCCTGAGGGAATACCAAAAATAGACTTTGGGTCCAGGACGTGGTACCCCATCATATTCGACTGGAAAACACTCCTACAGGTCAACAAACATTTTGAACTATTTACAGGCTTTTTTTTTTGTCATTGGTTTTTTTGTTGTTGTTTTGTTTTGTTGCTTTGTCTTGCTCTGTCTTGTATTTTGTGCGTATTATTATCTCTGCAGGTCTATCTAATTAAGATAGGCTGGATAAACAATCTGGAGGAGAAAACAATGGGACTGATGGTTCCGGGGCAACCTG
>NW_022109768.1:13046152-13081613 GCF_000313985.2 Echinops telfairi | reverse complement strand
TTATAGTTATCAGGTATGAATTATTGCCCATGGAGTAGAAAACAGATTTTTAATTTGAAGTGTTCTGCCCTGTCACTCAATACTGATAAGGTTTGCAAGGCAATGGTGATTACTTTTTCATGTTAGCCTATGCAGGAAAAAAATCTAAGAAGATAAACATCCTGTCATGATTATTCCACTTTCCAATTTAAAGTGTTCTTGGAATTTCCCTTCATTCTGATTTGACACCTGTAAAAATGGCTTGCTGGCAGCATCTGACCTCTAACTTCTCAAGGGGAGAGGACAAGAAACAAGATCGGCAGCATCAGTCTTCCAAGACTGATTCTTCTGAGGCAGAGGCCAGATTAATTTCCACCCTCCAAACTTTTAACCAATTCTGATACCAACTGGCCCTCCCATGGCACACCTTACAACTCTACTAGGTTTAGTAATTTGTTGAAATGACCACACAGAACTCACAGACAATACTGATGACTGTGGGGATTATTAGGGAAGTAACAGTTTACAGTTCAGGTTCAAGAACACTCAGCACACAGTTCTTCCATCAAGATGGCCTCTTTTCAGCCATGTCTGCAGGCATACTTCTCTCTGACCCTTAGCCTTTGGGTCTGACCTCTGCCCTGCTCTAGCAAGTGTTACAAAGCTCTTTTGGCGTTCAGCCTGGTGCAAGCCTAACTTCTCTGTCTTGTGCCAGTCTTTGGTTCTGCTGCTTCTGCTGCTGCCACTGTTTCTTGCCGATGCTTCTGGGTATCCCTCACCAAATCCAGTGTCCATGCTCTCTGTGTGCTGGATCAAGGAGGCTTAGTGCAGGGATCTTAAGTCCAAGGGTCATGCACCTTGCCTGGCGCTTCTTTATTGATGGTGATGAGATCCCCCTTTCCACCTATGTGATATCTCATTCTAAGCTAGCAAGATGGCAAAAGTGACCAGTCCCCACATTACGATACCAGACATCTTATTTGCAGGGTCCCACCCTCACAAAGTTACCATGAATCTTATTTCTGTTATTAACAAGCCATCCAAGTCCCCCTAGTGGGCCATAAGCACCTCCATTTACATAGCCGGACCTGGTCATTTGCCAGGAGTTGCAAAGGCTGTGGTTAGAAGGGCCATATTAATTCCATGCACCAAAACGCCGTTCCTCATTTTGTATATATATAACAATCTAGAATTGGCGCCGTGAATCTGGAGTTGTGAAATCAAAATTTTTAAAGTATTTATAAGTGATGAATTATGAGCCTTTAATCAAGCAAACAAATGTTGGCAAGCCTCACCTGGAATGGAGCATCTGCTGTAGGATTGTTGTGAGGATTAGCTAAGGAAACGCAAGCACAGTAAGCTCCTCACCACAATAGGCATTCTAAAGCGCTACCCTGCCACTCGTACAGGGCAGAGGGCTTGAGGGCACCCACAAGTGTAGCCCCAAGGCAGAGCTGTAAAATGTCAAAACCTAGAATTATATACATCTGGCTAGCTTTGGGGTTTGGGCAAAAGACTGGATTAAAAGTAGTATTAATTTCTTAGCTCTTTTCATTTAAAAGTCTTTTAAGATTTGTATTGACATCAAAGGGCAGAGAGTTTCACAATCTTAAATTGTGATAAAGCCTGCAATATGAACCATAAACTTGTCAGGTGGTTTGCATGGACCCCCTGAGAAAGGCTGCAATTAAGAATTTGCTGTTTTGTATGTGAGAGTAAATCGTTTTCATTAGGTCGTTTTATTTATTTAGGGGTATAATTTGCATATTCTAAATGGATAGATTTCACCCATTGAAGCTCATGTCACAGGGTTTTTGGTTCCTCACCAAATTACCTTTCTGCTTTTCAATGGGAAGGCAGATTGGGTGCTCAAAGTACTTAGATTCAAAACGAGAAACTTAGAAGGCAGAATGTTTTAGTAGAGATTCCTAACCACACAAATTTAATCAAATGTTTTATTAAAATAGATAGACATAGGGAGACACATTCAGAGAGGGGGAAATTGATTGATTTTGAGGGATTGGCTCACACACTTGTGGGGGCTGCCAAGTCCAAAATCCATTGGTCACTTAACAGACTGGAAACTCTAGCAATCTTATGTCTGAAATTGATAGGTCAGGTGGTGCGCTGGAAATTTCACAGAATGTCTATTTATAACCTTCATTTCTCCTTTGAAGCCTCCGTTTTGCTCTTAAGACCTTCAGTTGATTGGAGGAAGGCCAGCCACACTTTCCTTAAATTCAAGTAATTTTGATGTAAATAATATATAAATACACTCATAGCAACATCTAGATTAGTGTTTGGCCAACTAACCTAGCTAAATTGACATAAAATTAGCCATCACAGCCAACCCCTTGTCTTAGCACCAGATAAAGAAAATAACAGTCACACTTCTATGTACTACGATAACAACGAGCCTTTGTCCAACTGAAAATGTACTATTTCCCCAGAAAAGGATCCAGAGTCCTTTGGTCAAGTTCAATTTCGCTTCATGATTCCGTAACTTAAATATTGTGATCTAAAGTTAATATGTTATATAATATAATAATTAAGGAGAAAGATAGGAAGAAAACAAACATTTGAGATTATATAAATATGCAAAGGGGCTTCAAAAAGTTTGTGGAAAAATTTAATTAGCTTTTAATTCCATTTTTCCACAAGCTCTTTGAAACCCTCTCTTTGTGTGTGTTTGTATGTGTGTGTGTAGCTTTTTTAATATATAAATTTGCTCTTTTTTGGAATATATCTTGTTTGGTGGCAAAAAGGTAGTCATGGTAACCTTGTTAATTGAAGAGCATATTTTAAATAGCCTAATTATCTTTTGGACTGCATATGGCAGCATCTCCCTTAGGGGCGCATAGGACTAGATTCCATAATAGGGATGTTCGATATCTTTGTCAGCATTCCCTCCCCCTCTTTTCTTTAGCTCCTCTTACTATCACCACTATCACTCTACGTGGAAAATATTTCTTGCTTTCTTTGGGAGGCGACAAGAGCTGCTAATATGTTTCTTTTTTAACCAACGAACTTCTATTTTATTCTGAAATAATTTTTCATGAAGAAATTCTGTAGCCAAAATACCCACAGTGAGTTTTGCCCTGCTTTAGGTTATGACTCTGGTAGCCTCCCTCTCTTTCACTTTTTTCCTCTTACAGAAGAAAAATAATTACTGCCCCACTTTCTTGCATAGAATTGTGTGGAGTATATAGTGTTTGAAAGTGGTTTATAGACTTTAGCGTACCACTCAAGTGAGAAATGAAATAAGTTCAGGTCAGCAGCTTTGCTTGAGCAATTACACTGGGTCAGGCCCTTATCACACTTTGGGTAGTTGAACATGGACAGGCATGTCTTGAATCTGGGTTCTTTTTTCCCTTTTCCTAATGCCTTGCCTAAATCCAAGTCCACATCTCTTGTTGGACTTTTTGCTGGTGATTCCTAAACTGGAACTTGTGTTACAAGAGTCACAGTACTCGTGACTTCTTGAGTTCTCTTCTGGAAGACAAAGCTGATTCCGCCACTCCTCCCCATCAAAGTCTCGTGTCATTTCCTTACTACCAACAAGATGAACTTCAACTTCTTGGCTCCATTATATGGCCTCAGTTTATACATCTGGTCCAGCTTCCTCTCCGGTCACTAGTGCCATATAGCCCAGTCTTCTTCCTTACAGAATTTCTCAGTCTGTTCTGATATGACTGGGAAGAGAACAAGACCCACCTCTGACTTTTAAGTCTTCAGCGTAGAAAGCCTCCCTCGTTCCTCTTCAACTTTTGTAGCTGTTAAGACCCAGTCCAGATATTGGCTCTTCCGAAAATTGCCCCTCCCACTCTACAAGGAGACTAAGCTCCTATAATCCTGTCTCTTCCAAGAGCACTTTCTGTTCTTCTCCCAAACATGGTGTGGATTATTCTGTGAATTCTTGAAGTGGCAGGATTGTATTAACCAGGATAAAATAATGAGGCAGTCCACCAAAGAAGATGCAGTGGGTTAATGAGTAGACAGAAAGACATGTCCATATTCTAATTCCCAGGGACTGTGAGTATATTCTTATTTGGAAAGGGCCCTTTGCAGATGGAATTATGTTGTGGATCTCCAGATGACTTCACCCTGAACTACCCCAGTGAGCTCCAACTCCACACGGAGGACAAACAGAGAGAAGAGGAGAAGGCCACGTGCCGACAGGGCGGAGACTGCAGTGACACAGCCTGACGTCACAGGGGGACCTGGGCGGGGCCGGGAATGGGTCTTCCTACAGCCTTCAGAGGGAGCACGGCCCTGCTGACCCCTTAATTCTTGAAATTCTGGTCTCCACAGCTGAGAGAATAAATGTCTCTTGTTTTAAGCCACCAAGTTTGTGGAATGCCTTATAGCGGCCCTGGAAGACTAGCACAGAACAGTGGCTGGAGCATGAAGTATTAGTGTCACCACCATCAGTACTGTCAGCACCATCACTGTTAGTCTTTTCACCCAGCAGGAGACCGGAGAGTGGTATCCACTCAGGAAACAGAAGTTGGATGATTTCTTGCCTCTGAGCATTCATTAAAGCGATGCACGTGGTAATGAGGCCCATGGGAGAGGCATGTTCTTAAAAGCGGTCATCCTGGGATTATTTTGTGTACAAGGTCTTTGTGTGTTTGTTGGAGCTAGGAGGTGTGGATTTTTAAGATTTTTTTTTTAAAAGAAAAAAACTAGAACCTTTTACATAACATTATCTTTTTAGGATAAGACTAATTTTGCATGAATCGAATTACGCAGTTCAAAAACAAATCTGTTGTTAAAAAGTTATCTTGGAAAATTGATAAGCTTTAATAACAAAAAAATTAAGGTAGTTTTACTTTTTCCCTATTAGTGTACTTATTAGCTAAAATTGATCTAATGCTGGTTGATCTTGAGGTACCATTTAGAGGGATACCTGGAAAAATAAAGTCATTGGTTTTATTGTAGCTATCAAACACTTGAAAACCAAAATGTACAAATAATAATATATGCAAATTGGGTATGCTATATGTATATTTTGTCTGTGAATTTTCATTAACCATTAGAAGCTATGTTTGTGGCCTATTTATGAACTGTTTTGTAAACTGGTAATGAGAGAATTTTACCGAGTTGAGAATGTGTTGTTTTAGGTACTACTAAAAGTATTTCGTATGAATTAATTCATCTACTTCTCACAATAACCCTACTAGAAATAGTCTTACTATCTGCCTTTTACTCAAGTGGAAACAGGCACCAAGTGTGTCAACAACGTGCACAAGGCTGTCAGGTCTCAGTGACAGAGACACATCGTGGCCACTGTCCATAGCCTCTGCCCTGTGCCGTGGGCACGTCGAGTCAGCTAGCATGTCTAATATGATTAGAAGTGGGGACTGTCAGGACATCGTAGAAAATGATCCTTGTCTGATTCTGCAGGGCTTCAAACTTTAGTGTGCTCACCTACTGACATTCTAAATATGGGACTGGGAACGTGCAATTTTAATAAGTATTGAGGTAGTCCTTGCCATTCTTTGAAATACATCATTATTCTAGTGACTATACGACCCCCACTACTCACTTCACATGGAGACTTTTTCTGGTTATCATTTGCTGGCTTATTCTAGGCCATTCTTTGTGTGTTCCTGAATGAATAGGTTAATACATACATGTATCTAAACTTGTACGTCAGGTGTCCACCCATGTCTTTTGCAGAGGAATAAAGCCAACACCAGAGGAAAAATCTTTTTAATCCTTTGTATGAATTTCAGGACTGAAAACCACAAGGTCAGCTGTTCAAACCTACCTGGTGCTTCTTGGGAGAAAGATGAGGCATTACAATCTTGGAAACTGAAGCAGTGCTACTCTGTCCCTTGGGGCCACTGTGAGTTGGAATCGACTCAATGACAGAGGGTTTGGATTTGGACTTAGGAAGCTGTTAAGATGCATATAATGTCTTTGTACATAATAAAATAGGCACGGCATAATATTTCTATCCTAATGGACTTGGGTTTTTTGTTTTTGGGGTTTCTTTTGTTCAGAAAAACATTTAAATTGCCCTTGACAATAATTTTTCTAGTTCTACGATTTGGGTTACTTTGAATATTAACTGTGGCGAAAAGGAAGTCTCTCTTTAGTAAGAAAGATTTCCTACTGAACTATTGCTTATACTACCAAGAATCTCGATTATATGTGTCTCAGTAAATGTAGAGTTAAATTTTACTTCTTAAGTATCTTAGTTGTATGTTGAACTGCCAGAAAAAAAAAGATCCTTTTTCTTTCTTCTAGAGAGTTCCCGCTTCACAGTAAACCAGAAACTTCCAGTATTTTCTTTAGGAAGAAGTGAAAATGAATATTCCTGTACTGCTACAGCATTCTCCCCAGCAGCTCCCCAAAGGCCTTTTAAGAACACCGCTCCGACGGTACCACTGCATCTGCCCCTCCCGTCCTCCTCTCACCTCCGAAATCTCCCGTCTTCAGCCGTTTCGTTCTCTTGGATTCCACTGTACCAAGAGGGGGCTGCTGTCAAATGGTGCAGAGAGAAGATTATGTACACAAGCAACCTTCAAGGAGCACGCGGAAGGGCTCTCTGAGAAAGAAAGAACATTTGTGGATAAACTTCATACTGGTTTAATCCTTGGACAAAGGGCTTGCTTAGCAGAGGCCATAACTCTTGTAGAGTCAACTCACAGCAGGAAAAAGGAGTTGGCCCAGGTGCTTCTTCAGAAAGTATTAGCCTACCACAGAGAACAAGAGCAATTAAATAAAGGAAAGCCACTGGCATTTCGAGTGGGTTAGTCTCTCTTTCCCCCCCCCCCTTCTGTCTGCCCAATAAATATTGTAAATAGTCTCACCTTTAAAAATAACTCATTTGCCATCTAGTAGAGATTTTCCCCCTTTTCAAATGCCTATACTTCAAGTACCTTTTCTTTATAAAATATTAATTTTCTTATGTATAAAAATGCCATGACCATTTGAACCAAGGCTTTGTATTTGAACAGAACGCTGTTTTCTCTTGTGGTGAGGATCTTGTTAAGGTTCCCAGGAGGGAAAGATGCATAGGGAGAACTGATCATTGATTTCCTCATGCTTTTTTTTGTCGTTTCTGCTTAATTGTCTAAAGTGGATTCCCTGGCTTTTGTGGTTTTATCAGCTCTCCTTCTCCGTGTCACCCTCAGACTTCCACTCTTAGCTGTTTCATTATCTAAGACTTTCATTTCTAAGGCACATCTCTCCTCCTACAGATGTTTTCCATTGAGTGTAAGGCTCTCTGGGAGTTTCTCTCAACCCAACTCTCTCAGCACCAAAATGTATTTTAAAGGAGAGATAATATTTATTGCCCACCTGTCTGAACACATTGCCTCATCGTGTGATTTCTTGAAACGCTTGACTTGTTTCTGTAATTGCAAGTCATTTTGTTAGACATCTTGAAATCCTGCATTTTAAAATGCTTTACATAGGTTTGACCTTTGGGAACTTAGCCCAGTCTGTTTGGCGTAGAATGAGAGTTTTTCATGTTTCTGAACTTAGTCATTGGAACCCAGCTTCCTGGGAAGGATGTCTGCAAACGATGGCAGGCAAAGTGTAGAAAGGGTATGTTGCCTGAGTAAATACCTTTAAAAATGGACTCATGCTGTCTTAGACTTTCAGCTTTATTTGTGATATAGGGACTGACACCCTATAGTTTTTAGGGTAACAGAGCACACATGATCGAAAGAGAATTGCAAAAGTAACCCATCGACCAGTATTCACGTCTTTCACACGTATTCTGTTCTCTCAATGATGGGCACCGGAGCTCTTTTGGGGGCAGTATTTTTAGTGACACACGCACACTCACACATACTCATTCTCTGTGTATTGAGACAGACAGAATAACAAACCCCCAAAGAAAAATGTTTGTCATGACTATTGTTTACTTAGTTAGTACTAAGGAGTCGTTGAAGAGAAAATAGCCTGGAATATCTAGTGTTAACTAGCAGCTCGCAAAATAACTAGTAGCTTACCGATTTTTGGTGCCGTTCTGGTTCTCCCACGCTGGTCTCAAGAAGCCCAGTAAACCTGTGTCTGTACTATCGTTGTTTGATCACCGTCATCAACAACAGCAACAAGTGCTTATTCCCACAAAGTTCACATGGGAATGCAGGTAAGGATTCAAGCAAAAGCTTTGAGTCCAATTGCATCTTAATGCCCCTGGATATCAATAATTGAATAGACACTATGTAGCGCCTGTAATGCGGGGGTGGGGTGGGGTGTTCAATTAGTTCAGGGAAAAAGGAATTAAAAGATAAAAGTCTTTTTCACACACAAAATTTAACCCCCTGTGTATACCATGCACAGTTCTAAACACAATGCAAGCATTAAATCATTTAATACTAACAACCATCCCAAGAGCTAGATACTGGTGTGATGGCAACGTTTTCCTGGAGGGTAGGAGGGTACAGTCTGTAACCTGCCCATGAGCGCACGGTTGGTGCGGAGCAGGAGCCGGCCCCAGCTTCGTGGTCGTTCCTGCCTCCCTCTATCCGCTTTCCAAATGGAGGACTCTCTGCCTTTCTTTAGACAGATTTTCCTTTCAGATTCAGCTGACATAATACTTCCTGCAGTATGAGTAAAATAAGGGGAGAAAGCCTATCCATTATGAATGTGAAATTGCTTTCTAAATCCTTGGCAGTTTCTGGAGAAAGGGATTGTTTTTCTCATGGGAAGATAAAACAAGCAGATGAGCTAGGTGAAATACGAGCTGGGCAGATGTAGGAGTTCAGGGCTTTAGCAGCTTAGACCACAGAACTCAACCCCAAAGATCTACGCTATGGGAGAAAAAACTAGAACATAGTTTAGGATTCAAATGGGGTTTATGGACATGCAGAACTCAATTGTCTTTCTGCAATACCCCTGTTACTCTATAGGGAAAGAAGTGGATTTTTCTTATGGCTATGGGAATCCCTAAACTACCTCAATGGTTTTGATTCAGTCAATGAAATCCCAGGGCGTCTAATAGTCCACCCCTCCCGCCACTGGAACTCCTGATAGTGTTCATCTCAGGGATTGTGTTCAATTCGGTCTTTTTCCATTTTAGGATTGTCTGGGCCACCGGGTGCTGGAAAATCGACATTTATAGAATATTTTGGGAAAATGCTTACTGAGAGAGGGCACAAAGTGTCTGTGCTTGCTGTGGACCCTTCTTCTTGCACTAGTGGCGGTGAGTATCCCTGGGCCTTTTTAAGTTCAGAGCAGGCTGGGCTGCGTGGAAAGTCTACCACAATGTAGTGAGACGTCACCCACCCAGGTGGCCTCTAATTGCTAGCAGAGCAGCCTTCCTGAAAGGAAGGTATTTCTGTGGGGCTGGGTCCAGCCTGAGGGAGAGGGTTGGGAGCTTGGTCTCACAGGGGCAGGCAGGCTGTGAGTTGACCAGGAACAGTCTGGATGCTGAGAGAACTGGGGGCCAGAAGTGGCAGGTGATGGGATGCAAACCCGAGCCTTTCAGCTCTCCTAAGACCAGGCCTCTTGGCACTCCTGGTATCTGTCTTAGCTACATCACTTAGCTACTTAGTTCAGGAAATGGGCTCTTTTTCATCCCGTATTCTGCTCTGCTGTAATTTCTCTTCTGCTGAATGTAAAAAAGCAACTTGCTACTGTTTATAGGCTGTCACACAGCTTTCTCTCATTGCATGTTCAATGAAACTGAACGCTCTTAATGGGACCAGGTAACATATGGATGTCTACCCTACAGCACTTAGCATTGGACACTGCACATAGTGGTCAGTGGTTCTTAACAGATTTGAAGGCATGCATTCACTCAAAGTTTAATTTGCAGCACATCAAAGCTAACATGGATATAACTTAGTCTTTCTGCTCCCCCCAATCAAAGGCCATTTAAAGGAAACATAAATCATACCATATAAATACCCCCTCTTTATAATTTTTGCACCTAATAGCACCCTAATCCCCACTATGACAACTACAGACGTTTTCCACATTGACACGTGTCCCCTGGGAAGCAAAATCACTGCCAGTTGAGAACCACTATGTTTTCTATCCATTCTCAGTTCATATTGCAGGTAATGCGGACTCCAAAATTTTGAGGTGGGAAGTGCCATTCTACCCTGCCCTACAGGGTTGCTATGAGTTGGCATCAATCGATGGCACTGAATTTGCTTAATGGCTTAGAGGAGTCCTAGAATGGCTTAGATGATTATGAGCCTGGCTGCTAATTGAAGGTTGATGGTTAGAATGTGCCCAGAGCTGCCTCTAAATTAGACAGATTCAACCATTGAAAATCCTAGGGGCACAGTTCTATGGTGAACACATGAGGTTGCCCTGGGTGGAGGTTACTCCTGGCCACTGTTAAAGGGCTGATAGACAACAGCCTATTTGGAAGGGACACCTGAAAGATGTATTTGCCTAACACTTTATCTGAGGCTGGGAAGATGCCATGTCCAGAGATAAGGGAATAGAGAGTGATGGGTGCTGATTATAGAAAGAGAAGGGGACTTGATTTCTCATACACCCCAGGCCGCTGGCAGAGTACAGAACAGTCGTACTGTAGAAATTCACTGAAACTGAAAAGTTTCAGAAAGTTTATGAAGGAGCTGCAGCTGTAACTGCTCTTTGGAAAGTAGATAAGCCATGTGTGTTGTTGTTATTAACAGACTTTGAGTAATGTCTATAGAATCTCAGTAAATTCTCCCAGTGGCATATTATTTGTTAGGCATTTGTTAGGTAGCTGAGCAAAGTAGGAGTTTAGCAAGGTAAAATGGCTTACCTCATATTGGACAGTGAGGCTTGGTAGAACCAGGATCCAAATGCTGGGAGTAGAAGAAGGAAGGAATTATGAGTCTGATATCAGAGAACAAGCTAGAAGTGGGAGAAGTAAATGTAACCTTGTTAACAGTAACGAACCCACTGTGGATTGGTTTAGAACTAGTGGAAGTTGAAATTGAATGGGTAAGGTTACACTGGGTTCTAAGGGTTTGGGGAGCTTGGCTGAAGGCTCTAGATTTGAACCTCTGGTCAGTGGGAAGCCACTGTATATTTTGACAAGAAATGTGTAGGACAGCTACTTGGCCAAGCAACTAGAAGAAATCCATATTTGTGCCCATTCCAAAGGTGATCCAAGAGAATATGGAAACTTTCAAACAACATAGTTAATAACACATGCAAGTAAAGTCTTGCTGAAGGTAATTCTAAAATGGTTGCAGCAGTATATGGACAGAGAATCGCCAGAAATTCAAGTTAGATTCAGAAAAGGATATAGAATGAGGGACTTTGTTGCTGATGTTGGCTGGATCTTGGCCGACAGCAGAGGATACTGGAGAGAAAAGCAGAGAATGCTAGAAAGATTTTTTAAAAGAGAAATATACTATCCTACAAAAGTTCTCGCAAACGTGAAGATAATACCTGACATAGGAAACTAGGCTGTCACCTTCCACCTGCAGAGTGGGGTCCCTGCAGAGGGCAGGCAGGGAGAGTGTGTTGGCTCAATTAGGGCCAGGCCACAGCATTGTGAAGGCTGCTATGAAAAAAGAAACATCTGAAAAAGGTTGATGATCCCTTCCGGAACCAGAAGAAAAAGTACAAGGTGTCCCTGAAGGCCCCCTCCCCCCACCCCAGAATGCTCAGTAAAGGGTGCCTTTCCAAAGCAGGTACCCTCATTTCAGAATTTGGGCCTGTGACCTTCCCCCCAAAACAAACAGCTGAGATGGCAAGGCAGCTCCTGGAAGTTTACCTGTAGCCAAGCTGCCCAGGGCCAGGTTCAAGGCCCCAGTTCCTGTTGAGTCCCTGGGAGTATTGATATTTAATATATTTTTATATCACTATACAGAGAAATAGAAAATACAAACTCTGAGGGGGTTAGGGAAGAAATGTACGGAACTTAGCAAGAAGCCAGAGCTTGAGAGTTCTGCTCAGGCCAACTTGACCTTCTCCTTGACCGCTTTGGCTTCAGGCTTCTCCTCCTTGGCTTCTTTCTCTTCTGTGACTTCCTTCTTTCACTTTTTCTTGTTCTATTTTGACTCTTGGCTTTTTTGAAGTTGGTAGACTTCTTTTGGCCCAGAGTCGGAGAAATCTTCCCAAGCAGTTCGCTGGTCAGAGGAACAGGTCGGGATGCGCTTGTCAGGATCGTCTTCCTTCTCATCATCACTTTCCTCTGAAACTACCTGCATGGGGACGCCACAGCACAGGGAACCATTCCCGGAGTCTCACAGAGTCTCCATGTGATCTTCTCCAGGCTCTCATTAGTGTTCTGCTGGGTCATAGTGAAAAGAATTATGTGAGGCTTGAGATCTAGGTCAAAGAATTCAAAGTAGTTGTTTTGTGGAAGCTTGCTCGGGATATCTGGGCTCAGGCCAGAGCTGTTTCATGTGCCTAGCCCATGTCACCACGTGACATTCCAAATGGTGTAGCCACCCACTCCCAGTACCAGCATCGGCAGGTTGAAATTCCTCACTGATTGTCCACACTTGACATGTCCCTTGATGGGCACCTAATAGATGCCCAGATAGGGAGTTGCAGCCAATGTAGGGTGACTGCCATAGGCTAGGACACCTTTGGATGTAACCAGCCTGGAGATGGCTTCATCGGGCTCATCATAGATCCCATCTCAGAGAAGGTAGGTAACCTAGCAGCAGAATGCATGCCTTTGCTAGTACCAATATCCTGCAAGTCCCCTTATGTAAGTACTCTCCATACTTACAAAAGGACACAGTCATGACTTGATCTCTGGAATAGAGGGCCTCTTCCACGCCATCCCCATGGTGCATATCAATGCAACATTCTGCACCCTCTGGTGATACTTGAGCAATTCCACGATGGCCAGGACGGTATCACTGATGTAACAGAACCCAGGTGTCTTGGACTTTTCTGCATGGTGCAGGCCCCCAACCCAATTTACATCGAGGCTCATCTGCTACTTATGCAACTTCAGAGCATTTGCCACAAAGCCATAATGGACAACTGACCGACCTTAAACAGGCCATCAGAGAATAGATGGTCCTCCCTAGCATCACATCTCTGCATCTGCGGGATATATCCGGACATGTTATCTAGGCAGATGGAGCACAAGAACTTGATGTACTTGTCGGTGTGGTACTTGGTCATCTCCTCAGACTGACTTTGTGAGGACAGTAGAGTGCCATCTTCTGGTAGCAACCACAGTTGAGCATCAAATTGTGAGTCATGGCGATTCGGCGGTGGAGCTTCATTAGATGACCTTATCCAATCCATAGTAGTAATTCTTAACAGCCCTGTGGGAGTATTAGTTGTAACAGGCTTTCCTCCTAGTGCTGTCAGTCTGCTCACCTCAGTCAGCCCGTCTGCCCTTCTGCTGGGAACTCCCCCTAGAAAGATGATTACCTGTTACTATTGACCCTGCAAAAGCCTTCAACCAAATGTGGATAACATGGAGAGAATAGGAATTCCAGAACACTTCATTGTGCTCCTGTGGAATCTTTACATAGATAAAAAAGAGGTTATCCATGGACCACAGGGGGATATTGCATGTTTTAAAAACCGGAAAGGTCTGTGTCAACATTGTAGCCTTTCACCATATTTATTCAATCTATATGCTGAGCAAGTAATCCAAGAAGCTGGAGAGCATGAAGAACACTACTTCATAATTGGAAGAAGACTTACTAACAGCCTTCAGTATGCAGATGCCACAACCTTGCTTGCTCCAAGTGAAAGTGACTTCAAGCACGTACTGATAAAGATCAGCCTTGTGTTAAGTTGAGGTCTCTAGAGACGCAAAACCAGGGATACTTACCCATGTCTCTATAGAAAGAGATTGATATCATGAAAATGGCTCCACAGTTGTAAAAGTAGTCAAGTCTAAGTCTGGGCAGGTACCAAATCCATGAGTCAGATGTTAGGCTGAAGACTTCTGATTCATGTAGCAAGGCTGTTGAACCCCAGATAAGCTGGAAGGTGATCAGCTGGTGTCTGCAGAGGTAAATCAATCCAAATTTGGCAAATCAAATGGCAGGCCACTGAAGACTCCCCGGGTAGGCAAGCAATGTGGCAAACTATTGGCTCACGTTCAAAGAACTGAAGGTGGATGAGTCAGATGCAAGATCTAGATCCAGCAAGAAGCCAGCAAGCTTCCCCACAGCATCCACTTATATAGGAATTAAGCCACAACCCCAAGGGAACTTTCAATTGCATCTAGGCTATGACATAAGTAGGCTGCACTCCATCCTACTCTTCTTACAAATACGTGACTTCTCACAGCAGATTCCATCATGAGTTTGACTACGTTATGATAGGTTGGAGGTTATTAGGCTAAACAACTGAGAATCCTGGTCCAGGCAAGTTGACACAAAATCCAATTTTTACATAAAGAAAACAAAAATTCTCATGACAAATGGCCAATAAGAAACATCATGATAAATAAAGGATAGGTTGAAGTTCCCAATTATTCATTTTACTGGGATTCACAATCAATGGTCATGCTAGCAGGAGTCAAGAAATCAACTGATATATTGCATGTGGTGAACCTGCTGCCAAAGACCTCTTTCAAGTGTTTAAAAATTTAAAATATCACTTGGAGGACTTACGTGTACCTGACCCAAGACATGGTATTTTCATTCTCTTATGCACTTGAGAGCTAGATAATGAATGATTAAGGAGGGCTAAGAATTGATGCATTTGAATTAGGATCTTGATGAAGAATATCGAATATAACATGGACTGACAGAAGAATTAACATTCTAAGAATGTTTTGGAAGAAAACCAGAATGCTCCTTAGAAGTGAGGATGATGAGACTTTGTCCCATGTACTTTGGCCATGTTATCAGGAGGATCAGTCCCAACAAAGGGACATTAAGCTTAGTAAAGAGAAGGAGGGTCAACAAAAGAGAGAAAGGCCTGCAACCAGATCTATTGGCCCAGTGGCTGCAACAGTGGGCTCACACGTAGCAATGGTTGTAAGGATGGAACAGGACTGAAGAGTTGTATTCCGCTGTCCACAGGGCCACTCACTCTCTGCCATTGCTGACTACTAGCCACCCTGTAGGACAGGGGCGAACTGCCCTTGGGGGTTTCCAAAGCCGGAACTGTTTACAGGGGTAGAATGCCTCATCTTTGCCACATGGAGCCAGTGGTGGTTTCGAATTGCTGACCGACATGTAGCCACTACACCACTATGGCTCCCTCTGAGTTTGAAGTGACTTGACAGCACCTGCCAACAACAGCATGTTGATCAGATGAACCTGGCCTCATCGTCCCATGTAAGTTGAAAGGAAAACTTCCTAAGACCTTAGGAGGACTGCCATCAACACTGTCACTGGATACTGACTGGTGAGTGATCGGCCTTTTCAATTCTTCCAGGATTATAAACTGTAGCTCTGTGTTTTAGGCTCACTCTTAGGCGATAAAACCCGAATGACTGAGTTATCCAGAGATATGAATGCGTACATCAGGCCATCCCCTACTCGAGGGACCTTAGGAGGCGTGACACGGACCACAAATGAAGCTATTCTGTTATGTGAAGGAGGAGGGTATGACGTCATTCTCATTGAAACTGTAGGTAAGCGTAATTTTTTAAAACTTCACATTATTGTGAAATACATTATTAGAGGGATAGGCTACTAGAGGTATACGTAAACACAGACTACCCCAGATGTAGGATATCCCCACTCTCAAAGGGATTGCTGCTAAGAGGGTGGATCACTGCTGTTCCGGGTGGTAAGTGAGGAGAACGGAAAAGAATTGTGAACATTAGCAGACCAATGGAAACAGTGCTATAGTACAACACCTATTTTGTGTAAGGACATTTCACTTGTCGATAATACTAAGAAAATGAATGTAGTGGCATGCCTCTGGAATAGCACACCATGTTTTATTTCATATTGATAGCCCCTGCAACCGCTTATTCAATGAGGATACGAAGATGAAAACCAACAAGAAGTTCACATTCTTAGGGAAAGAAAATATTATGTTGCTTTGCATAAATATTAGTGATAGAGGCTAACCCAGATTTGGGGCATCAAGGAAGACTTTCTGGCAGAGATGACAGCTGAACTTCATTTTGAAGGGAAAAAATGGAGTTAAGCATTATGGTAAGGGCATTACAGAGTAACAGAAAGTGAGAGAATATGGCCCATTCAGAGAATTCCACTTTGCATGAGCTATGCTTAGCACATGGAGTGTGACAGCCGAGAGGGAAGAGAGATGAGGCTAGACCAGAGACTGTAAGTCCTATTGCACATGCAGGCATTATAGGAGCCACTCAATGACATTTGACAATCAGAGCAGCAGTGAGAAGTCCCATAGGAGGGTGACCAAAGCAGATACACATTTTGGAAAGACCCCTGGAAGCAGAACGTAAAAGAGCCAGAAGAACTAGAATAGAATAGAGGCAGGGAGACAGGAAGGAGATTTGTACTAATCCTAGAAAGAGCGAAGTGGTGACAGTAGGAATGGAGAAGATGAGATGGCTTGAAAAACATTAGAGGTAAATTGGCAGGACTTTATCCATAATTGGAACATAATTGAAGACCAATTTAGAATAAAGTGTTTAGGGGAAAGGGCAGCTGTGGAGAAAATAATGAGTTCAGTAGTAAAGATATTTAAATTTGAGATGCTTGTTGAATGTTCAAGGAATCGTATCTTGTATCTCCCAGAGAGAACTGAGTGAGAAATACAGATTTAACAGTTATCAACATAGTTCATAATGTCACAGTACAAGCTGTGAACAGGTGAGGTCAACAGGGGCAACGTATGTAGCAGAAACAGAAGACAACCAAAACTATGGCTCTAGAAGTCTCGTCTTTAGGAGTAGATGCGAGAAGGTGCTTAAGGGAGAGTAGGAGAATCAGTCCAGGGAGAAGAGTATCATAAAACCAGACGTCTTACCTAGATGTTGCATTTGGCTGTTTGTCCCAGAGTCTCAAGATAGCAGTTGCTCACACGAGAAAGGGATTTATTTTGCACCGAATAAAAGAAGCCTGGAGTCAAGCTCTGGTGCTCGACACGTTGGGCTGCTAACCACAAGGTCTGAAGTTCAAAAATCCACCTGCCACTCGAGGGAGAAAAGCTACACTTTCTACTCCCCTAAAGAGTTAACAGTGCGGAAACTCACAGGGGCAGTTCTACCCTGCCCTATAGGGTCACTGTGATTCGGCATCCACTTGATGGCCGTGAGTGAGTGTGAGCTATAGGTGGTTCTACCATGTCCTCAATAGTCCCGCGCTGTCTTTCTCTCTGTTCTTCCTCCATCGCTCCATTCTCTATTGTTAGCACTTGTTTTTCATTCTCAAAGTTGCCCCTGGTTATAAAGTGACTGATGCAGGTCTAGCTGTCACCTCCGTATTCCAGGCAAAATGAAGGAGGAAGGAGCATTAAGGAAGGAGAACAAGGCACAAGAGGCCGACCTCCCAGCTAGGTTGGCCCTTTGTAAAGAACTCTCCTGAAAGTCCTGTCTGATGACCTTTGCTTTTACTCATTGATCATCACCACTCATGGTGAATGGGCTCATTCGTCCACCTGGTGTATTGTCCCTCGCCAGAGCACTGGGGTGAGGAAATGGGGAACAGTAGCTCTTGAATGCGCAGCTAGGACAGTCTCTGCCACACGAAGGAAGCAGGGAAGTTCAAGGGGTGTTGGCTGTGTGATGCGCTTTAGTTGGGCAGTCGGTGTGGAAACTAGGCTTAATCAGGTTGGGGTTAATTTGGAAGAAGAGGTGGAGGCATTACTTTTTCGCAGAAGTTTAGCTGCAATAGGACAGTGAGAAATACGGTCATAGTTAGGGGAGGGTATCACCCTCGGTAAAGTAGAGGGTCGGTGACAAAGCAGCTCCTCAACAAGATGGATTGGGACAGTGGCTGCAATGGTGACGGTAAGGCTGGGGCAGGCTCGGGCACGTTCCATTCTGTTGTATGTAGATAGGGTCGTGATGCGTCAGGACCAGTCCAGCGGCCAGTGAAAACTGCAACAGAAGAGGACAGGAGTTTTTGTTTTATTGGAAAATGAGAAGGTCCCGAACCCAATTCATGGGTGTCTGGGGACAGAGGAGAGGTTAAAGAAAGAGGGTCAAAGGAAGTGGAAGGGAGGGTGAGGTCTGTCTTCAGCCACTCCGCACTGAGACAAGAGGAGGTGGGAAGGAGGCCTTGGTATTCATTTTATCTGCGGAGCAGGAGAAGGAGAAGTTGAGGGAATTCCTGCCGCCTGTGAAGTAGTTGCCAACCATGTGGGTTCCAGCCCAACGTGTAACCACTAGGAAAGATGGGGCTTTCTGTTCCTGTCTCAGAAACTCACAGCGGCAGTTCTCCTCTGCCCTGTAAGGGCGCCATGAGGCAGCACCAACTCAATAGCAGTGGGTTTGCTTAATTGGTTTGATTTTGGTGAAGGAGATGCCCTGTCCCCATCAAGTGGGAAGGTGATGGGAGAGTGCGTGTCTGTGATAGCCTTGTGGGAAAGGGCACGCTCCTTGGGCGGGGGTGGGGGGTGGGTGGGTGCTTTCATTAGGCATTGAGGTAGATGGGATAGACACTGGACACTGTGACTGTAGTGGCAGCAGTCACACGGCTGAGCAATTTCTCCTGCACACCTTTGAAGGAACAACCCAGGTGCTTGCCTGAGTGATGCTTGGGGGCTTGCAGGGCTGTTGCCAGAAGGAGAAGACATCAGAGTGTGGACAAGGACGGCGCTCACTGTTTCAGAGGCGGCCTAAGGGAAGGAGGGCCCAGAAAGAGCAGTGAGAGAGTAGAGAGAATGGACGTCTCAAGCTCCTCTCTAGGTCCAAGACTAGGGAAAGCAGAGAGCCGGGAGATTAGCAGGCTTGCTCCTTTGAAGGCATTTAATAAATTCTCCAGAGATGGCATGTTTCAAATGGTCACCAGGTGGAATGGTTACCACCAGGTGAGGGGGTGGCGTGGAATGCAACTGACGGCCAAGGCAGAGGAGGAGACAAATGGCTGATTACTCTCGTGTATGGCTGTGATTTAAAATTTCAGGTGTGGGTCAGTCAGAATTTGCTGTGGCTGACATGGTCGACATGTTTGTTTTACTACTGCCACCAGCAGGAGGAGATGAACTGCAGGTAATTTTTTTCTGATTTTATTTTTCCAAAATATAGACCATACATCTCTAAAAGTACCAAGTTCTTGTGTTTGTTTTGTTTTGTAAATTATATTAATGAAAGTATTAGGGAAAGAAACATTACTGGCTAACATGTCTGCATCCAAGGCAGATTCTCTTGTGTGTCTATTTTACAGCAGTACCATGGCAGGTTGCTGCCAGAGACGCAGACTGCATTCACAAGAGCACGTGGAACAAGGGATATCATTGCTGATGTCAGATGGGTCTGGGCTGAAAGCAGAGAGTACCAGAAAGACGTTTACTTGTGTCTTATTAACTATGCCAAGGCATCCAACTGGGTGGATCATAACCCGAACTATGGATAACCTTGAAAAGAATTGGAATTCCAGAACACTTCATTGGGCTTATTTATTTCTCCAGCCTTCAATTAAACTGCCCTTCAATTAATCCCACATGTGTGCATTGGCCAGGTTGGCACAATAAACCTTAACTCTCATAGGTAACATCATAATAAATGGAGAAAAGGTTGAAGTTGTCAAGGATTTTGTCATGCTTAGAGCCACAATCAATGCTCATGAACGCAGCAGGTCGGCTGCACAAGACCTCTTCAGAGTATTGAAAAGCAAGGGTGTTCCTTTGAGGACTAAAGTGTGCCTGACCTAAATCCTGGTGCAGTCAATCACCTCATGTGCATGTGACAGTTGGAAGAAGAATTCATGCATGTGAATTGGGGTGCTGGAGAAGACTATTGAAAGCACCATGAACTGCTAAAAGGACAGACAAACCTGTCTTAGAGGAAGCACAATCCGAGTGCTCCTTAGAGGCAAGACGGCAAGACTTTGTCTTACGTACTTTGAGCATCAGGAGAGCCCAGTCCTGGAGAAGGACATCATGTTTGGTAAAGTAGAGGGGCAGCGAAAAAGATGATGGCTCTCAAGAAGATGAATTGACACCGTGGCTGTAACAATGTGCTCAAGAATAGGGGCCATTATAAGGACCGTGCTGGACCAGGCAGTGGTTCAGTCAGTTGTGCGTGGGCTCGCTATGGGTCGGAACCTACTCAGTGGTACCCAGAAACAACAACACATGTTTTATGGATATATACAAATTATAGATACAAAAATACATACTGAGTTTTAGTGGTGTGTTTCAGAGTAGTTACTGCCAAGTCCTTGTCCCTCTCACCCCGGCTTACGAAGAGGCAGAGTAAAAGTTAATTAATGAAGTGTTTGCCTTTGAAAATCTTTGCGCTCACTTGTTATGCTGGTTATGGTAAAATGAACTGTCTCTGATAGCTCTCCCTTTTCCCTGAAGGGCATCAAAAGGGGCATCATTGAGATGGCGGATCTGGTTGCTGTAACGAAGTCCGATGGGGACTTGGTGGTTCCAGCTCGAAGGATCCAAGCAGAGTATGTGAGTGCCCTGAAGTTGCTCCGCAAGCGTTCAGAAGTCTGGAGACCAAAGGTTAGTTTGCCATCTATTCTGTGCTTTTCCACTGTGAAGTCTGCCTTTTAAGAGCGAATGTAAGTCCCAGGCACAACAGAAAATCAGTCTTGGCTTGTATGTGAAGACTACACGTTTTAAAATGATGACAACGCCAGAGTGTACAGTCATGGTTTTAAATATAATCCTTCAGCCTCGATGTCAAAAACTCGATGTGAGCTGATAGATCAGGGTGCTTCACGCTGGGTTCGAGCCATTGGGAAGTGATAGCAAATCCATTCTGAAAGGAAGCAGCATTGGGGTTCTAGAGCAGTAAGAACGTGGAGCAACAATGGTAATCTGGACTGGCGTTTGAGGAAAGAGAGGAAAGGCTTGTGATGAGATGCTTCCCCTCCTCTGATGGTCAGGTAGGGCGTTTAATAAGAAAGAAAAACCAGAATACTCTTAGAACAAGGAGATGCTGTAATGTTCACGTGAACAGCTTTATCTGCAGGAGGCTGCTATATTATTGAAGGATAAGCTGCATTGATTATAATGAGAACATGAGGACATGGTTTACCTTCTGCTCCCAATTTTAACCAATTGCATTGTCTTGGTTGAATTTGGAGCTATTGGATACATGTAGATGATGGATGCCCGACTCTTACCACTTGCTGAATCAGGAGATGATTATAGAAAGATGGGGCTGTTTCTCAGCTTAGCCTCATTTTCTGACGCTCAAGACGCGGGGATATTTCCCCAGCATTGCGCTCCTCCACCATGCGTTTAGGAGTCCGCAGAAGCCATCTTAAAATAAAACACGGCCCACAACTTTCCTCTGGTTCTTGAACGCTTCTTCCCCCCAACTACCAGGACCCCAATTTTGCCTTGCAGACCTGGTTGGACTAGATGATGCACAGCGGTACAGACGGGAATTGGGAACGCAGGGAATCTAGGACAGAGGAACCTCTCAGGACCAGGGGTGACAGTGGCGATACCAGAAGGGAAAGGGGATGTAGTAGGGGGGAATGGATCACAGGGAGCTACGTGTGGCCTCCTCTCTGGGGGACGGGCAACGGAGGGGTGGGTGAAGGGAGACGCCGGACAGTGTAATATAAGATACAATAATAATTTATAAAGTATTAGGGGTGCATGGGGGAGAGGGGAGGAGGAAGGGAACGGGAGGGGGGAAAACGGAAAATTAGAGGCTAGCGAATTTTGGGAATGATGAGGGCAACAAATGTATAGATGTGCTTTACACAATTGATGTATGTATTGTGATGAATTGTATGAGCCCCAATTAAAAAAAAAAAATTAAAAAAATAAATAAATAAATAAAACACGGAACTTACCTGGGCTAAAAATTGGAACTTGAATCAATGTCTTAGGTGTTCTGTGTACGTGCTTAGTACAGGAAAGTTAAGCTCAGTCTGTACTCTCAGCATGTTTCCTTAGCCACAGCTTAAGATGCCTCCTTGCTTTTTGTTTTGTTTTAATCATTTTATTGGGGCCTTATACACCTCTTATCACAATCCGTACATCCATCGATTGTGCCAAGCACTTTTGTACATTTGTTTCCCTTATCATTCTCAAAACATTTACTTTCTACTTGAGCCCTTGGTATCAGTTCCTCATTTTTTCCCCTCTCTACTCCCCCCTCCCCCATGGACCCTTGATAATTTATAAATTATTATTATTTTGTAATATCTTACACCGTCTGACATCTCCCTTCACCCACTTCTCCTCTGTCTGTCCCCCAGGGAGGAGGTTATATGTAGATCCTTATAATCTGTTTCCCCTTTCTCCCTCACCTTCCCTCCACCCTCCCGGTGGTCCTGAGGGGTTCATTTGCCCTGGATTCCTTGTGTTTCCAGTTCCTATCTGTACCAGTATACATCCTTACTTGACTATTTCCAAAGACTTAAAATGTAGTTGGTGCTTCTCCGAGTTCCTCATTAAAAACCCTTTTCTATCATTTTTAAGTTAAGTGGTCTGCTGCTTCTGTTTTCCATAGGTAATTCGTATTTCTTCCAGAAGTGGAGAGGGGATCACGGAGATGTGGGATAAAATGCAAGAGTTCCGGGACCTGATGCTCACCAGTGGGGAGCTGGCCACCAAGCGACAGAAGCAACAGAAGGTCTGGATGTGGCATCTCATCCAGGAAAATGTGCTAGAACACTTCAGGACACACCCCACTGTGCGCGAACAGATTCCTCTTCTGGAAAGAAGGGTTCTCAGTGGGGCTCTGTCTCCGGGGCTAGCAGCAGACTTGTTGTTGAAAGCTTTCAAAGACAGAGACTAACAGAATTTGCTCTGTACAATGCATTGATGTATGTTTCATAGTATTAAAAATCATGTATCATGCTTATATTTGCAGTAATTCTTTTGTGCTACCCTTGGCTTGCTTCTTTGTGAGTCCTGCTTGAGAACATGAAGGCTGATGAAGCTTAGGCAGTCAGACAGTGGTTGCAAGGTTGTGGGGCAGTGGCTAAGCACGCACCTTCTAACTGAGAGGTGAGGGTTCAAACCCAGCAGCTACTCTCTAGGAGAGAGCTGTGTCAGTCTGCTTACACCAGGATTTACAGTCTTGGAAACCCAATGGGACAGTCTACTCACTGTGAGTTGGAATGGACTTAACGGCAGTGGATCTGGGTTTTGGTTTGTTGTATGTTACTGATTTTATTTCTTTCTCTTAAACAACGGTATGGTGGCCATGGCACCATTTCAACAATCAGTTCGGAGCTGACTGATCCTTTGAGTCAAATGTCTTTAAAACCCCCCACCCTCTCCCCCTAAAATGTAAGCAAGAGCAATCACATTTTTGATGTCTTACTTGATGCTAGAACAGTATACAGTGGGCGTCTAAGGGCTTAAAAACATGACTGACAATGTTCTAGAACATTCTAGTGATTTCTGAAATGACCGTGTACACGAGCAGCAAAACTGCTGGAATGCTATGTTGATGTGAACTTCAACAACTTTTTTTTTCCTTTTTCCTCAGAGATGCTTAACTCTTTATTGTCACTATTGTTCCAGCAACCATTGCTGCTACTTCAAGCATTTCTGGAGGTGGGCTTCAGCCCACAATGATTGGAGCAGGGATTGAGGAGGGGTTTCACGTTCCCCGGGACACAGGCCTCTGTCCTTTCTTCTCCCTGAGGGGTTCTGGGGTCTGGGGCCAGAATCTTCCATTTAGGGTTCCCAGGTCCTTCCTGAGGTGGGAATTGGTGGGAGCCCAAGGATACCCCACATCTTCCACAGAGCTTCTTGGGCTGCACACTTTTCCTGGGCACCAACCAGCAGGTGAAGCACGGGGTACCATACTTCTTGTACCTGATACCACAGTCGTTGCAGAGAGGGGTCCCATAAGACAGGTAGCAGGTCCAACAGGGACTTGGAGAAATCAGCAGCAAATCAGGGGGATCCAGTCAGCTCCAAGAGTCAGAGAACCACCCCCCAAAAAACCCCAAGTGGGATCAGAATGATTGAAGGGTTCATTGGTTTGAAAATCATTTAAAAAACCCTTCACTTTGTGCCAGCATCTGAAAAGCCTGCTTTATTCTTGGTGGTAAAAATACGTTCTCGCCTACAGAGGCAGCGTGGCATCATAATTAAGACCTTGTGCTCTGGAGAAGGACTCACTGGGTTTAAAGTTTAATTACAGTTCTGTTGCTTATTAGCTATGCAGGCTTGGTCAAGTAACATAACCTCCCTACACTTCAGTTTCTTCCCCAGTAAAATGAGACTGATATATTAATTTTTTAACGTTAATGAGTATTAAATAAGATCACTTGGGAAACTCATTGAGTCATTGTTATATATCCAATTGTGCCCCACTTCCCTAAAATATGTCTCGAAATCGTCACCCTTATATCTGTGAATATCACCCTGTTTGGTAACAGGGGTTTTATTTTGTTATGTTAATGAGATCATACCAGAGTAAGGGTGATCCTAAATCCCATCACTTTCAGTTACGAAAAAGAGTAAAAGTGACAGAAATACACATACGAGGAAAGACAGATGCCAAGGAAGATCTTCTGCAAGCCAAGGCTTGCCAGGGGACAAGCAGTGCCCGGGATCATGACAAAGAGAGAGTCTGTACATTTGAAACCCTGCTTTGGACTTTTAGATTTTAGAAACTGAGAAAATAAATTTCTCTACTTTAAAGGCACCCCTTTGGGGTACTCTGGATTTGGCATCTCTAGGCAACTGAGACCATCATGGTGACACATGGAAAATAAAGAATGTTTTCTCCCCTTATTATGCTAAAGTGATACCTACTTGAAACTCTTTCAAACGTAAGTACAATTTCAGTTTTCTGCCGAGGTTGTCTTATGTTACCATGCAACTTCATGTTCTTGTGTTATTTTATGTTTGTTTCTGAGCAGACGCGTGAGTAAATTCTCTGTGTATAGTTAATACTAGTAGGGGACTTCAAAAAGTATGTAGAAAAATTAAAAGACAGTGAAATTTTGAATCCCCCTCCTATTTTAAGGTAGTTATAACTACATATGTTTCAATATGATAACTATACATTTTCTCCATTGCACAAAATGTTTACCCAGAAATTTCAAACATTCTAAAATAGTTTGCACAGTATTTCAGGTTTCCTACTAGGTAGAATCAATCATTTCAAACATTTCTTTACATTTGAAAACAAAGGTATGGTGTGTTGGCATATTTATATCATATATGAAGGAGTCCTGGGAGTGTAGTGTGTTGTATGTTGGGCTGCTAATTGCAAGATCAGTAGTTCAACCCCATCAGCTTCTCCTCTGGAGAATGATGAGGCTGTCCACTCCAGTAAAAATTTTCAGTCTCCAAACTACGTAGTGTCAGTATGCATCGGAATCATACACACACATGTGTGTGTGTGTATTTATAGATAGATAGATAGGTGTATATCAAGGAAATGGATCACATAGTTGTAGTGGCAGGCAAGTTTCATGTATCTGTGTTAGATTACCCATGTAACAACAAGGACTGACGAACCCAGGATCAGCAGCTCACACAAAAGGCTCTGGCTTCAGAGGTGAATGATTCTAAAGTCGACGGGTAAAATGGCATGCTGTTAGTGACTTCCGGGACAAGCAGACATTATGGAAAGCCACTGGCTCAAGTTCCAATGAACCAAAAGTCCATGCTTAGATGCAGAATCTAGACAAAAGCAAAAAGCAAGCAAGTTTTTTTCACAACGTTCACTTAACATTCGTATCAGGCTACACCCGCCAGGGGATATTCTCATGGGGATTACTATGTCTTAACTCCCAAACCCCTGACAATCCTGGGCCCAGCCAAGTTGACACAAATCTTTATCCCATGAAGGTTAGGAGAAACTGAAAAATTATCCAGTTAATTCTTCCAATTTCAGAAGGAGCCTACCTCTTAGTGTAGGTTCTGTAGAGGAGCAAAACCAGTGAAACATATAAATATATTTTAAACAGACAAACAAAAACCTGCCATTGTGGCAATGCCAACTTACAGCGACCCTACAGGGCAGGATAGAATTGTCATTGTGGGTTTCCGAGACTATAACTTGCTATGGGCAAGAAAGCCACATCTTTCTTCCGAGGAACTGCTGGTCATTTCAAGTTGCTGGCTTACACTATGAGCATCACCACTCTACCACCAGGACTCTAGAGACAGGCTGTGTCAAGGTAATGGCTCACATCATTGTGAGGACTGGGAAGTCCTAAATCTGTAGGTCAAGCAGCAGGCTAGAGACCACTGCTGGCTTATGTTCCAATAATCAGGGGCAAGTGATCACAAGAGTGAGAGTCCAGAGAGTGAGTTTGGCCAGGACATCCCTTTATGTACTGGAGTCAGGCCACACCCACAAGGATATTCCCCTTTCAACTGATTGGCTGATCACATCATGGAAAGTGATTTATATTATATTATATTATGGAAGAACACCCAGTCCACTGTCTGTAAAATTGCTGGGAATCATTGCCTATCAAATTGGAAACTTATTTTCAAACCTTCCTGAGAAGGAATTTAATAATTTTCCCTCAATAACACTATTACAGGGAGTATAGGCCTTCTGTCATTATGCTACAACATAAGTAGCCAGGAGTATACACATATACTGCATTATAAAGAGGGTAGCAAAAGCATGACTTTTGGTAACCCCAAATTTAGCTATGCATTTCTTCACAGTTCAAGCTTCTTTTATGTGCTATAACCGCAGTCATAAAAAGCATTAGAAAACCCTTTTGTCCTCTTTATGTTGTTTTTGTTCCATTGGCTATGATCTACAGGCCAATTTCTAAGAGATTTTTCACTTTTATATCTGTTATTTGTGATGGTTAGGCAGTATAATATAGTGAAATATTTTGGCCTTAAAAAAGTCCATGCTTCCTTTTCTTAATAAAACTGTCATTCCTTTCCCTCCAACTGAGATCCAGTTTTGGTGGCTCCTGAGCCTGGTTAAAAGCAGAAGTTTGGGGTTACTTTGTGGGTCAAATCACAGCTCTACCATTAACTGGCCACATTCCTCCTGTCTGTGTATGTGTAAAATTAGGGTATAATCGCTACCTTAATAGCTGATTGGGAGAATTGAATGAGAATTTGTAAACAAAATACTTGCCACTCAGTAGCTGGTAGATATTAAAAATATTGCACACGGAGTCTTAACAGCAGTTCTTCTGCCGAAATATACTAGCATCATTTACTTTCAGATTTATCAAATTACTTAATCTCCCCGTGCCTCAGTTTCCTTACCACAACATGATGACAATAGTGCCTACTCAGAATTATTACAAGGACTATGTTGGTTAATATACATTTAGTGCCTGGCATATAAGAAGTGCTGTTTGTTTACTAATAAATAGTACCTGTTTCACAGGATGGTTGTGAAAATTAAATGAGTTATAAGGATAAGTCACTCCTTTTAAAAAAAAAGGATTTCCATAAGAAGAATTCTCTTTAGTCCAAATCATAATTCACATTAATTTCTCGAGGTAAAGAAGTCGTGTTTTGTTCCTTAACTCCAAATCTGACATACATATTTGCTAAAACAATACCAAATCTCATTAAAATTGTTAAAATCCACTAATAATCACAACTTGGAATGTATAAGGTACAAATCTAGGAAAATTGGAAGTTGACAAAAATGAAATAAAATGCCTAAAGATTGATGTGCACTCATGAGTTGAAATGAACTGGTGTTGGCGATTTTGAATCCAAATCACATGGCTTATTATGCCAGGATTGACAAATTCAAGAGGAACGGTGTCACGTTCATCCTCAAAAGGGATAGGTAAAAATATTTTCATGTCTATGACAGTATAGTTTCTAAACATATACAAGGAAATCCAGTTAATACAACTATTCAAATTCTTGCACTAACCATTAAAGCTAATGATGACTAAATTGAAGAATTCTACCAACACCTTCAGTCCGAAATAGATTAAACATGCAATCAAGATGCATGGCTAATTATTAGCAATTGGAATTCAAATTTGGAAACAAAAGAAAGGAACAGTTGTTGAAAAATATGGTCTTGGTGACACAATGGAAGCTGGAGATAGAGTGATGAAATTCTCAAGACAAGCAATTTCTTCATTGAAATATCTTTTTTCAACAACACAAATGATGATTATACATGTAGACTTCTCCCCACGGTATATGCAGAAGTCAAATTGACTACATCTGTGAGAAGCTCAATATCATCAGCCAAAATGAGGTCAGGGGGGCAGATTGTTGAAGAGACCATTGATTGTTCATATGTAAGTCCAAGTTGAAGTTAAATAAAATTCAAGCAAGTCCATCAGAGCCCAAATATGATATTGAGGTTATACGAGGGGATACCCTCCCCACAAAAAAACATAATTACATTTGGCAGTACAGAGCTTTTATAGTATGCATTTTTCCTGCTAGGCAAGCATCAGGCAACTCACTCTGAGTTAATGCAGCCAGTGGTGCACCAGAAAGTTCTCTCCGGTCACAGTGAATTTTTTCATAAAAGCAGTTTCACTTGAACCTCGTTTTTTTTGTTTTTTTGTTTGTTTTTGCGGGGGATGGGGGGGTGGTGCTTTGTTGTTGTTGTTGGAGGTCTATTTAAGAGAACAGTGTGCAGCTGTGAGATTTTTGTCTCCTGCTTGGGAAAAATGCTTCAGAAACTGTTGTGATGATGAACACAGCTTACAAGGACAGCGCTATGGAAAAAACTCATGGGTCGGAGTGGTTTTCCTATTTCAAAAAGGGTGAGATGCCAAATTGATGACAAACCTCATTCTGGACATCCATCAACTTCCTGGCAGGTGAAAATGTTGACTTGTAGTGCACTTGGAGCTTGTTCCTCCAGGTCAGACTGTTAATCAAGCTTTCTGTTTAGAGGTTCTGAAAAGATAATGTAACAGTGTGCGACAAAAACGGCCTGATTTGTGGCAGACGGGACTGGTTTTGCCACCATAACAATACACTTGCTCATGCAGCCATCTCACTGTGCCAGTTTTGGGCTAAAAACAGCATGCCTCTCTTGCCCCACACACCTTACTCTCCTGATCTCCCTCCATGTAACTTCTTTTTGTTTCTGAGAATTAGGAGGGACATGAAAGGACAGTGATTTGACAACATAGAAGAGGTGAAGAAAAAAATGAGGGAGGTGCTGTCAGTCATCCAAGCAGATGTGTTTTTGAATAATGTTTCCAAGAATGGAATCACAGATTTGACAAATTTATTAAGTGTAATGGAGAGTACTTTGAAGGCGATAAGGTTGTTTTCTAAAAATTATATATATGTATTCTGGTTTGGGGGAGGTACCTCCTTGTATATCCTACCTGAATTTCGAGAACATCTCAAGAATACATTTGACTCATTGAACACTAAAGACAGAAGACCTAATGAGCTTTGGTATAATATTAACAACATCACTGGAGAAAGCAAAGGTCATTAAAAAGAGAGAGAAAATGAAAGAGATGTTAGAAGAGACTGAATGTTGCTCTTGATTGTAGAAAAGCTAAAGCAAATGGAAAAAATGAAGACATCAAAGAGCTGAACAGAAAATTTCAAAGGTCAGCTAAAGAAGACAGTATTATATTGAAATATACAAAGACTTGGAGTATAAAGTCAAAAAGAAAATGAGATCTGAATATCATAAGCTGGGAGAAATTAGGAAAAATTCAAACCTGCTACATGTACCACATCTTTTATTTACTATCAAAAGTCTAATAAATTGCTCCATCTCTTTGCTGGTTCCATAAACTCTCTTCTGTAACCATTAACTAGTAATTTGGGTCTCAGAATAATATAGGATAAAAAAAGTATCTCCCCAATAATTGGCAACTTAAGACTGACACATACAGTGTTCAATTACTTAAGTATAAGTGAACATCCCATGTATTCTAGCATAAAAAAGCTTTACTATGTATATATAGTTTTTTTTCTCATTAATACTTTAAAATCTATACTATTGAGTAGATTAATGATGTTATTATTAGAATGTCTCATGGAAGTTACTTAAATAATTTCTCAACTGATAATGCTTCCTGGTATATATGAACTTTAGAAATATGGTATATATGAACATGGTATATATGAACTTTAGAAATATGAATAGATTTTGAGTTTGTACTTAATTGTAAACCCTAATCTAAAAACAACTTGTTCTTACTATATGTGTCTGCTCAATATTTGCCTTCATAAAGTGAACACAGAAGATAAGGGTGCTATAGCAAAATGTGGTATAGAAATCAGATGGTGTCTGGCTATCAGAAAGAATAGTGTGTGAAGTCCTAACGTCTTGTCTTAAAACAGGCAGTGAGGTGTCAGCTAAGCCCTCAGGGAAGAAGCAATACAGCCCATGTGACCCAAGGATTGTAAATGATAAAATCCAAGATTAGGGGAGGGAATTGTATTCGAGTTTATATTCTGAGCACCCAGTTTGAAGAAGGCTATAGATGACGATGAAAGCCCCAACTCCATTTGCAAGAGTCTCCACTTGGATTAAGCTTCCAGTGAACACCCTGGGACCATTGACCAGGGATGTGAATAATCTTACCCTCAGGCAGGGTTCATTGGAAAGTGGATTACTCCAGATGTAATTTGATGAAAATCTAACATCATTTGCTTTCCCTTTTGACCCATTTTTAATTTGTTCTATTTTCTATTATCTTCTACTTGCTCTTGGATTGAGGTTTTTCTGTTTCATTTTGTTGTTGTTGGGGTTTTTGTATCATTTTATGTATATGAAATCCACGATAGGAGAATCCATAAAGACAGTAACTAGATGAATAGTTATTTAGGTAAGGGAGGTTGGGGTTAATAGGGAGCTAATAATAATAAGTACAAGAATGAAGAGGGTGGTCTAAAAGTGATAGTGGTGATGATTGCACAACTCTTTTAAATATATTTAAACCATTACATTGTATAATACATGAATTCTATGCCAAGAAAACGGTTTTAAAAACCATAATGCTCAATAATCTCAGAACTTTTTATTGCTGAGGAGTAAAGGACTAGTTTGATCCTAATTAATGTGGTCTTTATCCTTGGTGCCATAGAAATAGCTCTTGGAGTAACTGAGGTCTGGGATTTCCTTGCCACACTTGAGAATTTTTTACTGTTGAGTGAGTACTGATCAGACCAGAGAGCACACACCTGAGCGATTGATAGCAACTCACCTCAAGAAGCTTTATCTTTAGGACTGGCCAAGGAAAGCCTACAGCTCATGCTGGAAGTTTAGAGAGCTTCCTGGTTGGAAGTGAATTTGTTGAGTCATGAAAGATTGCATTGGGAACACTCCCAGACCATGCCCAAGGCGTCTCTTCATTTGTATCCTTTTTTTGGTTATAATAAATCTGCAATCCTAAGTATAGTATATCTGCCATGAATTCTTTAAGTCATCCAGTGAATGACCAGATCCAAATGGGAAGGAGGAGCCAGCAGGTCAGAAAAGTCAACGTATCTTATGAACTTCGGAGCTTGCAATGGGCATCCTGAAGGAGCACTTGGAAATCAGCCCTGAATTTGTGACCAGCAGGGCAGAAGGTTGCAGTGTTATGTGTACTCTCTGCACTTGCTGGTATCTGTCTACTTGACCATCTGAAGGATGGTTTCTTTTTAACTTGTGAGGTCTGACCTAGCTCAGGTGGCTAGGGTCAGAGAGCCAAGGCTGTACAGTGGCTGGCAATGAGGACAAAATGGAAAAATGTAAATGTAAAGACTGGATAAATAATGCGCACTTTGGAGTTTGGATCCTGACTGCACAACTATCCATGTTTTCCATTAAAAACACTATCACCACCCATTCATCCATCACCGACCCTCTATCCAAGCCTGACTCAGAGAGAAACTTCTGCAAAGATTTTATAATCTCCCAATAAGAATATATTCTTTTACTTCCTAATTCTGCTTTCCATCAGCACCTTGAAAACTCATAAAACAAAAGAAAGACGAAAGGATCCCTGGTGTTTCCCTTGCCAAGATGTCTTTTCCCCTGGACACTTCATAATGTGTACCTGATCTTGCCATTGAATTTAGCATTAAGCTTTGAATACCCCACAGGACCTGCATTTTACAGGTCTGTAAGATTGAGTTCTTGTAAGAAGGATTCAGGAAATTACTGTGGCATTCTAAAGCAATTGAAAGCCATGAGCAACAAAAAGCCATTAAAAAAATTATGGCCACCCAAGACTATTCTGCCTGGAGGAGATTATGTCCGATGCTCCCAGGAGAGTAGGGAAGGGCTAGAGCACATAAAAAATGCGACCCTTAATAAGTTTCACTCTGAGTATGCTTTTTTTTAAGGTGTGATGTAGGCTTTCACTTTTTAATAATAGGTATTTAACTTCTCTAAGATCAAGTCTTACTGTATTATATAATGCAAGCTTTTAGCCAGTCTTAATTTGCTCAAAAATGGTACTTTGTTTTTGTATCGAAAAACAACAGCAAAAATCACTTTGTTGTACTTGTTTACTTATTTTCCCAGGAAAGAAGAGGAGATGAGAAGAAACGCTATTAAGTATAGCTTATATCATTCAAATACATGCTTTAAGGAACCAATTTAGCAGTTTTATTTCATGCCTTCTCCTGCCCCCATGACCTTTTGGCGAGGAGATTCAAGTTGTTTGAAGCCCTGTGTTAATCTACTTCTTATTTGTTATTTAAGCACTTAAAAAATGTAATCTATTAGGGTCCATTGCTTTTTAACTGAGAATTTTTCAGAAACTCACTTTACAATCTATGGTAATAGCCTTCTAGCACCTCTCTTCTTAGCTTGGATAGTTTCTGGGGGCTGTAAGAGTTTTACATACTAATATTTAACTGACAGTTATTTTATGTATGATTCTTAAACTTGGTTTCAGAATCTTTAGAACATTTAAATGATGCATGTCAGAGGTGGATACAAGGTGCTTTTCCTGGTATACAAGTCTGCATTTCCTCAACACTCCAAATAGTTGTTAATTTTAGAAAAACCATAACAATAATTCTTTCTGTGCAGGATACATTTTTTTACAGCATGACTGGTAGCTCCTTTGAATATGAAAATCCTTTGAATATTACTATACACAGGTTGTTGAAGATGCTTTTGAACTGAACACAGGAGAAGGGCAATAGTCAGCAAGTGTGAGACTAGAAAGAGAGAAGGAGACATTAGGCATAGACAGGCAGAAAAGAAAACCAAAGCAAGCTAACAATGAAGAATTAAGTAATTTAGACAGTTGCAATGAAGCTATGATGATGCTTTGGGCAAGTATTGGTAAGCATTGGGCTGCTAACTGCAAGTTATGAGGTTCAAACTTACCAGCCTTCAGCAAAAGAAAGATGAAGTTATCTGCTCCCATCAAAAGATATGGCCTCAGAAATGGATCACTATGAGTTGGAATTGACTTGATGGCAGTGAGGGTTTTTTGTTGTTTAAGGCAATCCTAAACTTTGCACTTTCTACCAGTATGATCTTGGGCAAAATTTCTGTGTATTTCTGAAAATTTCAATTTTCTTCTCTATAAACTAGTGATAATATTACAATCTCCCCTCACTATCTCATTATCTAATATTTTGCATTTTTGATGATGGTAAAAAGTCACACACACCCCTTCCCTGCATTAACAACATATATAACTGTAATGCTAGTAACAATGAACATTGAAGTATGAGGCAAGAGTAACCCTGGTTGTGATAGCTACACTATGTGCCAACTTGGTTGCTTCAAGATTCTCAGTGGCTTGGCAGTTATGTAACGATGTAGTCATCCTCCATTTTGGGATATGATGTGGTCAGCTTCCATTTTCAAATAATTAATTAATTTGGAGCCTCACCAAGATGTTAAGTGAGGAAGAGGTGTAACACCTACCACATATGGTTGTTGCAAGTATTAAATAAATTAATGCATGTAAAGGGCTTAGAAAAGTGCCTGGACTATGTATGCATTTGCTTCGTATATCACTATCAATTATTATATTATAAACTAGAGCACTTCAAAAAGTTTATGGAAAAATTCCACTATCTTTTAATTCCATTTTTCAATGAATTTCTTGAAGCCCCTTTGTATAAGATTTTCTCAAATTCAAAATGTTCCTTGAGCAAAAATAGAACTTTGAGATATTTTTATATGCTTCTAAATGATGGGCAATTGTTTTAATAATGCATTCTACATAAAACAGATCATTGCCCAAGCAGAATTTTCAATGAAGGCTTCATTTTATAGTGTAGGAAAGAAGGGTCAACTCTACTGTGAGTCTACTTCCCGCATCCTCTCTAGTATGAACTGAATTCAGTCATCAAAACAAGCTATTTATCCCAGGAGAAGTCATTGTGAAATCTATAATGCCTTGGCTGATATTGAGGTGCCTTTTAATTTCAGCTATGAGCCTATTTATTTCAGTGTTGAGACACCATCCCTAGATCACTTCATTGTGAGTACCTTTGAATAGACAAGAGTTTCCTTGGAAAACAGGAAGCATTGACGCTTGTTTCATCACTTTAAAGTTCATGTGTTTACCTTGACTACTTCCTCAGTAGGACTCATATTCTTCACATTGCATTTCTCTGCCTCCAATTCCAAACCATCACACACACACACACACACACACACACACACACATTCAGTGCCATATTCTATACCTTTGATTATTGGACTTGGGACTAGGCAGAGAGAAAGCTTAAGAAGTGTCGTATTTGATTGAATTGACACACATCTCTTTAGGTTTTTGTCTTGTTTTGTTAAGTCTATAGAGAGAAGCAGAAGAGAAAAGTAAACATAAACCAAAAATAAATTTTTTGCAAGATTTGTGAGATTAATTTTATGTAGATACATTCCATTTCCTTCACTTTTTGTAAAATAACATTTTAACTCTGTGATGTTACATATATTCGTTGCAGAAAGTTTAGAAAGGAAAGGAAAGAATGGGAATATAAAAATTGTATTTAATTTTCCTACCCAGATATCCTGTTTTAATATACTCCACATATTGAAAGAGAGAGGGGAATATGAGGTGTACATAATCCATTGCCATTGAATCAATTCCAACTCATAGAGACCTTATAGAATAATAGATCTCTTTGGTAGGGTTCCTAAGGCTGAAATTCTTTTGGATTTCTTCTGTAGAACAATGAATGGATTTGAACTTCAGGTAGAAGTTGAGAGCTCTAATCACTGTCCCATGAGTACTTCTTATGTGTGTGTGTGTGCACAATATATATATGTATACATACTATCTCTTCACTTATTGACTAGCTCACATTTATGACAGTAGTAAAAAATCTTCTACCTATTTCTTTGCATTAATGACATATGTCTGACAATAATGGATGCCAGGGCAAGATGTAAGATGCAAGTGACACTGGCTAGCATAGTTAAGATTATGTTGTGAGCTGGGCAGGACCATGATAGTCACTGTTTTCATAGTTAGGTAATGATGTAGACCTGGTGATGTAGTGGGTTATGCTCTGCATTGGGACACTATCCCAAAGGTTAGCAGTTCCAAACCACCAGTCACTCTGTGGAAGAAAGATGAAGCTTTCTACTTCGATAAGATTTACAGTCACTGAAATCCTAGGGAGCATTTCTCCTAGTGATCCTGTAGGATCATTATAGGAAGAAATGACTCAGAAAAGA
>NW_022109768.1:13041062-13044335 GCF_000313985.2 Echinops telfairi | reverse complement strand
TCATTTGGCTTGATTAGTAATGATGTAATTTGGCAGTTATGTAACGGCTTAGTCATCCTTCATTTTGTGATCTGATGTAGTCATCCTCTCTATTTTAGCATAATGTTAATTTTTGCATAAAGATATGATCAAATTTTGACAAATGAGGAGAGGGTTGTATACAAGGGATCTTCAAAATATTCATGCAAATTTTTAAATTATCATTTCATTCTGTTTTTCATGAACTTTTTTTGAAGTCACTGTGTGTGTGTGTTTATACCAACATGTTTTCTTTTCTTAACCCAAATTGGGATCACAAAATACATCCTATTTGTCATCAGTTTCAGTTTTCAAATAGTATACATAAGCAAAAGTAAATTTCAGGAAAGAAAGGGACAAAGGTGCTCTTTTTCAGGTTCCCTCTCACTACATCGATCTACCTCCTTTTCCCATGCCTGTGCGATGTGTCCATTTTTATTTCAATCTAGTCCTGTTGCTGTTGGTTTTCCATGTCCCTTTGATTATGTATCACACTGTTTTGATAACTGTTACTAAATATTTACAAATCACTGTGTAACTAAAAGAAATTATTCCAGGATCAACAACTAATAATTAATATTATTATAATTGACAGGTGTAAATAGTTATTAATTATAACACATTCTATATGTTCATTCAAAGGTTAGCCATACTCATGTAAATATTGGAACATGGCACCTTATGGGGAGGAGTCAGGTTCTTGCTGAGATAACATCTTCAGCTTTATATGTTTTGTTTTCCTCAAAGGAATTCTACCTTCTCTGGTGTTTCCAGCACCAGATTTCTTCCTGGATTTCATCTTGCAATGGTGTCAGACAGTTTCTACCTTCACAGTATATATCCTGACCAATCCAATCTATGATGATGGACGTCTACAGGCCTGTGTGTGTGTGGATGCCCTGGCACTGCTGCTTTGGCTGGCAAGGGCTAAGGAGGAACTTTCTGGAGGACTGGATCTGGATAATCGTTACACGTTGCTGTCATGGGGTGCCTGCATGTCAGTTCCGATCCATAATGACCCTGTGGACCCCAGAACGAAACACCCTCTGTTCCCGCGCCGTCCTCTCCGTTGTTCTGATGTTTGCTCCCACTTTTGCAGCCACTGTGTCCATCCATCTTGTCAAAGGGCCTCCTCTTTTTTGCTGTCCCTCTACTTTACCCTTTTCCAAGGACTCGTCTATCCCGATGACATGTCCAAAGTATGAGGCCCACAATCACCAGGCTTACTTTTAAGGAGTATTCTGCTATACTTCTTCAAGACAAATTTGTTTGTTCTTTTGGTGGTCCATGATACTTTTAATATTTCTTGTCAGGACCATAATTCAAATGCATCGATTCCTCTTTAGCCTTCCTTATTCATGTCCAACTTCACATTTTTATGAGGCTATTGAAAATGGCCTGGTTTAGGGCACCCTAGTCCTCAAAGTAACATCCTTGCACTTCAACCCTCTGAAGAGGTCTTCTGCAGCAGATTGAACCAGTGCCATGCATCATTTGATGTCTTGACTTCTGCTTCCATGGGTTTGGACTGTGGATCCAAGAAAGACAAAACCATTGTAAATTTCAATCTTTTCTCCACTTAACATGATGCTATCTCTTACACCTGTTGTGAGGATTTTGATCTTCTTTGTATTGAGTTGTAATCCGTACTGAAGCTGCACTCTTTGATCTTCATCAGCAAGTGCTTCAAGTCCTCCTCCCTTCCAGCAAGCAACGTTGGATCATTTTTATATCATAGGTTGTTGAAAACCTGCCTCCATTCCTGATGGTGTGAACTGTACTCTTTGCTGCTATATCACAATAAAAAATAAACGAAGAAACAAAAAGTTCCACTTCATTAATTTTCCTGGCTGTCAGTGTTTCACACTGGATTCATATAGAGCCTAACAATCAGTTGCCATCGGTCGATTATCAGTCATGGTGGTGTTGTGTCTTACAGATTTTCATTACCGTGACCTTTTAAAAGTAGATCATGGAAACTTCCTTCAAAAGCTCCTCTGGGTCTAGTAAATTCCAGAAACTGCCACCAGCTATTGCCTTAACTATAGCCTCAGGTAGCCTTTCCAGTTCCTGGACTGTTCCACAGAAGAGCAATCCCTAGAGATAACCCCCACAAAAATAAACAAACAAACAAAGTGGTCACGTGAATTCAGGAAATGTTGCACAATTTAGTGAACCCTTGAAAAATTCACAATGCCCATTAAAATATTAAGGGTTCTGAGAAGTACAGGTCTCTGGTGGCACAAGCAGAATGCTGTGAGCCATTATCCTAAAGGATGGAAGTTCAAATCCACCCTACAGCACCATGAGAGGAAGATTTGACAATCTTCTTCTGTAAAGATTCCAATCAAGAAAGCCCCACATAACAGTTCTACCCAAAGGGTTGTCAAAAGTAAGAATCAACCTGGCAGCGATGAGTCTCATTTGGTTTTGGTTTGAGAAATCCAATAGCAAAAAAGTTTGTCCCCATTTGTCTGAAATATGCTATTATAAAACTCCTCAGATTAATAACCCCTAACAGTTTATTCCACCACTCCTTTTTCAATTTGTTGTACTGTGATGGTGCTTGTGTGTGTTACTGTGATGCTGGGGGAGGAGATGGGTATGCCAAAAGTATTTTAACTACCACTAGGGTCTTCCATAGTAGACAGTTTTCTGTGGAGCTTTTATACTAAGACAGACTATTAAGGAGCACTTGGTTACCTACTACTAAAAAGATTGGCCGGTGAAAATCTTATGACTAGCAGTGGAACATTGTTGGGTGTAGGACTGGAAGAAGAGTCTTTCAAATTTGAAAGCACTCAAAATATAATTAGGTAGGAGCTGCCTCCGCAAAGCGGACCTTAATGACATGATTGAAGTAAAACTTTTGCATCCTTCAGTTACTGATTTGGCCCAATTAAGCATGAGAAGGGAAGAAAATAGCTGTAAAAATCCATCCATTAGTAATTAAAATGTGGGCTGCACAAAATATGAATCTAGGAAATTTGGAAGTTGAAAAAAAAACAAAATAGAATATATAAAGATTGATATCCTAGGTAATAGTAAACTGAATGAGTTGATATTATTGTCTATTTCAAATCTGATGAACATATAGCCTACTATGTTGGGAATTAATTACATTGATCATCATGGAGGACATTTAAAGATCAATCTTGATGCTGAAATCCTGGTGGGGACTGAGCATGATAGTGGGACAGGAGGAGAATCAAGGGAAATAGAGGAAAGAGTAGGGAGGAAAAGGGCATTTATAGA
>NW_022109768.1:13037612-13040167 GCF_000313985.2 Echinops telfairi | reverse complement strand
TCGGGGGTTTAAGTGGAGAGAAAATATTTTGAGAATGATGTACAAATGCGCTTTACACAATTGATGTGTGTATGGATTGCGACAACAGTTGTATGAGCCCCTAATAAAATGTTTTTTAAAAAAAGAATATTAAAAGGATAAATAAATTTATTTAAAATATATTAAAAAATAAAGATCAATCTTGAAATACAATACTGTCAGTGAGAAGATACTACCAAATACCTATAAGGAAGACTGATTAAAACAACTTTTATTCAAATTTATGTACCGTCAGGCTGAGTTCTCTAGAGAAGCAAATCAGTGAAGGTTATATTCTTATACATACAGAGATAATTATCTCAAGGGAATAACTCATGCAGTTGTAAAGGCTAACAAATTCCAAATCTGTGGTTCAGATGTCAGCCTGGAGGCTTCCTCTGATTCATGTAGCTGCAGCGGCCAGTGAAACCAATATCAGTGGGACAGATGGCTGGCTGCATAGGCAAATTAATCCATGGTTGGTAAGTAAGACAGCAAGCTGCTGGCTCAAGTCCGAAGAACCAAAGGTCAGATGCAGAGCCAGATGGAGGATCCAGATCCAACAATAAGCAAATGAGCTTTACCAGAGCATCCACATATATTGGAAGCATAGTATATATACCCTTGAGGAAGCCCCTTTCAATTAATTGACTGTCATATCAGATTTCATCATGGAAATGATGGCTACATCATAACTGCCAAAGCGATAAGAATCATAGTCCAATCAATTTGACAACCTTAACCATCCCAATGTCTGCAGTTTAAAATTCACCAACCATGTAACAAGATTTATTGATCATTACTGGTGATTGCAATGTGAGAGTTGGAAACAAAAAAAGGATCAGCAGTTGGAAAATAGGATTTTAATGTTAGAAACCATTCTGGATATAGCATGATGAAATTTTTCAAGAACAATCAATTAATTACAAATACTTTTTTTTTTTTTACAAATACTTTTTAAAAACCAAGTATATGGATTATACACATAGAACTCTCTTGGTGGGATGCACAGAAATCTAATGACTACATCTGTGGAACTAGATGATGAAGTTCAAGACCATTTATTAAAACAAGGCCAGGAGCTAAATGTGGAACACACCATCATGTTGAAGCTGAAGAAAATTAAAATAAGATAATGAAAGCCAAAATACACGCTTGAGTATACCCTACCTGAATTTAGAAACCATTTCAAGAACAAATTTGATGCATTGGACAAAAATGACTAAAGACACATCATATATGAAGAAATAAAAAGTCATTTAAAGGACAGGAAACAAAGAAAAATCCAAAATATATGCCTGCAGAGCCAATTGAAGAAAGTATTAACTAAGGAGATGCACAGATTTCCAAGGACAGCTTAAGAAGGCAAAGTACTATAATGAAATGTACAAAGACTTGGTTTTAGAAAATAAAACGAAAATGCTTTTCATTTCTCAAGCTGAAAGAAATGAAGAAAAAATTCAAGTCTCAAATGACAATGTTGAAGGATTCTATGGGAAACTATTGAATGATGCAGGAAGCATCACAAAGAAGATGGAAGGAAGTCACTGTGACAAAAAAAGAATTGGTTGATGTTCTCCCATTTCAGGAAGTGAACATAATACATACAGGTGACCATACAATCAAAAACAGATGATCTGGCCGGAAAAAGTCAAAAGTGCATTGAAGTTACTGGTGAAACACAAGACTCCAGGAATTGATGGAACACCAACTGAGATATCTCAACAAATGGATGCAACCCGGAAAGTGTTCCTACCTTTGCAAATAAATTTATAAAACAGACAATAAGAAAAGATTCATATTCCAGATCATTCCAAATAAAGATGATCCAATAAAATTCAGAAATTATTGAACAATATCATTAGTATCACATGCAGGTAAAACTTGGATGAAAACAATTCAAAAACGTTTGTATTAGTATAGCGTCAAAGAACTGCCAGCAATTGAAGAGGCTACAGAATGAGAAACATCATTGAAGATATCAGATGAATCTTGGCTGAAAGCAGAGAAGACCAGAAAGATGTAGTGGTTAGATTTTATGTCAACTTGATGGTACTTGTAAGGATCAATCAGATCAAAGCCTAATGATGCCTCCATTGAGATGTGACCTTTTCATAAGAGACTGAGAACTCTCCCTCTCTCCTCCCCACCCCTTTTTACTTCTTGCTTTCCTGGATTGCTCTTTTGGCTCTGGGGTTGGCAGCCCATGCAGCCTGCTGACTCTGGGAACTGGACTCCTGCCCTGTTCCTGTGGACATCGGATCCAGGTGACTCTGCATCCACTAGCCGGCGATCTCCAGTTTCCCACGCCATCTTCCTGCTTCATCCACAGGCTGAAGAGGGCTCTGACTAGCATCAGACCCACGGACTTGAGTGGGACTGGGTTGGACTGGTGTTTGGTATAAAAATGCTTTCTTGATATCAAGTCCTTTCTTTTATATATCTGAGTGCCACTGGTTTTGTTTCTCTAGGAAACTCAGCCTAAGGTTGGCGTTTAGCTATGTTTTATTAACTATGAAAGGGCATCCAACTGTGCA
>NW_022109768.1:13033943-13036737 GCF_000313985.2 Echinops telfairi | reverse complement strand
AAATACCAAAAAAAGATATGAAAACAATAATAATTTATAATTCATCAAGGGGTCATGAGGAGCTGATACTAAAGGCTCAATAGAAAGTTAATGTTTAGAAAAGAATGATGGCAACATATGTACAAATATGCTTGATACAATTGATGTCTGGATTGTTATAAGTGCTGTAAAAGCCCCCAATAAAATGATCTTTTAATATAAAAAAATTTTTTTGTCTTGGAAGAAGTAGAGCCAGAATGTTCCTCAGTCGTGAGATTGGTGAGACTTTGTCTCCCTTACTTATGACATGTTTTCAGGAAGAACCATCTCCCGGAGAACAACACCATGCTTGGTAAAATAGAGGGTCAATAGAGGAAGCTCCTCAGCAGGATGGCTTGGCAGACAGTATCGGCAATAATAGGTTCAAACCTACAAACAATTGTGACGATGACACAGGACCATCTTCACGTAGGATCACGTTGAGTCGGAACTGACTAGATGGCACCTAACAAGAACCACACTTCATTACGAGGCTCTGGGGACACAACAGCTAAGCACTGTACTGTGGGAGTGGGGAGGGAGCAGTAGAGCTGATTGTGTGATGGATGGCCAACTCTCTTCATAAGCAGTTTAACTATGAAAGTGCGTGATACGTGAATATTATATTAAGAGAACTACTAGAAAGAAAAGACACCAAACTTGACCTATGGTTACCATGGGTGAGGGAGGATGATTTTTGTGCTTGGGGGGCATTGAGTTCATTTTAATGGCAATGAAACAATTTGGAGAGGGATGACAATAATGGTTGTACAGCCTGAAGGGTATAATAAATGGCACTGAATTAGACATATCAAAGTTGTGGAGTTGATGAATGTTTTGTTGTGTAAAAAAAATACATAACAACAATGAGTATGGAGGAAAAGAAAAAAAAAGTCATTGGTAAGTCTCTTAGGTTTCCAATTTGAAAGTTAAATAGCCCCTGGCAACTTTGAAAAGGTTTTGTTGTTTGTTTCATTTTGATTTACTTTTTAATAAATCAATGAAACATTTATATGATACAAAATTAAAAGAGTACATAAAGTATTCTGTGAAAAGTGAAAAATACAAAACACTTGGCGTTTGAGCCTACCCAGGGATGGCCTGCAATTTGCTTCTGTAAAAATGTCATCCAAGAAACTGCTGGGTGAGTTCGGCTCTAGGGCCTGTAGGAGTCAGAATCAACTCAAAGCACACAATATTAGCCCTTCTTTAAAACAGTCAGACTGTCTTTAGACAGAAGCCTGGTCAAAGGCAGTATACCAAAGGCTCCCCGGAATCAAGTGACATGAACCCCACATGCTGGTTTATTGAGCAGGAGGTGACTCAGCAGCTTCTACTTTCACTAAATTGCCCCTCACAATCCAGGTCTCATGGTCACACGACTCTTGGGTATGTTTTTGTCATATTTAGTACACTGGACCTGAACAACACAGCTTGCCATAATTTTGTTACACACTGAATTTTTAGTGTAGATTCTCCAATGCATACCTGTCAGCACTGAATACTCGTGCCCGGGAAAAGTAAAGAATCAGATAACACATGAGATGAAAGACTAAGAGTGAGATCCTTCCCCTCACTGCCATTGAATCATTCCAACTCTTGGCAACCCTACAGGACAGAACAGAATTGCTTCTGTGGGTTTCTGAAATGGTAAATCTTTATGGGAATGAAAAACCTCACCTTTATCCTGCACAGTGGCCACCCACTGTATCCAACCTCGTTTTAAGGCTCTTAAGAATTGTAGAATGGTATAGGTTTGACATTTATGATAATAAAATACTTTGTATTGTATCATACTTTGTATGATAAAGAAATACATTGTATTTCTATTTTGCAGCTCAACTTACTTTTAACATTTGTGTAACATTTAATAGATTAATGAAATCAACCATCATTTTACTTAATCCAATGTTAGATATTTTTGCTTAAATTGTTAAATTTCACAACTCTCAGTTTTTGAGGTTATAATTCCTACAATAATACCATGATTTGTTTTTGGAGAATAAAACAAATATAAAAGTAATATTCACTACCAACAGTTGCCTTTACACTGATCCCCACTCAAGTCAGTACCATGTGTATGGAGTAGATCTATGCTCCATATAGTTTCCAGTGGTTACGGTTTCTTTGATGTGCCTCTGAGTGAATTTGAACTTCCATTCTTTGGGTTAGCAGATGTCGTAGTTATCTAGTGATGCTGTGACAGAAATACTACATGTGAATGACTTTAGCAAATAGACATCTATTTTAGGAAGCTAGATGTCTGAATTCAGGATACTGGCACCAAGGGAAAAGTATCTCTGTCTCTCGTGGCTCTGGGAGAAGGTCCTTGTCTCTTTCAGCTTCTGCTCCTGGGCAATCCTCTTGTGGCTTGCCTTCTGTCTTCCCTGATTGCTGCTCTGCTTAATCCCTTTCCTATCTCTAAAGAGACTTACTCAAGAAATCTCCTATACTAACACTGTCTCCTTAACATAGCAAAGAAGAGCCATTCCCAAATGGGATTATAATCTTGGGCATCTAATTCACTGCTATCCCGTCAATTCTGACTCATGGTGACCCCATAGGGAAAGATAAAACTGCCCCCGTGAGTTTCCCAGAGTGTAACTCTTTACAGGAATACAACGCCTCATCTGTCTCTCTGTGAGTCTGGGTACTTTAGAGAAACAAATCCACAGAAACTCATGAATAAGAGAGAGTTTTATATAAAGGTTAAGTGCACATCAAGAAAACATCCCAACCCAGTGCTGCTCAAGCCCACAAGTGCAACATTAACCCA
>NW_022109768.1:13027457-13032151 GCF_000313985.2 Echinops telfairi | reverse complement strand
AAAAAAAAAAAGGAAACAAACAAGTACACGTCGGAGAAAGATAGCTGCCACTTGGAGATGGACAAGGTTCAGAAGAAGGCCAGGCTGGAGAAGGTGAGGCAAGTGGGTTACCCTCGAGTCAACAGAGCAAGAGAGACAGATTTCCCCTGGAACCAGTCCTCTGCATTTGAACCTTCAACCTCCAGACCTGTGAAAAATACATTTCTGTTCCTTAGAGCCACCCACAGGAGGCCTGATGGTATAGTGGTTCCACAGTGGACTGTGTTCGAAACCACCAGCAGCTCCTCGGGAGAAAGACTGGGCTTTCTACTTCCTTTAACAGTTGCAGTCTCGGAACCCACAAAGGGTCACTATGAGTCAAGCAGTGACCCAATGGTAGTGAATTCGGTTGTGGTTTTGCGAACCAACCACATGTGGTCTTTCTACTCCAGTCACCCGAGGAAGCTAAGACAGTATCTACAAGCAGATTTAGCAAGACTTCTTTCTACAGGTTACTACGAGTTGATAAAAGGATGAGTGTTGAGAAGTCTGTGTTCCATTTCGATTTGCAAATGAATTGTTAATCCGGAGAAGTGAGGGTCATCTTGACCAGGTGTAGAATAAAGATCAGTGGAGGCTGGAGGAAGTCATGGGACTAAAGGGAAGCTTGGGGATTTTTTTCAAATTTAAAAAGGGTCACAGTCACACTTCAGTGACTATAATTCTTAATTCTGGATGCTCTTTAGAATCCTCAGGAATTAAGTTTTGAGAAAATGCCAATGTCTGGGCCTACTCCAGACCGATGAAATCAGACTCTCTGTGGGGAGGGCCTGGGCAGCTCTAAGCTTCAACAGTCCCAAGGGAACTCGGTGTTCTACCAGCTGGAGCACAGCTGCCCTATGACCTAGGAGAAGCCACCTGAGTCACCTGCTATTGTAGACATCACAAGCAGTTCGTGTTTGCTTCCAGGCGCTTAAAGGTCAGGTCTTTAGGGGAATCGGAGTCCTTGGCTCTTTTTGATCTCCTGTTCCCACTTCTTCAGTCACTGTCACTTGGATTCCCTTGCATTTATGATCATACTCATCTTTATTCCAAACGCATGGGCAAATTTTATCTTTAAACTTACAGGATACTAGAGTAAAAAAAAAAAAATCAATGAACAGAATGTCCATCAACTGATATCAATAATCTCAGTCACGATAGTGATTGTTAAAAGCAAGTGGCAAAAGGATACACCCAACATGAGATAATTTGTGACCATTTTAAGCAAAACCAATCTCACTGCCTTTCCGTCGAGGATGCTGACTCAAGAGACTCCCTAGGACACAGTAGATCCGCCCCTGTGGGTTGCTGAGACTAACTTTTTACGGGAGTAGGGAGCCTCACCTTTCTTCCCGGGAGAGCCAAACTGCTGGTGACTTCAAATTGCTAACCAATGTGTATATTGCTTTTGATATATGGATAACAGAAGTATAAAATGTGTACATTGCTTATGATATATGGATAATAGAAGTATATAATGTGTATATTGCTTATGATATATGGATAATACAAGTATAAAATGTGTACATTGCTTATGATATGTGGATAATAGAAGTATAAAATTGTTCACAGGAAGAAAATTGCTCACCAACATCCCATTAGCAGCGGGTTTTGCTAGCTGCTAAGGGCTGCCCTGCGCCCACCCCCATGCCAATCCCATGCACCAAAGAACAATAGGCTGCCCAATCCTGCTTCATGCCTAGGATAGGTTGCCAATTAGCCACTTTGATCCATCCGTTGGGTTTTGTTTCCAATTTTTATTGTCAGTTAGGTGGGGGTTTACATTTCAGATCATTAATGCTGTACTCCACCATTTAAACTATGAATCCAACCCCCTAACAGTTTAGCCTTCACCCCATCCTTGATTTCTTTTCTCCCTCTTGTGGACTCCTATAGGGTAGCATTAGTGTTATAAATTATTTTATCACCTGATTTCTTGCCATACAAGGTGGCTGTACATCGCTTAGGCCAAAGGCCAGAAGGTTATATCATTAAAAATTTGCCAGCTATAATTCGGGGTCGGGGGCAGGGGAACGTGTGGAATTCTGTGATCCGTTGCTTGGCAACTCTATCTAAGACAATTAAGCTTTGGCACCTGGGTGAATTGTCTGAGTTACCAAGTTTGGAGCAGCCATTCAATGTCTTTTGGCAGCCAGAAAGACAGCACTGATGATTGGGAGGACTTAGAAAGTTCTCCCTCAGTGTGGGCCAGCCACAGTTATGTCCCACTACTTCTTCTTGACGCCACAAGTCCTTCTGCCCTTCAGCCCTCTTACTTCTAAAGAGTTTGATTTGATCAGGCATCAGGCTAGAGCGTCTTGGCAGGATGAAGCCTGCTGGACAAGTTCCTCCGTGACCACATACACAGGAAGCTACCGGAAAAAACAGCCGGAGCGGTCCATGAGCAGCCCACCTGAGCATGATCTGTAAGTGTTCTTTGTGATGCACACGAAGGCGAAGGGGAGATGGGAGAGCCTGAAATCGACTGTTAACCCTGTGTCACATAGCAGTGGGGGGAATGCTGACCACACTGTCCTGTGAGAAACTCGTGAAATTACCCGCATCTGCCCACGTCCACTCCTGAGCCGATAAGAATCTGTGTATTTGACTAACCTGTAGGTATTTTGTATTCTTTGCTCAGCAAAGAGGCTTCTCGGAGATTTTCACTTTGTTCTTGTCTGGTTTTCCTACTCTGAGGTGTGAAAACACTCCCTAAATGCAGGAAAGCAAGTAGACTGCCCATTCCTCTACTCCTTACCTAGTGGTGCTATTTCTCAGTGTTTACTTTAAGCTGTTGTTTTTGTTGTTATTTATTGTTATTGCTCGGTGTCATTGAGTCGGTTCCAACCCATAACAACCCTAGGCACTCCAGAACTAAACCCTGCCCCGTCCTGGGCCATTCTCACAATTGTTCCCAGGCCTGGCCACATGGTAGCAGCCACTGTGTCAATCTGTCCCATTGAGAGCCTTCCTCTTTTTTGCTGCCCCGCCACTTTACCAAACATGATGTCCTTCTCCAGGGACTGGTCTCTCTTCACAGCATGTCCAATGTATGTAAGACGTAATGTCGCCATCTTTGTCTTTAAGGAGCACCCTGACTGTACTTCTGCTTCTTCTTTTTGAATCATTTTATTGGGGGTTGGTACAACTCCTATCACAATCCATCCATCCATTGTGTCAAGCACCTTTGCTGACTGTACTTCTTCTGAGACAGACTGCTTTGTCCTTTTAGCAGTCCATGGTCATGTAAGCTAGGCCCGGCGATACACACCGAGTAAGCGGAGAGTTTGAAAAATTAATTTCAGTTTAATTCGGTAATGGCAGCTAGCGCAATTCATAGATACAAGGGAGGGAGATGTTCTCCGCGTCTGTGATGGGGAGGGGCCTTGTGCTTCTGGGAAGATCTGGTGAGGCAGGCTTCCTCTGGGCCTGTTTGGAAGACAACCAAGGTGTACTAGACAGAGGAGAGGGTCACGGCAAAGGCCAACACAAAACCAGCAGCCAGCTAGTCGACCCCCCTCACGGTGACCCTAAGTCTGTCTGAGCTCAACTGCACTGCACAGGCTTTCTCACGGCCGACTTTTCTAAAGAGGATCATCAGCCCTTTCTTCTGACAGGCCCCTGCCTGGACGCGAACCTCCGGTCTTTCCGTTAGCAGAGCTCTGTGCGTTTGGGGGAGAAAGAGTAAGTGGGGTGTGGAGAATGTGAGGAGTCATCATGAAATCTGTCTCTCTGAAGAGGCATGGGCCAATATTCATTGCCTACCTTCTGAAGAACCTGTGTGAAAGTCAGTTGGCTTATTTTATTACTTCGACTTCAGATACAAGGAATAACCCCAGTTCAGTAAGACTTGTGGAAGCTTCTGCCTGTGTAAGGGGGAAACTCTCAGAGAAGGAAAACACACAGGCTTTCCACCCACAGAGACTGAGAAAAAAGTGATAGAGAAGCGTACCTTGTCAACGGTGGAAAGAAGTTCAAGGCCCCGGAAACCAGGCAGCCCCATCAAGCTGGCTCTCACGGGTTTCACTAATTATCCTGCTTCCCGGGCTTTTCCAAATTATGCAAGCAAAGTGCTCAAACCGAAAATACTTTCCAATTGGATGCGTTCAGTGTTAGATCTCAATAAACTACGGTCTTTACACTTTTAAGAGCTTCCCTAGTGTGTGACAAGGATCCCTCACGTTTAAGTCGACTGTTCACCACACGCTCAGCAGTTTGAACCCACCAGCCATTCAGCAGCAGAAGAGCTGATGCTTTGGGATCCTGTAACTACTTGCAGTCTTGGAAACCCAGAGGGGCAGTTCGATTCTGTGCTAGCAGGTCGCTATGAGTTGGAATTGACTCGATGGCAGTAAGTGTTGAGTGGGTTGTCACCTCGGTGCGCTTTGGAAGCCCCTTGCTACTCCTGTGGCTATCGAGGCACCTTTTAGTGAGAGAGGGAAGTCTTGAATCACTGTTAGGGTTTTTGTAAATGGTATCCAGACAGAGTCATTCACCAACGTAGGGAACAAAATTGTTTAGTAACTCTGGAAACCTGCAGAAAATCAGGCGCCTGGTGAAAATGGCCAGAGCTTTACATTTGCTTCCAAGTGTGCTCACTGTGAATCATTGCAACAAAGTGCCTTGCGACGTTGCAAACGGCAAATGAACACAAGCTCGTGAAGTTCATCTGT
>NW_022109768.1:13025482-13026296 GCF_000313985.2 Echinops telfairi | reverse complement strand
CTCCTCTGATTCCGGACTCCCCTTCCTCCTCTGTTGCTCCAGGGGAACCCAGGCCACGTGCTGGGTCTCTTTGGATGGCCACTTACGAGTGTTTACCACCCCAGGCACTACACACAGCACTAGGAAGTAGAACGGAAGCATGAAACATGCTATTAGGACAATTGACTAGGTTATCCCTTGAATCTGTGACCCTAAACCTCCAAACCAAGGTACCTAACTCCATGAGTGTTTGGCTTTTGTTTTAAATCTATATTTTGCTTCATTTTAATCCCACGGACACATGTCTTCTCAAATTCTAAGCAAGATCTCATTGATTTAAATTTGGTAAGCGTATAAAGGAATATTTTTACATTGCTTAAAATAAAAATGGGCTCCAAATCATTTATTGGCATGAAACAGGAAATGATTCAGCATGTCGAGTTCTTTCTGAATCTTCTCCCACCCATCCTGCCATGTCATTCTTTATACAGTTGGGTGTTTGGGATTATTTTGCTCCAGGCACAGCTTGCATAATTATGATAGGATACGTCTCTGGCACCGAGTTGTCCTGATAATACATCAAGTGGTAGTCCTCTGTTCTGTTCAAGGGACTGCCTGTAGGTCTACGTACAGGTGGGACATTCTTCCCAATGTTATCCATAAGTTGTTAGGAGCCACAGAATTGAATCCTCTGCTACTGAAACACAGATGACTGTCTTTCTGATATTCTCTGCCTTCAGCCAAGGTCCATCTGTCTTTAGCAGTGAAATTCCTTCTTCCCTGGCGTCCTCTGAATTTCGCTCGAGTCTGACAGTTCCTTGCAGATGGACTGCTG
>NW_022109768.1:13023901-13025382 GCF_000313985.2 Echinops telfairi | reverse complement strand
TGAGCACTTCCTATGTTATATCCATTTGTTGAAACGTCTCAATTTATATTTCATCAGCTCCTGGAGACCCGTTTTTATGAAAAGTTTTCAGTGAAGCTTGAACTTCTTCCTTCCACGCCATTGGTGGTTGACCTGTCAACAACCTGGAATGGTTGAACACCAATCGATTCTTTTTGGCATGACTGTTTTTCTTCCCTCTTCTTTTGATACTTTCTGTACGGTTCAATATCTGCTGATAGAATCCTTTAATATTGCAACTCGACTCTTGACATTTTTGTCGTCAGTTCTTTCAGCTTGAGAAATAACATGCTCTTTAAGTTTTCTTACTTTAAGTTTATGCACATTTAATACTTTGTCTTTTGTTTAAAATCAACTTGTTTTGTCACTAAAGGCTCTGAGTCCCCTTCAGTTTTACTTTACATGCTTTTATTTTTTTTAAGTCACTCAGATGACTATTTAGATTCTTGGGAGATAAGGAATATGAAGGATTTTTTGTTTTGTTATGTTTTTAATGAAACACATTCTATATATTTATACAGCCCATCTCAAGAAATGAAATCAATAACAATATCCTGTTAACCCCCGCCCCCCCCCATATATGTGGCTCTTTTTCTTTTTTTCTCCACCTCCTCCCTCCTCAATACCTTCTCTTTCCCCTCTCTCTCTGTTCCCGCTCCTGTCCCTGGCCTCCTTGTCTTTTGGTTTATAAAACAAATATCTTTTTCTTTGTTTTTCCTTATAATATTTTGCCTTCCTGAGCTGCCCTTTGAAATCTTCTTTTCTACTTTTCACCACTTTAAATACCTTTGTGGGACAGAGGAATCGTGTTAGATGTATTGATCATTTGGTTCTAGATGTCTTAGTTGCAAATTTGCAAAATTCATAACCATGCAAAAAGGAGAATCTTACATTGGTAGAGTAGTGATTGTTAGGCTATAGAACTTGTTATTAGGGATGTCTGTGTCAATCCCAGTTGTCCGCCAAAGTTAAAATAAAGGAAATAAGATTAAGAATTGCATTTGGAATTCCTAATGTAGAATGTGGTTCAAGAGTTGATACTTTGTTGGCTCATTAAATTATTCATTTACCCACCTACCAAACTGAAATGTTACCAGATGTGAAGGGACGGGCAAGAAGGAAAGTCACAGGCTCGATGGGTTTAATCCGAGTGAAGGAGAAGGCAATATTCAACAAGAAGGAGGTGAGCAACCATGATGAAGGCGGGGAAAGATATTGGAAGATTTGCAAGAGTTAAAGGCAACAACATAAACACTGTTATAGACACAATCCTGCAACAGTGCAGACCTAGGAGTATTCATATCATTAATATTGCATGTAAGTAAAATTTTTCTGAAGACCATTCAGCAACAGTTGCAAGAGTGCATTGACAGAGTTTCCAGAAATCCAAGCTAGATTCAAAAGAGAACATGGAGTAAGAGAGATGGTTAATGATGTCAGATGAATTTTGACTGAAAGCAGAG
>NW_022109768.1:13020601-13021964 GCF_000313985.2 Echinops telfairi | reverse complement strand
CATTTGAACAGTAATTCCTAACATGGGTGATCCCACCCCTCAGGAGTGATGCAACAATCCAGAGAGGTTGCAAAAGCAAATATCTGTACTTTATCCTGGATTATGGGAGCTGAGTTTTTTTATCTTAAAAGTGGAAGTAGACAGGTCCAATAAAATTGGGAATCTATGCATTAGGAGTTGTTGTATAGAGTTTCAGAAAAATATGGAATAAAACTCCAAATTATGAAAGATGCCTGACTTATTGGTCAGAAAGAGACAAAGAAATCACCAAGATTATGGCTCTCAGTCATCCTTCAGGAAGGGCCAGAACAGAGCCCACCCCCATGTAAGAATAAGATCAAAGGGACAGCATTTACCGTATATACTCGTATAAGCTGAGTTTTTCAGCACATTTTTAATGCTGTCTTTGTGGTAAAATGAATTACCTTGGCTGATATTCGGGTCGGCTTACACTCGTGTATATATGGAACCTACAAAGTGCATAGGGTTAGGAAAGAAGGAGGAATGGACACTGGAGACCCAAAGAGATGGCAACGGATGAGTTGAAACAAAATGCACATGCACTGATGATCTGCTCTGCAAACCTTCAACTAATACAGGTAACCACGGTGTCCAAATGGCCAACAAATGTTCAAAGACATTCAACCTCATTAGTAGGAAAGAAATGTAAATTAGAACTACAATGAGCTAAGTTTCCACACCCTTCCAGAGAAGTTGAAGATTGAAAAGACCATAAATACTAAGTTTGGTGTGGATGTGAAATAGTAATATCCTAAATTGACAGACAATTTGGCCTTTCCTGTAAAATATCATTTACTGTGAATTGGGTGGAGGTTTACAGAGCACATCAGTTTTCCACTTAATTCATATGCTTTGTTCATCACAATGACATCCCCACATTGTGTCGCCCTCCCTCCCTGTGTATTAAGTTTCCATTCCTCCTCCTTTCCTGACCCTTCTCAATTTTGTCCTTGGGTAAATGACATTATTTTGATCCCAGTTGACTGATTTTTCCAACATATGTCCTTCTGTCATGTCATTGTTCCCTTGTAGTCTTATCTATGATTGGCTTAAAATTGAGCCAAGGCCAGAGCACACAGGAGCAAATTAAGGGGGAGGAAGAGAGAGTGGAACACATCTTGATCCACCAAGCCTTGAGGACGATATCCCTACTCAGAGCAGCTAATGCACAGAGAGAGGACCAGTCTCACTATGAGACATGACATGCCTCAGTGACCCATAGCTATACGGGGGACAACACCAGAGACACAGTGTTGGAATTGCACCTGATCTGATCTCACCACACCAAGACAAAACACTAAGGGCATGCAACAGAACAGCAAGAGGAGCAAAGCAAGGAAGT
>NW_022109768.1:13017562-13018814 GCF_000313985.2 Echinops telfairi | reverse complement strand
CTCCCCCAAAAAGAAATGAAACAAATGTAGAATAATTACTAAAGCTGAATGGATAGAAACTGGTATGGTCATACAGTGGAATATTATATAGCAATGAATATGAGTAAACTCAATTTAGGCCCACTAATGTGACATAGTGTCGAGTGTTTCTGTCAGCACAATACATCCTGTGTAATTCCATTTATATATATTTAAAAAGTCTAAACCAAACTAAACATTTGGGCTATGTCTGCTCATGTGACGATAATATACAGGAAAGTGGAGAAAGGATTGCCATGAAATCAGGAAACAGACCCACTACTTATATCAAAACCGCCTGCTCCAAAGCTACGGGAAAAGAATTATTAAAGGCTGGACTTAAAAATCTGCATGAAAAATAAGTACCCTTAGACAATTTGATTGTTCTGTAAGGAAAAGAAAGGTGCAGAGTCGAATGCAGGAGAAGAAATAATCAATGATGATTAGGGCTTGTTGGTGGGTGAGATACATGCATATGAGCATTTTTGGACTTCCAGGGCTGCCATCAATTTCCACTCTAATCCAACCTCACACATACAGTCCAGGTCCCTGGAAGTTAGAGACTCTCCTCTGTACACCAGAGCCCCAAGGCTAATCACTGGAATGTGTACACCCAAGGAATTGATGGTTCTGTTCATTCCATAGACAATAACCTGTGCTGCCCACCAAGCTCTTTTGTAAAAGGCATGCCATATCTACATTCAGGGTAACTGATAGTGTGTTTTGTAGGAAACACACAGAACCAGTACATTTCAAATTACTCTACCACTATCAAATCCAAAGCTTTCTTGGAAAGCCAGCACAGTGACTAGCTTTCCTGGGTCTTTCATACTGTTGTGGCAGAACCTCCCAGCTGACTCCAAGACAGAGGGGGTCAGAGGACAGAATAGAACTGCTTCATGCTTCATAAACTCTTTGTGGGAGCAAATTGCTGGGTTATTTCTCCCACAGAAACACTGGTGGGTTCAAACCAGCAACCTTTCTGTTAGCAGCCAGTCATTTAATCCTTGAGCCACTGGGGTTCTTGTTCCTTTCAGAGTACTTACCTTATTTTGAAAAGAAAGCTCTAGAGAAATGCTCTAAACCCAGTTTAAACAATTAGGAACTTATTGCTTAAGCCCTTTGTGCATAAATGTTGAAATTTTTACCCTTTTATGACAAACCAGAGAACAAAAAGTTTGATAAAGAATAATGTCCAATCCCCTTGCAGAAGGGCTGCGGGGAGGAGAGGAGC
>NW_022109768.1:13011420-13014453 GCF_000313985.2 Echinops telfairi | reverse complement strand
CCTTTCAGTTGGAACCAACTCATGCCCAATGGGACAACAGATTCCCAGTCCTGCACTGTCTCCAGGAGAGGGCCCTGTGACCCTCAGGGTCTTTCCTGGCTGATTGTTTGGAAGTCCATCACCAGGCTTTTCCTCCTAGTTCACTTTAGTATGGAAGCTCCATCGAAGCCTGTTAAACACCGAAGCAAAACACAAACACCCATTGACAGAGGCCAGTCCCACTTGGAGAGGAGAATTGGACCACTGAGCCACGTATGACTTGTATGTTAACACTCCAAAAAAAACCAAACCAATCTCGCTGCCTTCAGTCCACGCAGATTCATAGTGACCCTCTAGGACAGGGTAGAACTGCACCATGGAGTTTCTGTGACTGTCACTCTTTAGAGGAGTAGAAAGTCCCATCTTTCTCCTGGAGAGCGGCTGGTGGTTTCAAACTGCTGACCTTGCAGTTGGTAGCCCAATGCATACCCATGATAACACCAGTGCTTCTGTTAGCCATAGCTAATATAATATACGAGGGGGTTCCAAAAAAGTTTTTGGAAAAAATGGAATTTAAAGGTAATTAACTTTTTACATGAATTTTTGAAGCCCCTTGTATAAGCCCTCCAAATCCATTTGCTTTGTGCAGCAAAGTTTTATTTTGCTTCTTCACATAAGAGGTGGCTGTCCCGCAGATAGTGACACAGGCTTCCTTTAGGGTGTACTAGGGACACAGATGCCTTTCATCTTGTGTTCCACCAATTGTTGGTGTGTGTGTGTGTGTGTGTGTGTAGGAGGCAGTCCTTTGAGACCATGATTAGGGGAGACGAAGGGGAGTGAAAGCAAAGAGGGCACCAATGCTCACTTTTCGATGGAAGAAGGGGTCACGGTACCCCCCCGCCCCAGATGCCAGAGGGATTAAAATTAGATTCCTGGACTGGGCAGTCACTTCCTCAGAACAACTGCCTACATCACAGAAGGGAAGCTCAAATGGTAGACAACTGGGCCTCTCTGCCACATATCCAGATTTTGAGGATGAAAATTCCCATATAGTTTCCATTCCTCAAGGTTGAATTGTTAAAGCTTTAATAAGACTAATGGCTGAAATCTCAAATTAGAATTGTTGGCACTTTGCAAAAATATTCTGGTAATGTTTGCCCATTTGCTGTAGTATTTAAAGCTCTAACATAGTATTTAAGGCTTCATGTGGAGAGGGGAATGGAAGGTGGGAAAATGATCCTGTAGCCTTGCCGGATTTTTCTTAAAGAAATAGAAGTGAAGATTTTTAATGGTTGCCTTGGAAGATCATCATTCTCTGTGTTTTCCTATTAAAATTGGACATAATAAGGCTAACCCATTTGAGATGAATTTCATTGTCTCGGATGGGCTGAATACTGTCCCTCTGAAGCATGTTTTGTGAATCCTAACCCCAGCCTGTGGTTATGTTCCTGTTTAGAGAATGGGTTGTCTTGGTTATGTTCAGAGGAGCCCTGGCGGCGGCGTGCTTATGAGTCGAACTGCCAACCACAAAGTCCTCAGAACAAAAGCACCAGCCACTCCTCAGGACAGAGGGGAGGCTTTCTGCTCACGTAAAGGGTGACAGTCTTGGAAACTCACAGAGCAGTTCTGCTCTGTCCTATAGGGCCAGTATGAGTCAGAAGTGATTCGATGACAATGAGTGAGTTATTATGCTTACATGATGGGACTGGATTTGGATGGATCTTGAGTCAATCTCTAGAGATATAAAAGAGTTTAAATGGGATAGCAGAGCAGAGATGACGGACAAGGGATACCAAACCGCATGAAAACTGTCCAGAAACAGAAGCCCAGACGAGACAAGGACCTTCTTCCAGAGATGACAGTAGGCTCCTAAAGCCAGCACCCTGAACTTGGACTTTGTGCTTCTCAAGCTGTAAGCCATGGTGGTATCGTGGGATGTGCTTTGGGCTGTGAATAAGCAGGTTCAGCAGTTCAAAACCACCAACCTTTCTCAACTCAACAACTCCCAGCCATCAAGTCAATGAGTCATGGCAACCTTATAGACAGAGTAGAACTGCCCCTGTGTGTTTCTGAGACTGTACATCTGTACAGAAGGAGAAAGACATCTTTGTCCAGCTGAGTGGTTGGTGGTTTCGAACAGGTGACCTTGTGTTTAACAGCCCAACATCTAAGCCACGACACCACCAGCGCTACTACTCTGTCCTATGGGATCACTGTGAGTTGGAATGAGCTCAATGGCAGTGAGATTTGAGTTTATTTTATCTCTTTTAAGTGTGAGAAAATAAATTTCTGTGTGTAAAAGACACTCGCAGTAGCAGCAGTAGGTCACAAGACCGTGTCCTTTTTCAGTTTGGACAGGACAGCTAACCCTTTGTCCCACGATTGAAATCTGGAAAGGCTTTTCGCCCCTTCCCCTTTGCAATAACGGACATAAAATTGAAACACAACAATGGCTTAGAAAGCTAGTGCCCTGGAAATTAAATAGCCTAATCTTATCATTCCTAGAAAGGTAAAGTGACAGTGCATCTGATCGGTTTAACACCAAGTATGATACTATTCCATATCTATGTGATTTGTGCCCTTCAGGATTCTTCTTGGCTCTTCTAATCCCCCATGAACCTCCCCAACCCCCACCCAGGCGCAGAGGAGAAGCAGGGTTGGATAGGTGAGAGTGTTTGTGGGGTGGTAAAACGAGCAGCAGAGCAATAATGTACCGCTGCAGATTAGGTTGTTTTCCTACCTCCTCTTGTTTCCAAGGCCAACGTCACAGCAAGGGGAGACGTAGAAGGGACAAGAGTGCAGATGCTCCAAACGATGGGCTATTAATGGATCTTTGGCCAGGCTGTCTTTTTCATTCTTCTCAAATGCTCATTTTAATTATGACTGATGGCTATTAGCTCTATTAAGAGGGAATAGCACACTGAAGCAGAATTACTTAATTTGGCCAAATGAGAGCATTCTTCTTGTGTCTTTCTATTTCTCTGTGTGATTTTCGGTTGATCCACTTTAATTGTGCCCCTAGTAAAGCCAAAAAATAAAAACAGAAGTAAAAAA
>NW_022109768.1:13009197-13010641 GCF_000313985.2 Echinops telfairi | reverse complement strand
CATTCAAGTCCGATCCATCCCTTTGAACTTCTGTACTCATCTCTCCAAGGCAACGAAACGGAAATTGTTAAGTGAATGTGCCTTTCTTAATCTAACTAACTCTGAAAAGATGCATTCTAGCAAATTATGTTTGTTTGATGAATAAAAGCCTTTATTGATGAATAAAGGCTGGGAAGACTACGGTCGAATCAAAACTGGGAACTTAATGTGGTAGAATCAGACACAGACAGACCACCACACACTGGCTATCTCTGACCTTCCATAACCGTGCCTCCCACCTGCACACCGCTTCGATGAGCCAGAATTAGCAGTGCAAAGGGACACACGGGCATCTTTTATTCTTGCCTTTCCAGTGATGCAATATACAGTAGGTGGAAGTTTTATGTGGGACAACCACTTCCAACCTTACAAATGTGACACCATGTATAAGATCTCCTTGGGGTCCCTCTTAACCATGGATGGCAAATTCCAAGTCCTCACAGCAGCCACCTGGAACTGCCTCTCTGGTAGACAGCATTTATGAAGATGACAAGGCCTGGCAGAATAATGAGACAAACCAAAGGAATATTCTGAGAAAAGGAGACAATGTACATATTGATGTAATGTCATTTCCAGAGGGTTTTTAAAATCCATTTTTTAACATCCTCTAATTCCTTTGTTGTCACTTTTATTCTTCCATGAAATCTTCATAAAGCCTCAAAGATTTTCTAAAGGCAATACGAAGTTACCACATCTTGTTAACCCAGTCCTTTCTCCATAAATCATATCATGTGTGGCACATCTCATAAATACGTGGAAGAAAAGCCTAGTTCTTTATCAAGACCTTTCACAAATGTGACATGGCCTATCATTCCAGTCTCTCTCTGCCTTGTAGTTTTGCTCATTCTGTTCCTATTATATTGGCATCTTTCGGTAACTAGAAAACGACAAGATCTGATAAAGGCTGAAACATGGATGAACCATCAGGATGTTCTTGTAGGTACCATGGAGACAGCCCTAACTCACAGTCACTCTATGTACATCAGAAGGAAACACTGCCTGGTCCTCTTGCGTACTCTGAATCACTCTTGGATTTGAACCCAATGTAGCGTCAACCTATCTCGCCGAGGGTCTTCCTCTTTTTCATTGAACCTGTACTTTACCAAGCATGATGTCCATCTCCAGACACTGGTCCCTTCTGATAACATGTCCAAAGTGAGACAATGATGTTAGGCTGAGTTAAATAAGTGAATTTAAAAACACAAAAATTTCATGATCTCACTTATATAAAATAAGTAGTTTTTGTCTATGGTGACAGGGAAATTGACATCAATTAAAGGCAAGGGTTACACAACCTGACTATATAACACTAAGTCATACACCAGAAACAAGGGGGAATGTTGTGCTGCGTTTTGATTAAATTGCAGCAAGAACAAAATAAAAAATAAAATAAAAGGGTGCTGAG
>NW_022109768.1:13005031-13008004 GCF_000313985.2 Echinops telfairi | reverse complement strand
ACTCTAAGTTAATGGCGTGAGACCACCTGAGTGGAGATAGCGAGAATGATGATGTGCTAGTCTGGGTAGACTAGAGAAACAAATTCATAGACACTCATGTGTATAAGGAAGAGCTTTATATACAAGAGTAATTGAATATTGAGAAAACATCCCAGCCCAGTCCAGAGCACGTTCATAAATCCGATATTAGCCCATAAGTCTGATACCAATCTATAAAGTCCTCTTCAGACTCATGAAACACATGCAATGACGCTGAATGCAGGAAGATCACAGGCCAGTGGGAGCAAAGTCTTGTGGATCCAGTGGTGGTAGAAGCATCTCAGCGCTGGGAGAGGTCTCCACGTGGCTCCTCCAGTTCCCAGGGAACGGGGTCTATTAATGTAGTGCCATGTGTCTTGTCAGTAGAGTGTCTCTCAGGGAGTGAGTACAGAGAGAGAGTGTGTGTGTCTCCCGCATCCAAGGAGGAATTCCCAGAATCCTCAGAAGGGCCATGCCCACACAGAGGCCTCATTGGCTATGATCTGATTGACTGCCTAGACTCCACCCCTTCACTCGTAATCCTCTCAAATTGACAACAGATTTTACAACTACCAACTACCTCAGATGGCATAATGTGACAAATGTAATAAATATGTCACGGATTGTGCATAGAAAAAAATTAGGGAATGAGTTTTGCTGTGTATATATTTTCACCCAAAATAAAATCAATATTTTGTTTAAAATGCTAAGCTCTTTCCTGCTTCAAGACCTTTGCACATGCTCTTCTTTTTGCTGGGATGGGTTGTACCCTCTTGTCCTTCAAGTCTCTTAATGTCGCTTCTCAGAGAGGCTTTCCCTGGGCACCATGATTAATGTAAATTCTCCATACTCCTGTCTCCTATTTTTTTTAATCTTAGAACCGAGTTTGCTTTCTATAAATCATTGGGTCTCTTTATCTGATTATTGCCCCTTTTCTTATCTCATAAAGAATAAGCCTTATGAGGGCAAGAACTTGTTTATTTGTCATCATATTCCCAACCCCAGTCACAGGGCTCCACACAAAACAGAGGGGCTCTAATTGTACAAAACTATGTTAATTAATCTTCCATTGCTGGCATTTTCTTTTCCAATATATACTTCATCATAGATGTGGGTCTTTATTTATAATCTTCTAAACGGATGCCACTTGGGAGACACTCACTCATTTATGCCAAGAAATTTGGAAGGCAGTCCACTGACAGATAAATATTTGTGGCCACCCCAAAGAAAAATGACCCAAGAGAATGTAGGAATTACTGAGCAGTATCATTAATATCACCAGCAAGAAAAATCTTACTGAAGGTACTGAAAAATGGTTGCAGCAGTACATTGGCAAGGAGCAGGCAGAAATCCCAGGTGGATTCTGAGGAGGGTGGGGAGAGAGAGAGATCATTGATGAACTCAGGTGGATCTTGGCTGCTAGTAGAGAATACAAGGAAGATGTTGAATCTACCATGGACTAACTGAAAGAATGAACAAATCCGCGTGGGAAGAAGTACCATCAAAATGGCTCTTTAGAAGCCAGGGCGGTGAGACTTCGTCTGACATATATTGAATGTGTCATTAGGAGTGGACAGCCCCTGGAAAAAGACATTGTGGTAGTCACACAGTTTCATGGTGACTTGAGAAATAGAGTGAAGCGGTGGAGTTTAGCTGGTCAATCAGGGCACAGCCTGATGATCCCTCCTGGTGGGCGTGACTTTCTATGAGGATGCTGGGAACTTCCTCTCTTTCTCTCTGGCCACAGAGAGAGGGTCACACTCTCTCTGCTTCACCTTCCTGCTGAGCAGTCACGCTCAGAGAGCTGTAGGAGCCAGAGTTGAGATGCTTCCACTGGCATTGGATCCACAAGGCTTTCCACCCAGTGGCCTATGATTTTCCTGCATTTGGCATCATTGCATGTTCTGTGTGAGTCTGAAGAGGAATTCATAAAGCCTAATGTCAGACTTTATAGACTTGACCTGGACTGGGCTGGGATGCTTTTTAATATACAATTACTCTTCCATATAAAGCTCTTTCCTACACATATATGGATTTGTTTCTCTAGTCAACCTGGCCTAACACAGACAGCATGCTTGGTAAAGTAGAGGGGGAGTGAGAAAGTTGAAGGGCTTCAACAAAGGGATAGACACCTTGGCCCCTACAATAGGCTCAAACATAACAATTGGGAGGATGGTGGGGGGCTGGGCAGTGCTTATTCTGTTGTATATAGGGTTGCTATGAATCAGAATTGACTGGATGACACATGACAAAACAACATGAAGAATTTTATTGTACTTTGTTTTATAAGCAAAGTTTGTAGGACTTGTGTTTGAACACAAAAGAGCAACTTTCTGCTTTGCAAATCCTAAAAAGTGTCCTATAGAACTACAGAAGATTCAAATTCCCTCCAATCAAGTCAATTCTGCCACACAGTGACCCGATAGGGCAGAGTAGACATGCGCTTGTCAGTTTCTGAGACCATAACTGTTTATGAGGCGTAGGAAGCCCCGCCTTTCTCCTGAGGAGTGGGTGGGCTGGTAGTTTAGCTGCTACCTTGCGATTGCAGCCCATTCGTGTAACCACTCCCCAACCAGGGCTCCTACGGCACAGGACGCGGCAGCAGGGTTTTGTTGTTGTTGTTGTTTGTTAGTTTTTGACTTTACCACTTCCTGGCACAAGTTTGCATGGGTCCATTCTGCCCAGAAGAGGCCTTTGTCAAGAAAGTGCTCTTAAAATGTTTCCCCTAGGGTCACTCATCTTTACCTTCCTTGTTAACAAAGGAAAGCTGCCCAGGAATATTTGAAGGGCCACAAGGTTATCCTGCTGGCTGACCACAGCTGTTCCTCCTCGTACAGTAGGAATTGACAACCACAGGTTTCCCAGAGGATGTGAGGAGAGGAGCACGGTTGGAGCCAGCCTCCTTTGCCTGCCACAGGATTCCAGCGTCCACTCCTAGTACAGTTATCCCAGTCT
>NW_022109768.1:12999649-13004731 GCF_000313985.2 Echinops telfairi | reverse complement strand
GCCCTGACAGGCTGGGACCCTAAGCATCCTTCAGGTCTAGGACTGAATTCATCCCCAGGGCTCACATTTTCAGCCAAACAATGGACAGGTCTGTAAAGGGAGCAATAATACTAGTGAGGGGTGCACATCTTAGAATAACCAACCCTTTGTTGTCAAAGGGGCAGGATTCCTCAAGGACAAGTTCAAAAGGGTTGGGAAAGAAGGAGGAATGGAAACAGAAAAAACGGAGGAAGTGGGATAAGCGAAGGTTTATTGAGTGGCTTACAATGAATGAGATGAAACAAAATGTGTATGAATTGCTGAATATAAAACTGATGGTCTGGTCTGTAAACCTTCCTTCAATTCACAATCAAACGTTAAAAGAAAAAGACCATACTGGTATATTGGTAACCAATAAATCTGGGAGGAGTGACAAGGACTTGGCCTGAAATGAAGTCTCACCACACTAAAACCTTCAGAGATGCGGAGTCATCCCGGCCCTGCCGACAGATCCCAAAATAGTCCCCAGGTTGCAGAGAGAGCCAGTGTCCTTTCCAGGTGTGGGAACGTTTCCCCCTCTATTTTAAATTAGCAAACCAGCTCATTAATTGTTAAATGTGTTTTCCAGAAAATATTCACGTGATATGCAAGTGTAAGGAAACCGTTTCCAAATTCCGTGCAGAGACTGGACACAAGAGAACATTGGCAGCCAAGTCTGTTATTAAGAAGGTCACAAGATACCATCTGTTACTGTGTGCACTTTACTTTTCAAGCATAACGTGAACTAGGAGGTGGCTGCAATTGATTTTGCCTATGAACTCAAAAGGGATCATAGTGGGCAAGCCAGGGTTTTTCAGTGGGCATGTGTGAACATACCTTGGCCTACCAAAGGAGAAAGCATGGACTGACGTTATCTGAAGGGGCATCTAAGCCTGTCCTTAACTGGGGCTCAGATGTCATTTGCAATTCTCTTGGCTGACTCACCTAATCTTTCTGTGCTAGGTGAGCCATCTATAAAGAATGATAATAATATGCTACCTTCTTTACTTGGGTCCCCTAAGTTGTTGTTGTTAGATGCCATCCAGTCGGTTGTGACCCATAGCAACACTATGCACAACCGAGCCATCCTCCTGAGTCTTCCTATGCCCGATCTCATGGTTGCGGCCACGGTGTCCATGCATCTCCTTGAGGGCCTTCCTCTTGTTCACTGCCCCTCCACGTTACCAAGCATGATGTCCTTCTCCAGGGACCGTTCACTCCTGATAAAACGTCTGAAGTATGCAAGACCAAACCATACATCTTGCCTCACAGGAGCTCTCTGGCCTTATTTCTTCCAAGACAGAATGGTTTGTTCTTTTAGCAGTTTGTAGCACTTTCAAGATTCTTCTCCAGCACCACAGTTCAAATGCATTGATTCTTCTTCGGTCTTCCTTATTTGAGGTTCAACTTTTACATGCATAAGAGGCAATGGCAAAACGCCGTGCCTTGGGTCAGGCACACGTTAGTCCTCTAAGTAACACCCTTGCTTTTCAATACTCTAAACAGTTCTTGTGCAGCAGATTCACCTAATGCAACACGTCTTTCAATCTCCTGACTGCTGCTTCCATGAGTATTGATTCTGGATCCAAATAAGACAAAATCCTTGACAACTTCAGCCTTCCATTTATCATGATGTGATGGATTGGTGCAGTTGTGAGGATTCCTGTTTTCTTTATGTTGAGTCATAATCCATACTGAAGGCTGCAATCCTCGACTGCTGCCACCATTACTGGATGATCATAAGTGCAATTGTACTTGTGTGCGATATCATGGGTATTGTTCTTCAGTTTGGGTATTCTGTTGAGTCACCTTTCTTTGGCATGGGAACAAATGTGGATCTCTTCCAGTCAGCTGGCCAAGGAGCTGTCTGCCATATATCCAGGCATAGAGGAGAGAGTGCTTCCAATGCTGCATCATCTTGCTGAAACCGTTCCCGTGGTTTTCCATGAATTCCTGGCGCCTTGGGTTTTGCTTATGCTTTCAGTGCAGTTGAGCGTCTTCCTTCAGCACCATTGCTTCTTGCTCCTATGCTCCCTCCTGCAATGGTGAGATGTGGACTAGTTCTTTTTGGTACTGCATCTCCTAAAGATTAGATAATATGAAATTAAGGTAGATAGATGAATGCCCTTTTTCTTTTGTTCATTTTTTAAAAGGATCTAATTCCATGGAAAAGTGGAACGAATAGGACAAACAATACTCACACACTCTCCTTCTAGATCAGCCCATTCTCAACGTGTTCCCACAGTTGTTACCATTTTACTTTATTGGGTCTCTGTCCGTATCTCTACGTACTTCTTTGTTGAACTGTTGAGAGGAAATTACAGCTCTCGTAGCAGTACATCAATAAATACTTCAGTAGTATCTCCTGAAAGCAAGAAGACTCTTACATATAACCACAATGGTATCATACTCATTGACAGAATCATTTTTATCTAGTATCAAACAGACAAAAAACCTCACTGAGGCAATATCTGATAGTCATTCTTAAATATCTGTCAAGAGAGAGATTTACTATTAATCTATTCCATAGGGGCAGAGCTGGTTCAGTGGTAGAATTCTCATCTTCTACGCATGAGATGAAGTTAAAGATCTTCAATAGGTAGCCACTACCTGTTTATCAGTGGGTCCTTATAGCTTGCTATAGTGCTAAATTGGTTCCTTAGAGCTTCCAGACAAAGATGGACTAGGAAGAATGACTTGATGATGTATCGCCAACAATCAAGCAACAAAACCTTATGGCACAGAGCAATCTCTTCTGTTGTGCTGGGGTCACCTTGAGTCCTGGACTGACTAGACAGCAACAACAATCCCTCCAGAGGTTAACACTGCTCTCTTTAAAATCATGATGTTCCAGCTTTTGAGAGCACCTTAAGAAAACAAGAGGAGCCCTGATGGTGCAGTTGTTATGCGTTGGGCAGCTAACTGCAAGGTCACCAGTTCAAAACCATCAGGCACCTGTAAAGAGTTACAGTCTCAGAAACTCATCGGAAAAGGTCTACCCTGTCCTGTTATAGTGTTGCTATGAATTAGTATCAACTTGATGGCAGCAAGTTTTGCTTTGGGTTTGAAAAATCAAAGGTGGCATAGTGGGTTAGACATTGAATTGCTAACAGTTGGATGAGCAGTTCTAACCCACCAACTAGCTGCTCCACAGGAGAAAGAAAAAAGTCTGTGTGCTCCCAGAAAGATTGTTGTTTTTCAACAGTTTTATTGGCACTTAATTTACATATCATAGAATTGAATAGTTCAATTGTTCATACCTACCAAGGGGGAAATGTACAATCACCACCACATCCACCCTAGAGCATTCCCTTCCCCCCATGGTTAATTCACCCCCAAAGTGAGCTGTGCAATCACCATCAGCTCCAGTGCTCCCTCTCCCCTCCTCCCTTCATTATTTACTTCCTGTACCGCCTTGTATCAGTTATTATCCTTGGACATCCACTGCTCCTGTGCTTCACAGCTGGGAAACCCCACAGGAAACAATGAAAAACAAATCGCACCAAGGTGATAGGGATAAGATCACATTAGTATAGAGGCAAAAATACAAGTAGTCCATGAAAGGGAGAAGACCCCCATCAACATTCAAGAAGCCAGGGAAGAGATTTGGTCATGGAACATCTAAGAGATACTTGCCCCTGAAACAAATTCAGGATGTGTCTATGGGGAGGTCAACTGGCCAAGTATCGAGTTCTATCCAGCATCACCAAGGTTACAATGGTCTCTGCCTGCTGGGAGGGCTATTTGGGACTCTTGCCTTTGGCTATCGGGGACCTGGCAATGGCTCAGTCTGACTATATACTTTGCAGGTAGGTTTGGGCTCCCACTGTCCTCCCTAGCTGTCTAAAAATTGGGTGTTTATAATTTTAGCACTGAAAACTTTTCTCTTCACCATATTCAAATTTTGTGATTGTCAGCTTTGGATCACAGTAGCTGGTGTGCTTCTTCTGTATGGACTTAATTGCTTCCTCGCTTAGATGGCTGCTTGTTGGAATACAAGCCTTTCAGACCCCAGTCACTATTTCGATTGATAGCTGGGCACCATCTACTTTCTTCACCACACTTTGCTATAGCACCCTTATCTTCAGAGATCATTTCATGAAGATGAGTATCAAGCAGGGCCATGATGTAAGAACTAATTGTTCTTAAATTGGAGTTAGGGTTTAGTGTGAGCCCAGAACTCCATCCTGGAGATATATTTAAAAAAATGTTTTTAAAATTAATTTGTTGTAGCTTGGGCCTTACTACATATGTTATATCATTCCATAGATCAATCATATAAAACATAATTGTACCATTGCTTCCATAATCAGTCTCCGAACACATTTTTCCTTCTTAGGCTTCTTGATGTCTTCTCCTTCATATCCCTCCTCAGCTCCATATCGCCCTCTCCCAGGCCACTTATTATGTCATCTTTCCCTGTAGATTCCAAGCCTCTGGATTTCATTTACGAGAAAAAACACAACTTCAAGAGGGTGCCCTCTAATGGCAGCACACCTCTGATACACACCCCGACAAACATAAGCAAAAGCGCAATATAACAGCGTGGCTATCACAGGATCACTGGACAGGTGCATATCTTAATATGGCGTACAGGGCGCTGACGTAGCACGATCTCGTTTGTCACCAACCAACAGCACACCACTCTCGGTACAGGTGTCTTCTGGCCCCTAGGACACCAGGTGTGTCCTGGCTTAAGTCCTCAGGCCTCGAGTGTGTCTGAGGTAGAGTCCAGTTCACCCAGTGGGTTTTCCGCATGAGGTCTCTCCGATGCAGTTTCCAGAGCATACCTCGAGTCTCCAAGATACAGGACTCAGCGGCCAGCACTCTTGGGCACTCAGCTCGGCTCCCGGGAAACCCCCAGTGTCCTAGGTCCGTTCTGCCTACCTGCTGCACATCACCAGAGACCCCACTTACTGCTGCCAAGGGCATCCCCAGGCTCTCCTCCCCCCATCCACAGAGTCACCCTTCCTCCCCTCCACTCCCCTCAACAGACATGTACTGTTGTTCTCCCTGAACTTGATCATTCCCTCTCCTCACTCCTGCTCTACCCCCCTCCCCCCA
>NW_022109768.1:12995581-12997416 GCF_000313985.2 Echinops telfairi | reverse complement strand
TATTTTACCCAGTGAAAAAATAATTCCTAAAAATGATTTTCAAAGCACAAGTTCCAAAAGGTTTCCTAAGGGCAATAGCTTGTGTGGGCTACTCCAACTTCCATGAAAGGCAGAAATCAGAATTCTAGCAGAATTAAAATAATTCTGCAAGATCTAAATGCTCCTCCTTTGCATATATACAACTCAACATTCAGGTTGTTATTGCAGAAAGATGCAATGCCTTTTGCTTTCACCTTCAGACATTATATTTGGTGTTTATGAGGCTTGATTTCAAAGAATTCCGTGTTTTGAGGAACTCAGAGACAGGTAGGTGGGAAATAGAATGATCCCCAACCTCTTGAAGTGAAACAGAACAGTAAATAAGGCTGAGACTTGTACTCTGACTGAATCATCAGAATCCAAGACGCAGAAGAATTATTTCAAATTTGAACACTCACACGTCTACATTTAAAAAATCATTTATTTCTAGAAACCAAATACCTATAGCATGCAGTCAGAGTTGGTCTGATAATTAAGGACTTAATATATAGGATAGTGTCTTGGTTATCTAGTGGTCCTATAGCAGAAATATTATAAGTAGATGGCCTTAACTTTCTCACTGTCTCTTGCTGTGGTCTAGTGACCCTGAGTGAGTTCCAGCCCATAATTACCCCATAGACAACAGAATGAAATACTGCCTGGTCTTGCACCCTCCTCACAATTTGGTTCAGCCCATCATTACAGCCACTGTGTCAATTCATCTAGTTGAGGGTCTTCCTTTTGTGGTGACCCTCTACCAAGCATGATGCCCTTCTCCAGAGATTGGTGCCTCCTGATGACAATGTATGTAAGACAAAATCTAGCTAGTCTTGCTTCCAAAGATGCATTCTGGCTGGATTTCTTCCACAAAAATATTTATCTGTTCTGGCAGTCCAGGGGACTTTTAATAGTCCATGTCAACATCATAATTCAAGTGCATTGAGTCCTTCTGTGGTCTTCCTTATTCATGGTCCAGCTTGCTCATGCAAATGAGGCACTTGAAAATACCATGGCTTGGGCCAGGGGCACCTTCATCCTCAGTGTGACAGCTTTGGTCTTTAACACTTTAGATTTTGCACAACAGATTCGCCCAATGCAATGCCTCATTGCTGTCTTGAGCACTGCTTCCATGAGCATTGATTATGAAAGCAAGTAAAATGCAAACCCTAATAGTTTCTATCTTTTCTCCACTTATCACGATGTTATCAGTTGGTTTAGTTCTGGTTTTTGTTTTCTGTACATTGAGTTTGCAATCCACACTGAAACCTATGTTCTTTGATCATCAGCAAGTATTTCAAGTCTTCTCAACTTTCAGCAAGCTGTCATCTGCAGATCACAGGCTGTTCATGATACTTCTTCCAATCCTGGTGCCAGCTTCTTGAATTGTTGCTCAGCATACAGATCGAAGAAGAATCAATGCACTTAAATGGAAGTGCTGGAGAAAGTACCCAGGAATGCTGAAAGGACAGAAGTAATACCAGGGTACTCCTTAGAGGCAAGGATGGCAAATTTCATCTTGCATACTTTGGATATATTGTGAAGTGAGACCACCCTGGAGAAGAACATCATATTTGGTAAAGTAGAGGGGCAGCTAAAAAGGGGAAGACCCTTGACAAGATGGATTGAGGTAGTGGCTATAACAATGAATCCACACGTAGGAGCAATTGTGAGAATTGCCTGACAGGTCAGTGTTGCATTCTGTTGTGGAGAAGGTGGCAATGAGCTGGAACCAACTCGATAACACAGGTTGAATAAGTATGGGGAAAAGGTACAATCCTGACACACATCTTTTTAAAAAAAATCATTTTATTAGGGGC
>NW_022109768.1:12991683-12993108 GCF_000313985.2 Echinops telfairi | reverse complement strand
TCTGCTCCTGTGTGCTCTGATCAGATATATCCCTCTCCCGGAGCTGCGGATTCAGTGCCATCCTTTGAAATAAATTCTTCTCAGGGGAGGGGCAGGCATCCACTTAGTATTTGGGACTGGGGCCAGCCCCCCAGATCTATCCACTGGTTCCCTACTCCATGCCGGTATGGGAAAAGGCTTTCTATTTGTGTTCTGTGTTCCTCTGTGATCTCCATATCGTTTGACATCTAACTTCTTTCATTTCCATTTGCTTGGTTGCTTGCACAACCTATGTTAATATGACTCATCACATAACAAAGAAAAGGGTTTCCAAATGATATTATAACCATAGGTATAGGGGTGAGGATTCCCAAGATCTATTTTTGGAGGGTACTATTCAATCTCAAAGAGGTAGACTTTGTTAGGAGTTCTTATCCCTATTAGTTTTATGAACAAAATTGCTCCATTTGGGGCCATGGATATATGCTAGCAAATTAATGTAATAGTAAATGTCTTTAAATAAAAGTTTAAACCAAAACTTCCATGGTCAAGTTGCACTGTGGCTTCTGTTGTACCAGCTGTGCTCTTAGGAAAAGCAATCCCATTGATACCATTGTGCACTTACCAGTGTTCCTCTTCAGAAACAGACTAGAGAATGAGAAACGTTTTGAGCTCAGAAAAATGCTCAGATTGGCTAAGTAAAAGACAAGGACACAAATGTGCAAATATTTGGTGTCCTGGTCTAACCGATGTCCTTTCCTGGTGTAAAGGGTTGCTAACAGAAAGGCTGGTGAGCCAAATCCACCAGAGATGCTCTGAGGAAAGGTGATCTACTTCCCCCAAATGAGCTGCGGAGAACCCCGTGGAGTTCCAGCTTACCAGAATTTGGAGCAGGCTTGAAGATAGGTGAGGGGGAAAATCGCCTAGCCCAGACTTAAATGTCATTTTTCCTGGTATTGCATAAAATGACTCAAAATAACTTTCCACAAAACTTTCCTATTAGGTAATTATAAAGTTAACTAACTTATGATTAGGCTAATTCTCAGAAAAATAGGTGACAAACACTAGTTAGAGTCTCTGGAAGGCCTATGGGGTCTGGAACAAGCTTCCAGGGTTCTGAAAGGCTAAGAAGTCAAGGCCCATAGAACAATAAGAACTAATTATAGAGAATACATTTCTTATTTACTTGCTTTTATTGTAACTATGAAGAACTGGTTTATTCCCCCACTCAAATTTAGTCAGATAATCGTCAAAATCTTTCTTTTTTAAAATTTAGCTTAACATACTTGTTTGTTTGTTTCTTTAAAATACATCACTACATAACTGCCCCACCACTTGTCTGTCAGGTTGTTGTACTGTGGTGCCTTGTGTGTTGCCATGATACTGGAAATAATGCCACCGGTATTTCAAATACGAGCAGCGTCACTCAAAGTGCACAGGTTTCAG
>NW_022109768.1:12983939-12988628 GCF_000313985.2 Echinops telfairi | reverse complement strand
AGGGCAATGAATGTACAAATGCGCTTTACACAATTGATGTGTGTATGGATTGTGATAAGAGTTGTATGAGCCCATAATAAAATGATTTAAAAGAAAAAGAAAAAAAAGAAAAGGAACATTTTAAAGGCTCGCTTGAGAAAATAAAAGTTAATTATATGAATTGTCTAAAGACCTAAAGTTAGAAAACCAAAAGGGAAGAATACACGCAGCACGTCTTAAACTGAAAGAATTAAAGAAAAATTCAATCCTTGAGTTGCAATATTGAAAGGTTCTATGAGCAAAACATTGAATGATGCAGGAAGCATCAAAAGAACACGTATAGTCACTGTCCCAAAAAGAATGAGTCCATATTCCACCATTTGAAGAGATAGCTTACATTAACAACCACTGACACTGAAGGAAGAAGTCCAAGCTGCACTGATGGCATTAGCCACGTACAAGGCTCCAGGAATTGGTGGAATAACAATTGAAATGTCTCAGAAAGCTAATGAAGTACTGGTAGCACCCACTCCTCTATGCGAGGAAATTTGCAAGACAGCTGTTTGGACGTGACTGGAAAAGATCCATATTTGTACCCATTCTAGAGAAAGGTGACCCAGCAGATTGCTCAAATTACAGAATAATATAATTAATATGACATGCAAGTAAAATCTTGCTGAAGATGATCCAACAACGGTTGCAGCAGTCCATTGACAGTGAGCTCCTATAGGTGCAGGCCAAATTCAGAAGAGGACATGGAACAAAGGATATCATTGCTAATGGCAGGTGGCTCTTGACTGGCAGTATAGAATACCAGAAAGATGTTTACTTGTGTTTTGTTAACTATGCCAAGGCATCCAACTGTGTGAGTCATAACTGACTGTGGATATTCTTGAAAAGAACAGGAATTCCAGAACAATAAATTGTGCTCATGCAGAACCTGTACATGGATCAAGCGGCAGTTGTGCAAACAGAAGGGACTATTACTTGCATTTAAATCAGTAAAGGGTTGTATCCTCTCACCATACATATTTAATCTGTATGTGGGACAAATTATCAGAGACTCTTGACCATATGAAGAAGAATGCAGGGTCAGGATTGGAGAAAGGCTTATTAACAACCTGTTGGATGCAGCTGACACCACCGTGCTTGCTGAAATTGAGGAGAACTCGAAGCACTTGGTGAAGATCAAGTATGGAAAACCAAACTCCTCAAAAGTGAACCAACAGGTAACATCCTAATGAATGGAGAAAAGATTGAAGTTGTTAAGGATTTTATTTGCGTGGATCCTTGCAACTGCTTATGGAAGCAGAAGTCAAGAGATCCAATGATGCACTACATTGAGTAAATCTGCTGCACAAGACCTCTTCAGAGTGTTGAAAAGCAATTATGTTACTTAGAGGGCTAAGGTGTGCCTGACTCAAGGCATATTTTCAACAGCTTCAGGTGCATGTGACAGTTGAACATTGAGTAAGAGAGACAGAAGAAGAATCGAATTATGGTGCTGATGAACATTGAAAGTACCATGGACTGCCAAAAGAACAAATCTATCGGACTTGGAAGAAGTACAACCAGAATGCCCCTTAGAAGCAAGGATAGCTAAACTTTTTCTCACGTCCTTTGGACCTGTATCAGGAGAGACCAGGTCCGAGAAAAGGACCATGCTTGGTAAAGCAGAAAGGCAGAGAAACAGAGGAAGGCCCTTGACATGTGGATTGACACAGTGGCTTCAGCAACGAATCCAACAATAACATTGTGAGGATGACACAGGATCGTGTAGTGTGTCATGCTGTTATACATAGGGTCGCTATGAGTTGGAACGAACTTGATAATACCTAACTATCAAATTATAGCATTACCTATCTGCTAAATTATATCACTATATAACTACCAAATTCTATCATTTCATAATTGCCAGATGATACCATTATATATTGTTACAGGACTGCCAAACCACTGAAATTCATGGCCCGGTGAAACTGACACGACTGTAACCATCCCGGTCAGCATTGCTCTTCCTCACACCTACACGTCCACTATTGGCAGGCATGTCATTAATGCACAAAATAACCAGTTGGTAGCTTTTTCAATATTGTTGTAAATGCAAACTGTCAGATAATGAGTGAAGAATAAGTGTCATAGCAAGTCCCAGACATAAAAACATGAACGCTTCCCAGAAGTTCCAGAATGTTTACTCTGAATTTAACTTTTAGTCACCATCTGGTTTTATGTGACTGCCGTTTACTCTTCTGTTCATTAGATTCTAAAGAAAAACAATAAATGTGCACCTATCCAATTTGCGGGGATCGTGGAGCTGAGAGTGTAAGAAATGTCATCCTATTCCTGACTTTCACCCTCCTCTTCTCTCTTCATTTGCAATACAGGATCATTCCCTGGTAGAGCCAGTTCCTTGGCAAAGCCACTTGATGTCAAGCATGTAGTGGTAAGTTCAGCATTTTAAACATAATCTTTTATAGGTAGAGTGCTTAAATGATTACACACTATTATTATTCACAAAGAACAAAGGGATGTGGAGTCATCGTTTATATATCCATTCATCAAATGCTCATTTCTAAGTGCTTATAATGTTATCTTTTTTCTATTAGGTGATAGGGATACAAAGATAACCAAGGTTACGACTCGTGAACCCCTGATGATGCTGTGCTTTGATCACAGTCAAAAAGTTTTCCTTTAACTTTTTTTCTTTCTCATACATTGCAATCATTGATCATGAATAGGTTGGCAATTAAAAACAAAACAAATTTTATTTTGATTATAAAAAATTCTCAATCTTTGTAGACTTTCAAATAATATAGAGAAGTAGAGAGAAAAGTAAAAGTTATCTGGATCTCTACGTTCATCTCTGGAAAATAAATCACCATTAACATTTTGATGAACTTCCTTACAAAAAGCTCTCAATATTTGTGTTTATAGAAACAAAAGCACACACATATGTCCTTTTTTCAGAATTGCTGCAAAGTAAGTTAGAGACATGAACCATTCTCCTTTATCTCTAAACATGTCAGTGAGTACTTCCCGAGATTAGATATTCTCTAATATTATCGCAGAACAGTTATTAAAATCGGGAGATTTAATATTGATGCAATCCTACTGCCAAAGTCCAGGCTATATTAAATTTGACCAACTGTCCCAACAATGCCCTTAGCCATCTGCTTTTCCTTGACCAAGATCCGATTCAAGAGCATACATTGCATTTATATTTCATGTTTCTTAAATCTCCCATCATCTAGAACAGTCCTTCAGCCTTTACTTGTATTTCTGGAGCTTGTCATTTTTGAAGAGTATAGGACAGTTATTTCATAGCACATCATAATTTGGGCTTGTCTATTGTGAATAGGGAATGGGAATGTCCCTTGTGAATAGGGAGTAGGTGGTCTATTTTTTGGCAGGAACATCATTGAAGTGTCATTGTATCCTCTCAATGAATCATAGCAGGAGGGAAGAGAATATCAGTCACGACAACTTCCATCTTTCAGTCAAGTTGGTATTTAAAATTTTATTATTTTATCTCACTGTTTTGCTGTTGACTTGCCACTCTACAGAGCATCTACTTTTCAACACATTTGCAGAATCATACCAGATCGTCCACATTCTACTTCTATAAACTAAGTATTTGATTCCCCAGCTAAGCCTAATGTGGATGGAAAGCTCAGAGATACCATTATGTTCTCCTACCAGATCATTTATTAAAACATTCAATTCAGTTTTCAGTATCAGACGCTGGAGGTCTTGCAGAGGTAAGACCAAGAGGTCTTGCTATTTCTCCAGCTAGAGAAGTTTCCCCCTTAACTGGATCTTTTCTTTTATCCCCTAAGACATGCCAACAGGAGAAACAGGAGCCCCTCATGCATTAGCTGAAATCCTCCTATAGACAAGGGAGGTGGGTACAGCTCATTCTCTGGGATGTTGCCGGGTTAAGAAGAAAGTGGTTTTTCTTTTAGTTCCTGCCTTTCTGTACTCTGCTCCTCAAATTTAAAATGCCTCATTCTTTCCAAACTCTGATTTCTGACTCTTCCACTCATTGCGACCATCACATTTTGGTTGCCACCCCACATTGTACCCTTATGCAGAACAAAGATGGAGGACTCATTTCATACCTTGCTGTTCCTCATAATTTCAGTCCTGTGAGGCCTATCTCAATCATCTATTTAATATATTGTTCCAGTTCTTTGTTGCCTATGGTTGGAAGGTGGTCTAGTGCACATTATTCCTTTATAGCTGGAAGCAGAACCTCACTCCCATCGAGTCCATTTTGACTCATAGTGACCCTGAAGGTTCCCATAAGGTTGCTGATGCTGTAAATCTTTACTGAAGCAGATTGCCACAGCTTTCTCTTGAGCAGCTATGGGTTTGAACCACCAATCTTTCAGTTAGCATCCACTTAACTGCTGTGGGACTTCTGTTATGTCAGCACCAGAGGACTAGTATAATTATCTACTAGCTTCTAAGATAGCTTGTGGTATAGTTCAGAGTCAACAACCTTGACCAAATGCTTTCTTGTTAGGCAATGTGGGATGCTACCGTGGAACTAGGCAACTAGCAGAGCCGTCTGCAACTCTCGGACCAATATTAGCTATCTTAGTTATCTAGTGCTGCCATCACAGAAATAAGCCAGGTGAGTAGTTTTAATGCACAGAAAACTGAACTCAGAGGTCTGAGTGCGGGGCGCCCACTTTACGGAAAGGCTCT
>NW_022109768.1:12978925-12982726 GCF_000313985.2 Echinops telfairi | reverse complement strand
AGTAAAGCGGGCACCCACTGATATGATTTTCAGTTCTTTGATGTCTGATAACTGATCCCACTTGCTTGCTTACTTGATCTGCTGTTTTCTATCTCCAGATAGATAGATGGATCTAAGGCACACCCAACACCTCTACTGCTTCATTAGCATAACAAAGAAAGCCTATTTCCAGGTGGGGATATAACCACGGGCATGTTATTATTGTTGTCAGGTGCACATTAGACAGTTCTGACTCATAGCAACACTGTGTACAACAGAACAAAACACTGGCCAGTCCCGTGCCATCCTCACAATTGTTATTTTGTTTGAACTCATTGTTGCAGCCAACGAGTGAGTCAATGCATCTTGTTGAAGGTCTTGCTCCTTTTTGCTGACCCTCTACTTTACCAAATAGGATGTCTTTTCAGAATTTTTCCTGTCCAATTTACACATGTATATGAGGTGATTGAAAATAAAATCATTCGGGTCAGGCACAGTTTACTCTTCAATATAGCAACCTTGCTTTTCAACACTGTTAGAGTTCTTGTGCAGTAGATGTATACAATGGAATGTGTCTTTTGGTCTCTTGACTGCTGCTTCTATGAGCATTGATTGTGGATCCAAGCAAGATGAAATCCTTGACTATATCCATCTTTTCTCCGTTTATCATGATGTTACCCTATTGGTCTAATTGTGAGGATTTGGGTCTTCTTGACATCAAGTTGTAATCCATACTGAAGGCTGCAATCCTTCATCAGCAAGTGCTTCAAGTCCTCCTCACATTCAGCAAGCAAGGTCGTGTCATCTGCAAATGGCAGGTTGTTACTGTGTTCCTCCAATCCTGGTACAGCATTCTTTTCATATAATCTAATTTCTCTGATGATTTGCTCAGCATACAGATTGAGTAACTGTGGTGAAAGGATACAACCCTGATGTACACCTTTCCTGATGTTAAACCCTTGTTCTGTTTGCACAATAGCTTCTCCGGCCATGGACAAGTTCCGCATGAGCACAGTGAAGTGTTCTGGAATTCCCATTCTTCTCACAGCTATCACAGTTTGTAACACCTGGATGTCTTTGCACAATCAATAAAACACAAGTCAATACTTTTCTGGTATGCTCTACGTTGAGCCAAGACCCATCTAGATCAGCAATGATATCCCTTGATCTATGTCTGCTTCTGAATCCAACCTGGGTCTCTGGCAGCTCTTTGTCAACGATCTGCTGTAACCGTTGTTGGAGGAACTTCGGCAACCTTTTACTTCTATGTGATAGCAGTGATATTGTTCTGTACTTTCTGCATTCTGCTGGATCACCTTTCTCTAGAATGGGTACAAATATGGATCTCTCCCAGTCATGGACAAATGCTGTCTTCAAAATTTCCTGGCATAGATGAGTGAGTGCTTCCAGGGCTTTGTTAGCTGGTTGAAACATTTCTATGGGTATTCCATCAATTCCTGGACCCTTGTTTTCGGTTAATACTTTCTGTGCAGCTTGAACTTCTTTGGCTATTGCTCAGGTGCTGCCTCCGGAAATGTTAGAATGTTGCCTAGTTCTTTTTGACACAGCGGCTCGGTGTATTCTTCCCTCTTCTTTTGATGCTTCCTGCATCATTCAATATTTTACCCATAGAATTATTCAATATTTCACATGGAAGTTTGATTTGATCTTTGACTTTCAAAATCTAGCTCGTTGCACATTTTAATATTTATATTATATTATAATAACATAATTTTATAATATAATGTCTTCTTGAGGTGGTCTCTGAAATTTTTTATTTAGCTCTTTGACCTCATTATTTCTTCCATTTGCCTTAGCTACTCCATGATGAAAAGCAAGTTTCAGAATCTGCTCTGACATCCACTCTGATCTTTTCTTTCTTTTTTGTCTTTTTAATGACCTTTGCTTTCTTCTTGTGTGATGTTGTTACCTCACGTCCCGTCAGTCACAGTGCTGAGTGCATCACTTCTAATCTTGAGACAGTGTTTCTGAGGTTTTCAGTGGCTTATTCCTCAGAAGCCTATTCCTTCTTCCTCGTCTGTCTTAGAAGCCTATCCACCATGGGTGACCCTCTTGGTGTTTAACATACTGGTGGTATAGCTTCCAACATCACCATACAATAAAATGACAGATGAGTCTAAATTTATCTACACTTTGCAGATGTAATCTTCATGAAGCCTAGGGACTGTTACCTGTTTTGTTAGCTCCTGTGTCTCCAGCACATAGAATGCTGCTTGACATGCACTCGGCACCAAGAAACTGGATGGATAAAGGAACCATTAGACAATGGCAAGCAGAGTGGTGGAGCAGTGGGTTGAGTCTAAATTGGGATGGCTCTGTTTTCTTCTTTCATTCTCTTTAACCTCAACTTCAAGATATGATCAGATATAGAGGTGAAAGACCAGTTTACACAGTTGATGGTAGGAAGAATAAAAGATAGTTTGTGATTGATGTACAAAGTATAATTTTAAATATATAATTAGCTTATGTTTCTCTCTCTTTTTTTTACCCTAACCCTAATGATCTTATATTTTCAGTGAAAGTTTACATAGCAGGTTAAGTTTCATTTAAAAATTTTTATGCCATTTGTTCAGTGTTACATTTTTCTTTCAATCCAAAAGAGGGCAGAAAATAATAAAAAATAGAACCATTAAGAATGGATTAAAAGAAAAAAATAAATGATAAGATGTCAAAATTTTACCTATTTCTGTAATAATTCACTTTATGATTTACTCTGTCTGTGGACAGGACTGTTCCCCTCCCTGGTGATTGGTCTGAGAATATTCAGTGGAGGCTTAGTCCCTGTGGCATTGATGCCAATCAATTTTGGGCATTCACTGTCAGCCTTAGTCTGATGTATGAATTATCGATGAGAAAAATAGGAAAGTATTTTGTTCTTCTTTGTAGTCTTAACTTTTCTCTATAGCATCCTTAATAATTATAATAACTCTAATTTGCATATGGTATATCATGTCGTCATTTGTAGTACTAATGTAAACATCTACTTATCTCCCAAGGTTACTCTAAAGTTACCTAAATGAGTTGAATAAATGAGTTAAAATTTCTATTTCTGTGTTAAACAAGAAATTTCCAGTTACCTAAATAAGAACATATGAAATTACTTCACTTACATTGAATTTTGAAAGGCAGCCATGTACATTATCATGCATCAATGCTCTGAAGCACTTGTAAGCTTACAGATAACCCTAACTGCAATGATGTTCTCATACCAATGACTGTGAGGTTGGACCAGGCAACATTTTGTTATACATGGATGTCCATGGAACGGAGCCAACTCCATGGCCACTAACATCAACAATAGCACCTTCTTCTACTGAGCCACCTGTTAGCTTCCAGGCACCTGCTCAGGTGTGGGGAAAGTTTGAGCCAGATTGTAGTTGACTGGACTGTGCTCAAGGAACCCTGGTGGCATATTGGTGACCAGTAAGGTTGCTGAGCCACAAGGTCAGAAATTCAAAACCATCAGCTGTTCTACGGGAAAGAGACAAGGCTTTCTACTCCCACAGTTACAGCCTCAGAAACCCAAAGGGCACTTCGACCCTATCTTAGAGAGTCGCTCTGAATTGGAATCCACTCGATGGCAGTGAATGAGTCTTTCGTTCGTCTTCAGTTCTGTCTCCTGAAAAAAATGAGCCAGACAGGGTGCAATGTAACAACAATGAAAAATACAACTTTCCGCTAGTTCCTAAATGTTTCCTCCCCGCCCCCCACTATCATGACTTGAATTCTACCTTGCAAGTCTGGCTAGCCCAAAGGATGTACACTGGTACAGATAGGAACTGGAAACACAGGGAATCCAGG
>NW_022109768.1:12973111-12978505 GCF_000313985.2 Echinops telfairi | reverse complement strand
AAAAAGCTGGTCAAGTCATTAATCTATTTCCTTGTGTGAATCTGAGCCAACAGATGACAAATCTAACACCACTCTTATAATAACATTAAGATGCTCTTTGAATGAAGGGATGGGGGAGGAGGGGCGTCCCTGGAAGAGGAATTGTATTAGCTTTCCATTTGGTGTAGAAAGGAGCCCTGGTGGCATAGTGGGTTGCGTGTCAGGCTGTGAACCACAAGGTCAGCATGCACATGAAGCTTCCCGGGAGAGAGATGAGGCTGTCTGTCCCTGTAAAGACACACAGCTTCAGAAAGAGCAGCTCTACTCTGTCCTAGGGTAGCTGTGGATCAGAATTGCAGTAAACTAGGTTTGGGGTTTTATTGTTGAAGTGACTGGTTGCTTATCTCTCTTCATTGCAGGCTCATCAAATTCTCTTTGCTGACTCTGTTGTACCCACAAATTCTGCAAAATCACGTAAGTCCCATCCTGAGCCACCACGTTCTAGCCAATGTCTGCCTTTGTTTTAATGATGATCTTCAGCTGATGTTTTTGCATTTTCCAGAGTCTGAAGCACTTTAAGACTTTTTGCATTTCCTCCTCCTTCTTCCTGTGGTCCACCTGGTGGCACTCTGGGTTAGGCAGTGGGCTGCTCGCTGTGATGCTCAACCCACCAGTGGTCCTTCTGAAGAAAGCGGAAGGGGTCTGCTCCTGTGTGTTTGTTTTAAAACACCCTGTAAAGGGTCACCTGGAGTGAGAATCAACTCGATGGCAATGTTTTGGTGTGCCTGTCTGTCCTAACAGTGAAGAAGGTTCCTCACACACTCACTCCCTGCTATCAAGTCAATTTTGACTCGTGGGGACCCTGTAGGACAGGGTAGAACTGCCCTGTGTGATTCCAAGACTGTAACTCTGTTTCATTTGTCTCCGAACCGTTTTAATAGGAGCCAATCCAGACATCATACCATTCATTAGTTCAAGCACATCACGCAGTATTGTAAAATTCCTTCCAAAATCAGTTTCAAAACATTTTCTTCCCTTTTGAACTCCTAGATATCAGTTCCCCTTTTACCGCCACCCCCCCACCACCCCCCGGCACAACCTGCCAAGAACCCTTTATTCTAGTTGCCACTATGGGTTCATCTATCCTGGGTCTCATATACCAGAAACACACAACAAACATTCCAGAAGGCTACTCACAATGACAGAATACAACAGAGAGCAACCCAACATGAAAACAACACAGAAAATATTAAAAACTAGATCAAGTCCAAAGTATAGCAGAGGGGACATCAAGTGACAAGGTTTTAACTGTTCAACTCAGATTTGTCACTTTAATCTACTTTAGTTCTCTCTCCAATATTCTCTGTCTGATCACCAGTTTATTCCCATCCCTCAATTACCGTCAGAGGGAACGCACCGGAGACTGATTCCCTGAGTAGATCCTGCAAATGTACTTTGGGCCTCCACTGTCATCCATACCCTTTTACACACCAGAATCTCACAATTTAACTCTGATACTATTCCTTCCTCTGAATTTGGATTATATAATTTACAATCCTTGGATCACGGATGTTGGTGTGCTTCTTCCATGTAGACTTAGTTCATGTCTCACTTAGATGGCTGCTTTTTGGGAAACAAATCTTTTAAGACCCCAGACCCTATTCTGATAGTGGAGCACCATTTAATTTCTTCACAACACTTTGCTATAGCACCCACATCTTCTGTGCTTACTTCAGGAGGGTGAGTATTGAGGAAGGTCATGTTGTTGATTTACGGTGGAGAATCTAATTGATCATCACCCTGGAGCTTAGCCCATGTTACTAATTTTTAAAACACTATTGAGAGAGGGAGATTGAACAAATGTAGGCTAACTACATATCACAATATCTGGATTATTCACTTGTACAGAATAAATCATTATGTTACTGGACACCATCTGCACAAACCATGGGAGTTGGTGGTAAGCAAAACTTACAATAATATTCTGACAATATCAATCAAGACTGCAACTCTTTTTAGGAGTTGAAAGCCTCATCTTTCTCCTGAGGAGCAGCTGGTGGTTTCTAACTCCCAACCTTGTGATTTACAGTCCAACACGTAGCCCACCACACCACAGGGGCCCTTAGTGAGGAAGGTAAGGAGGGGCTATAAAAGGAGGCAGAAATTCTACAGAGATATCTGCCACTTGACAGCAGCTCTGAAGAAGCGTGTCTACATGAGAAGGTCAAGGTGGAGACAGAGGTGGTGATGGGAAGCTTTGGGTCTGTTTACTAAGCTGAGGTCTGGGAATTGAGTATATTTCAGACAATGGTACAGTAGACTCGCTGACCATTTAGACCTTGACCGGCTGTCTCTCTCCCTAGATGTGAGAATGAAAAGGCCAGCATATGAAACTCCAATGAGCCTCAGTGTCCACGGGAGAAGCTTCCAGAAGCATGTAAGCATTCTCTTTGTCTTACCATCGAGCAGGGGATCCCTAGGGAATTCTCAGGAAATGTCCTTCTGGGGGGTGGTGGGTGATAATTCCTGATTTAGAATTAGGTCCAAAGTAAAACTACTCTGGTAAAAAGAGCAAACAAATCTGTCTTAGAAACTGTATGGCCAGCGTGCTCCCTAGATACAAGAATGACAAGACTTCCGATATACTTTAGATGTGTTGTCAGGAGAGACCAGTCCCTGGAGAAGGACATCATGCTTGGTAAAGTAGAGGGGCAGTGAAAAAAGAGGCAGGCCCTCAACAAGATGGCTTGCCACAGTGGCGGCAACAATGGGCTTGGGCACAGGAACAATTGTGAGGCTGGTGCTGCGGGAATGGGAGTGTTTGGTTCTGCTGTGCTTTGGGTAGTGTGGGTCAGAACCAACATGATGGCACCTCACAGCAACAAGCAATCTTCGTTAGAACCTCATGAACAATTTCTTGTTTAGACCTTGCCTGGTATTTTGGAAGCCATTGTGAGATTGCTCCCACTGCCATGGAGTCGTTTCGTTTCGGACTCCCAGCGACCCTACGTAGGGTTTCCAAGACTGCAAATTTAAACGGAAGCAGACAGTCATAGCTCAATCTCATGGAGCGGCTGATGGGTTTGAAGCACCTTGAGGTTAGCAGCATAACTCATAACACCACCAAAGCAGCCTTGGGAAACTACGATTTCTGTTCTACTGTCCATTATACCACCAGAGCGCCGGAGAACTCTAATTTCCACGTGGATTACATCCACAGGTACAAGGGCGCAGATTCCACTACATACTTTTTTTTTTTAAGTGGGGAGAGCACCATTCATTAACCCAACCCAAATTAACCCAACCGAAACTACTGTCCATCAAGTCTGATTCCAACTCATAGCGCCCCTATAGGACAGGGTAGAGCTGCCCCTGAGGGTTCCTGAAACTGCAACTCTTTATGGGAGTAGAAAGCCTCATCTGTCTCCCTCGGAGCAGCTGGTGGTTTTGAACTACTGACCTTGAGGTTAGCAGCCTAACTGGTAACCACCATGCCAACTAATCAGTCTATGTTAATGGTGGCCTTCCAGATATGGTGCATTCTTGAGTTGCTATCTCAGGACTCAGTGACATTCCCAGAGAGAATCTGAACCAAGGAAAGGTAGGGCTGTGGCAGGCGGTGGAGGGAGCTCATGCAGGGTACTGAAAGCTCTGGCATGTGGGCAGCCAGGGACTCCCCTCCCCTTCATGTGTGGCTGGTTTGTGCTCCTAAGAAGGGTAGCCAATTTCCTGAAAGTATATTTACTGCTGGCTGGCCTCCTGGGGGTTGCTTGGGAGAATCATCAACTATTGTTAAAGAAATGAATCCCTCTTGCTTCATGGAGCTGTACTGGTGCCAAGGCAGTCCATCGCCAGCCAGGGGCTGCAGCTGGTCGAGAGACACTTGCCTTTCGCTTTGAGGCGCTTCCACTGCCCCAGCCCCCTGAAGCGAGTTTTCTACACTCCCAGCAGCCTCTTTTAAGCCAACCATTCCCAACAAAGTAGAGACATTACCTCTGTTCTTGTTTTCATGAGGACACACACACACACACACACACACACACACACACACACACACACACATTGGGTACCTATTTGGGAAATCTTAGGATTTGTGTCCCAACAAACACTACGGCAGAGTATTTTGTTAGAGAAGGTAAAACACGGATTTTTTCCCCCAGGTTCTATAGTTTGGGTCAGAATGAGCACTGAGAGGGTTAAATTTTTTTAAAAGTATTCAGCATGAGCACCAAGTAAAGATTGAGTGAGAAATCCAACTGTGAACAATAGCCTTAAAAGAATGCGTTTGATGTTCAGTGTCCTCGGTAGCCATCCTCCAGAGCAAGCATCCCAAACTACAGCCCTGGGGCCACATACAGCCCGCGGGCCACATGCGGCTCGCTGAGGACATGGATCCGACCCACGGGTATTTTTGCCCAGTTTGGCTTTTTACTTCAAAATAAGATATGTGCAGTGTGCATAGGAATTTGTTCATAGTTTATTTTAAACTATAGTCCGGCCCTCCAACTGGGTCCGAGGGACAGTGAACTGGCCCCCTGTTTTAAAAGTTTAAGGACCGCTGCTCCAGGGAGTTGTAGTTCTGCCTTTCTGGATCCTATTTTCCAGAAGTTCATGATATCAATAAAATGGGAAAGCAGAGAAATTCATGGCCAGAAATCGGACGCTCCCTGATAAAAAAAGGGTGGAGGGGCTGTGAGTGGTTTGATTGGCCATTCCAAAAGTTCTTGCCGCGCGCACGTGTGTGTGTGTGTGTGTGTGTGTGTCTTTCCTGTCTTATTTACACTGAGCCAGTCTTCTTGACATAGATACAATACACGAAGTCCAGAGGCTGAAAAGAGATGGAAGAAAATGTTAGGGCAATTCCAGCTCCTGCTCATGAGTGATGATGTCTGGCTCAGAAACGCAAATTAAGTCTCCATGTCGCGCTTGCACACGGACCCTTGCAGTGGGGAGAGTATTACCAACCCGATGCTTCTCCTTTCAGAGACCAAGCCCTTCTGACAGCACCGCCGGCTCCTCCTCGGACGACTCCGAAACGGACCGGTCCTTCTCGTCGGGCCTGGGAGGATCATTCGCCTTCCGCTGAGCTGGAAAACGAAGCCACCAGCCGGAGGCCCAGAGTTGGTTTCAGAAATGACCTTGAGGTAGGAGGGGGCCTGGGCCGACTTCCTGGACTTTCCATGCCCCCGCCCCTACTTCTTTCTCCGAACTAGAAGAGGGGATCAGAGTTACCCTTATAATCATTATTTTGTCCCTTAAAATAAATGCCTGGAATCACTGCTCCGCAAGAGCCACTGAAATGGTGTGGCCCCAACAGCTGTGCGCTCGGGTCTCAAAGGGCCGAGTGCCATCCAGCTGGGAGCCCCCGGAGGGCGCAGGGCGTGAGAACGGCTCTTTAGTATTCCGGGGACCGCC
>NW_022109768.1:12966008-12972832 GCF_000313985.2 Echinops telfairi | reverse complement strand
CCTCTCACCACCCTCCCTCTCCCCAAGGGCCCCCGACAGTCTGTCCCGCCCCTGCGGGGTGCGCTGGGGCAGGCCTCTGGCGCGTGGCTGCTGCGTGGACACCCAGGGCTTGAAGAGAGTGCGCTGGGGCAGGCCTCTGGCACGCGCTCAACTGTGACTGATTTTAAAAATAACCACCTCCCCACTCCTCCTGTCCACCACGACCCCTACCCCTACCCCCATTTATGCTCATTACTAAGACTGCCCCCTTCTCCCTCCGTTTGATTTCTGTTCAATAGTAAATGGTAATCAATACACACACTCACACTGCATCCTAGTGGCTATTTTTGTTCGTGAGCTCAGGTTTGGCTAAATAACATTCCTGGCGAGCCATCTGGTCTGATTCCCGATTCCTTCATATGGTTTCCGTTAAGCCCGCCAAAACCGTACATTGAAATTCCAGCCCTGCAGCCTCTTGGGAAGCTCCGGGATTTGGGCCCAGGGCAGCCTTGTTTGAGAAGGGCAGGCAGAGGGAGGTGCCGACCTCCGTCTTAGGGCGTTCAAGTCCTCTTCAGACTCCCGTGCCTAATGATAGGTCTTAACCTGTAATTAATAGGCTTTACTACTCAAGAGTAAATTCTCCATATTAATAGTTATTGTCCCGTCAGTGTTTATATTTCTTACTCGGTGTCAGGTATAACTGATCAAACTTCTGTTCTGATTTAAGAAATAATCAATGTTAACATCTGGGCAGATGGTCTTAACAAAAATAATCTGGTCTTAGCTCCCCACCCCACCCCCACCCTCACCCTCACCCTCACCCTCTGCCCCAGCCCCTAAGAGGCAAAAATCACGTGATAGTTTGTGGGAAAATATCCCCTTTTGGTTTTATAATGCAAGACAAGGAAATGAATGTCCAGAATTATGGGATGTTAGAGCTGAAATCTTCCTTGGGGTTTACCTAAAGGAAATCTGTGTGATTATTAAGAAGACTTGGGAAATGAAAGGGCGCCTGGAAGGTCAAGGGACTTAGGAGCCAAGTACTAACTCTTTTAATACCTCTGCCTAATTTGGGCCTGGGACAGGTGGGGAGGAAAACCAGCCTTGCGGCACCGTGTCCAATACAACAAAAAGGGTTTGGGCCAAGCTCATTTGTACCCTGTCCCCTTTCTCTGCAGCTCCATCTCTGTCCAGTTCTTGGATCTTGTCTCCTGGTGCAGTCGTAGCTCTTTCCTCTTGACCCTCCGCTTTTTCCCTTTTGCTTTTCTGCTACCCACCGCCTCCTACCCACTCCCAAACCATGAGGTTTTATTTGGGTTTTTTAAACTGAAACCAGGTGCCGCCTGAGACAAAAGCAAAGTAATCACAAGGAACAGCTCTCCGATGCCTGAAGAATGTGCTGACTTTTATGACTCAGGCTGTCCTGGCAGAGAAGCCTGACTTAGATGGAGAGGTGGGTGGCACCCAGCACAGACTGTACATGGCAGCCCTGGCCTCACCAGAGCGGCCATGGTCGAGGCCGCCTGTGACTCATTTCACAAAACCAGAGACTCTTGTTCCTTCTGGGACAAGACTTCCCAAAGGCTAGAGCCAAATGAGATGCTTCGACTGGCTGGGCCAGTTCTGTCTGACGGTAACTGGACCCAGGCTAAGGTTTGGAGGGGAAGAAAGAGTGGGCACAAGGCCATCCCTGGGCAAGACACAGGCATGATGGACGGGGCAAGGGCTTTGGCACGTCGAGGAGATTAATAACACGTAAAGTGGCGTGAACGTGACTTGTGGAGGCAATGGCATGGGAGCTGCAGGTTGCAGGACTGCCTGCAGTGACTTGGAGGCAGGTGGGGGGGGAGGTGGCAGAGGGCTGCTGGCTGCAGGAGAGGCTGCTCTTAGCCAATTAAAACACAAAACAAGAAGAGCTTGTCAGATTCTGGCTGGCTGTCTTGGGCGCCATTCCCCGGAGGAATGGAGTTTGCCTCGCACACCTAGAAGGAGACCCAGGCGGGCACGTATCCTTGCATTCCCAGAATTCTTTCAGGAGCATCGTAATGGGGTGAGGTGTACATTTTTCTATGACAAAGTGGCTGAGAGAGCTTTCCGTGCTCAGGAGAATGTCTCTCCTGGCGGCGGTGGTGGGAGGAGTGGGAATTCAGATGGCAGGGCTCTCTCTGTTCCTGTCCCTTCCTTACACAGCAGCCCTGCTGCTGCTGCTGCTGCTTTCTGCCAGTGCCACATGGCCGTCACTTTCTCGGTGAGCATGCACCTTGACTGGCATAAATGAGATCTGTGTGCAGGAGCCTCTTGGAACCAGTGCTCCTTTGTCCCTCCCTCCTCCCTTCTTGCTCTTTTCGTGGACTGCCCCTTGAACACTGACCCCGACGACTCCGTAATTGCAGGAAGAGCTCTGCAGAACTTTCCCATGAAAGGCTACGTACCTGGGAAAAGAAAGCCTTTTGAGGGCCGTGACTTCATAAATATTTATCGTGCGAACAGGCGTCACTCTGGTTCTGTGGGGGAGAAGGGGCTCATTCATTTTTATTTACGATGTGACACCCGGCTGAGTGACATCCGTCACCTGGGTCGGTCCGACACTCCGTTCCACTGAAGCATGTTTATAGAGTGATTATGCCTGCAAATAGCTGCTATATTTAGTCCTCCTCCTCCCTTAAGCCCCTCTTAGCCCTCTGAATTTCCCAAACTAGCCCAAAGCCAAGCTTTTGGTCAGGGAAAGACTGGAGCCCTAATGACCAGGCACAGAGGTTTCAACAAGTGTTAGGGAAGCATCTGATGAGGTGGAAGGCAATTAAAGTGGGGAGGACGGCTGTTCTCACAGTCTTCATTGACTGAGGCAGTTTGGTAGGGCCTGCAGCTAGCAGGTGAGGCCTCTCACTGGGTAAGGGGGGGGGGGGCGTTGACAGGTGACAGCCACAGCCCTGAGTGACGAATACAGATGGATGTTTATGAAACACTTTTCTTCCATGGGACTGTTCTCTGGGCAGGGTCTCACACGCCCTTAAATCTGTCAACACGGACCCAGTGCTATGCTGGAGGGCTCGCAGGGCTCTGCCACCTCCACTAGGTCAAGGTCTTTGTTGTAACTGGAGCCTGCCCCCTCAGCCACACCTGGCCCTTGTGTGGGAGCAGCAGCTGTCCTCCATCAGTTGCTGAGGAGGAGGCCCACCTCTGGCTTCCTGGCTGTCCAGCTGCACAAGTCCTGTCTGAGGGATTCTGGGCTGGATGCAGGCTGCGTCAGGACTCCGTTCTTGCATCTGCCCAACTTAGCCATCTATTATTTACCCTGGGCAGGGACAGCTGTTGGCATAGGGGCCTGAAGCATTGCCAACACTTTATTTTTGGAGATAGGAAAATGCCTGCTTTTCTGGCAGTTGCTCTTTGAGCACACACCCCAAACTCCAAATTCACTGCCATCGAGCGGATGCCAAAACTGCCCTTTGACCTGAGGAGGAGCTGGTGGTATCAAACTGCTGACCTTTTGGATTGCAGCCCAATGCATAACCCCTACTCCACCAGAGCTGCTAAAGAAAGCCTTAGAAGAGCCTAAAATTTTACATTAGGACATCCCTTAGGCAGAGCCCTGGCCTATATGCAGCAGGAAGCCTCTTGTCCATAAACTTCGAAGATTGGTCAGATCTAATGGCTACTTTTTCTAAGTGTCAGCTGGTCTGAAATCTAATGATTGTTGCCTCCCTTCATCTCCTTATCTACCAAGCCACTTGATCTATCCTACCTGGTCGGTGGAGTAAGAAGAAAACGTCTTGAACTTCCTGGGCCGACATCAGCTCCCCTCCTCAGACCTGCTGGGATTGTCATCCTGAGATCTGTCCGAGGCAGCCAGCTCTGTGGCTGCAAGTGCCTGACTACATTCCACGGTTCTCATTTCCACATTTTACTGTAATGATTATTGTCCCAGAATGGGTGCTATTCAAGCATGTTTCCCCTCATGATTATGGGGGTTATTTGGGAAGCTAACAGGTTACAGTTCAGAATACTCAGAAAGCATTTTTTGGGAAGAGATCCCCATGAGCATACCTTCCTATGGTCCTTGGACTCTTTGTAACAAGTCCCCTTGACCTCTGTCCTGCTCAGACAGAGTCACAAGGCGCTTTTAGCCCTGCTGATAAATGCTCAAAAGGCATTCCTTCAGTAAGTCGTAGCCCAAAGACCGCTCACCTCAAGCTCTCCCGATTAACTGCTTGGAGGCGCATGACCCCTGAGAGCCTCAAGTCTGAAGGCATTCAGTCTCACCCTCAGTGCGCTGGAAGTTCACCCCTCTCTGTCCCATGAATGGAGGAGGCTCAAAAAAAAGGGATGTCAGAGGCACAAGGTGAAGAAGTCTCACTATTATTAAGAAAGAAGAACTGGGCTCTTCTGTCTTAATAGTCAGACTTCTACACCTTAAAACATGTTTTTTTTTTCTTCCATTCTGTAAATAATTGCATTTTAAATGTTTAGAACCTTATCTCCTCAACTTAAAAAAGACTTTAAAAATATGAGAATAAAATGAGTTGGGAAAAATGGCATGGGGGGCGGGGGCATATCTGGCCTCCTCTGGCAACACCAGGGCGGAGGATAATGCAACTCCTTGAAGCCCCAGGCAGCTTGCCCCAAGACAAGACAGGTCAGAAATGTCTTCACCCTACAACATCTTACTCTGTTCTGAGTCATTCAACTGTCACTCTCATGGTGCCATTCTTTTGTGCTGGGTTCAATAATCCATTGCAATGATCCCACAGACCCAATAGACACTACTCGCAGGAGGTTTAGTAGGCATCCTAACAGGTCATCACAAGTCAGGATAAAAATACAAGTAAGGATATAGTCTGTGTTAGTCCTGGTAGACTAAAACAAATTCATAGACACTCATATGTGCATAAGAAAAAGCTTTATATATAAGCGCAATTGAATATTAAGAAAATGTTCCAGCCTCGTCCAGAGCAAGTCCATAAGTCCATTATTAGCCCATATGCTTGATACCAATCTATAAATTCCTCTTCAGACTTACGACACACATGCAATGATGCTGAATGCAGGAAAAGATCATAGGCCAGGGGGTGGAAGGTCTTGTGGGTCCAGTGGCAGTGGAAGCATCTCAGCGCTGGCAGGGGTTTCCATGTGGCCCCTTCAGCTCCAGGGCTCTAGTGTAGCTCCATGTGTCTTCTCCATAGGAATGTCTCACAGGGAGTGAGCATGTGTCTTGCCTCCAGCAAACAATTTATCTCCTTAGCACCTCCAAATGAGGTCATCAAGCTGTGACCTGATTGACAGGCTAAACTTCACCTCTGTCCCTCTTAAATCTCAAATTGACAGCAGATTATGGAACTACCACATAGTTCTTTGGTCCACATCTGCACCTCTTCTCAGACACAACAGGTAGGTATGTCTCTCGGGTCCTTGACCTCTTAGCCAACCAGCTCCTTGGCTTCTGCCTCATTCTGTGGTCTGGGAAGTCCACTGCACTGTCTCATTGTCTCCACATGACTTCTCTGCTCTGCCTCATGGTCTCGCCGTTTGCTGATGCCTCAGCAGAATCTACCACATTAGGCAGAGATCTCATGCACTTTGCTGGCAGCCATTTTTTTTTTTTTTGGTGATTGTGGAATTCCTTAGTTCAGCCATTCTCAACCTGTGGGTCATGGCCCCTTTTGGGGTCAAACAACCCTTTCACAGGGGTCGCCTGATTCATAACAGTAGCAAAATTATAGATATCAAGTAGCAACAAAAATAATTTTATGGTTGGGGTCACCACAGCATGAGGAACTATATGAAAGGGTCGTGGCCTTCGGAAGGTTGAGAACCACTGCCTTAGTTCCTGCTTCTGAGCCAGCTCACTTTCAGACCGAGGATGGTGACAGATCTGACCAGTCCTTGGCTTGGAGTCCTCTCCACTTTATTTGCACACTCCTGCCCAGTCATTTGGTGGAAATTATAAAGACGATGAACACAAGAGCCGTACCAGATAATCACCCTCACCACACCTGGGCATGCTCTTCTTTGCTCCTTGTAGCCCAAGCTAACCTTTTGGATTTCTTTATGCTGGAGAATAGCCTCAGTAGGTTTTCCTCTGTTCCCCCTCCGTTCCCCATCAGAGAGTGTCTGTGCATAATAAATAATTCTGAGGATGTCTTGATATTGATATCTTCCTTGAGCATTCGTTAGGCTTGTAATTGAGTTCTTAAGTTCAAATTTCTTTTCCCTAAGTATCTATAATCTGTTTTATAGTTTTCTTGAGACCTCTGTGGTTTGATGAGCACCCTGCTGTTGATCGGACTCTCACTCCTCATAGTCATTTATCTGTAGTACATTGTACTGTTTAGGATTTTCTTTTTCATCTTGATGTTCAGGAATTTTATTATGATATTTCTACATGTGGGTTTATTTTTAGAGCTGATCTTCCTTGAGACTGATCGCATCTTCCAGTTTGAGAGCGTGGGACTTTTTCTAGTTCTGCAATGTGGGGTGCAGAGGAAGAAACTAGAAAGGATACATTAATAATATGAAGACTGTGATAACTGAGTGCTGGGAAGAATTCAGGCCTGAGGGTTTCTGATCACAAGGTGGGGGGTTCAAACCCACTAGCCACTCCATGAGAGAAAGATGAGGCTGTTTGCTGCCGTAAAGATTTACAAAACCTTGGAAATCAGAGGGCACTATGGGTCAGAATCGAATCTGTGGCAGTGGGTTTATTTATTCACTTGCTTTTTATAGAGAGAAGGAGAAAGTGGCCCTGTGGTGAAAATGGTTGACACTTGGCTGCTAACCAAAGATTGATGGCTCGAACCACCTAGCATAGTGGTTCCCAACCTGTGGGTTGTGACCCCTTTCGGGGT
>NW_022109768.1:12963248-12965908 GCF_000313985.2 Echinops telfairi | reverse complement strand
CCCTTTCCCAGGGGTGGCCTGATTCATAACAGTAGCAAAATGACAGTTATGAAGTAGCAACGAAAATAATTTTATGGTGGGGAGGTCACCACAACACGAGGAACTGTCTGAAAGGTCGCGGCATTAGGAAACCATTGAGAACCAGCTGCACTCGCAGCTCCACAATAGGGACACGTGCCATTCTCTCCCGTAAAGATCACAGCCAAGAAGACACTATAGGGCAGTTCGACTGTCATGTGGGCTCACGATGAGCTGGACATGAGTTTTTAGTACCCAACAACAATAAAGAAAGAGTTGCGTCAGTAAGGCTTGGAGGGACGCATTGCTCATTGTTGTTGTTAGGGCTGTCAGGTTGGTCTCTGACCCATAGCGACCCTATGCACAACAGAACAAAACACCGCACAGCCCTGCACCCTCCTCACATTGTTCTTATGCTTGAGCCCATTGTTGCAGCCACAGTGTCACCCCACCTCATTGAAGGCCTTCCTCCTTTTTGCTGTCCCCTCACTGTACTAAGCATGCTGTCCTTCTTTAGGCACTGGTCCCTCCTGACAACATGTCCAAAGTGTGAAAGAGGACGGGTCACCATTCTTGCCTCTAGGGAGCACTCTGATGTGTCGGGTGAGGACAACATCTAAAGGTGATGCTGGAGAACTTGGGATGGACATCTAGCATGCACTCCCCTCGTTAGTGTCTTATGGAGATACTAAGTAAGATGTCAGCTTTAATTGATTTCAACTTTCTGCTACTTTACTGTTTCTGTGAATTGAGACTGTGTGCTGAGACTGACCCACAAGAAGGCTTTGGTTTACTATGAGTTATGCAAACAATTTTTCAAAAGAGTAAACAAGTCTCATTCTCTCATTCTGCCTGTTTCTTCTCTTTTACGTCCCCCACCCTCCCCAAGCCACAGCTTCTTCTTTTATATAATGGTGAAGAGGAATTAACAGACGATCCGAGGTCCACAGTTTTTATATCATTCTCATTTTTTTCTTCTTCCTTATCATTTACCTACCTACCTAAATATTCTCTTTCATGACCAGTTATTTAAAAAGAAATGCAGACAAAAAGATGTTCTCATTCACTTCCATATTCTCATTTGTCACCAAGTAGATTGTTGCATAGATTAGAGATGTGGGTAGAGAAGACAAGGGCAGTGACCAAGCTTCTAGCTGGTCGGCATTCTTGGGTTACGATCTGTCATGGAAGGTCTGGTACCCTCCCCAGAAGCTACGGTAGGCTGAAGAACTGTGTGGCTGTTGTAGTTACATCTGTTGAATTGATGTGTGGTGGACAAAGGAGTTTGGGGAAAGGCGCAAGCCTGGAACTGAACATCAACGATAGCGTTTTTGAGCAAATGAAAGCAAAAGATGCAAATCAAATCAAGTCATGCTTCTTTTCACTCTCCTCTTGAAAACCACGCACTGAGTTGGTTTTGTGTACTATGTTGTCAGGTGCTGTCGAGTTGGCTGTGACTCACAGTGACCCTAAGTACATCAGAGGGAACATGGCCTGAGCCTCCACCATCCTCGCAAGGAAGACATTTGAGGCCATAGTCATAGCCGCTGCGTCAGTCCCTCTCGGTGCGGATCAGTCTCTTTCCGCTGACCTTCGACTTTACTGAGCATGATGTCCTGTTCCAGGGACTGGTCTCTCCTGACATGTCATAACTCAAAACTGAACTCACTGCCATCAAATCAATTCTGACTCATAGCGACCCTAAACACCGGGTAGAATTGCCCCTGTGGGTATCTGAGGCTATTACTATTTACGGAAGCAAAAGCCTCATCTTTCTCCCACAGAATGGCTGGTGATGCTGGACCACTGAACCTGGCAGTTAGTACCCCACTTGTAGCCCACTATTGCCACTACAACATATCATAGGGGGAAAAAGACTCACTACGATCAAGTAAATATGACTCATAGTGACCTGATAGGGCAGTATAGCCCTGCTTCTGGGTATTTCTGAGACATTAGCTCTTTCTAGGAGTAGAAAGCCCTGTCTTTCTCTCTTCGATCCAATGCTTGACTCACTACACCACCAAGACTCCTCCATCACGTCCTAGGTATCTTTAAATTGGTACCAAAAAAGGGGGGAAAAAGAAGAAGAAGAAAGCTAGTAGACTTCTTATATTTTAAAGAAAACTGAATTAGTCATGAGGTCCAAATTCTCCTGGAAGTTTTAGATTGCACGAGGTACATGAGATTATTAAATTTTACATTGCATGATGTGCATGCAATCAGGCATGCGGTATATGTAAACATATAGAGCATGCATAATCTGGCTGTCCTGGCTAGAAAGTAACAGGGGTTGAGACGGTGCAGCCCCTACAACTTTGGCAAATACTGAACTCCTAGTTGTTAGGTGTGCGGCTTAAACCAGAACTTGAGAGCTGTGGACATAGAAATGTAGGGTGCCTACCCGTGGCATTGCATCATTTCTGGTTCATGGTAGCCCCCGCTGCATTGACCAAGAAGTCATGTCTGTGACCTTTCTGAGCTGACTGCAGATCTTTCTTCAGAGGGGCCTCTGGATGGATTCAAATCACCAATCTCTGGTTGGAACTGGGCATGTGCACCACCCAGGGACTCCAGAAATGCAGTTGCTGCTGTGCGCCTTCAAGTCAATTCTGACTCATCGTGACCCAAGGGAACAGAGA
>NW_022109768.1:12958234-12961534 GCF_000313985.2 Echinops telfairi | reverse complement strand
TTTTTTTTTTTTAAGAGAGTGTTTCTGAAAACCAACAAACCAACCAGTCAGACAAACCAAAAAACCTCACCTTGTTTTGAAAATGTAGGCTCTCATTTTTGAACACAGGTTCACCCCCAGAGAAGTACCCCACAAGTGTCTAGCAGCAGTTGTCACTCTGAAGTCCCCCTGTAAACCCGACAGCTTCACTCTCTTCAATGGTCAAGCCCTCCACCGTCACACATGCTCTCTTCTCAAAGTGTGGTCTGTGAGGCTCAGCCAGATGGTCTCTTTAGAAGGGATGCTTTCAGTAGGATCATGGTGATATTTGTGTTTCTGGCATGAATTAATCATTTTCTCGTGATCCCTAATAAAAACCAGATTCTTGCAGTTCCAGCTCTTCAAACCCAGTACCTTTCTTTCCACAATTTCTCCTGAGAGCTATTGATTAATTACTTTCCTTTTGAAGCGAGGCCAGCAGAGCAGGGAAGGTAATTGATCGATAGCTCTCTCTCCCCTGCCTGGAACTGGTGTGCAGTTTTGCAGGATTTGACACCCACTGGTTCCTAAGGACTGCTTACATTTTATTCTGCTATGCATAAGGTTGTCGTGAGTCTGAGCTGACTCATGAGCCGCTAACAACAGCCACCTCTTCATAAAGGCCAGGTTTGGAATGCATTGGCGAGGGAGAGTTTAATCAGGGCAACATGAGACCCAGGCTCCAACATAAACAACCTCTTTGAAGCTTCAAAGTCTACCTCCTTGGAATAATATTCTGGAATTTGGTGCCTGAGTCTGTGCCCTTGGGCCATACTTATTATGTTTTTCATTTTCTGTCTTTTAATTTTTTTTTCTCTCTTTTTTTTTAATGGCGTTCTATCACATTCTCTTCTACGTATGGCTTCATCTTTCCAGACCGGCATCTGAATGTTAGCATTCTGGTCATAGGGTGGGAAACTTTGCACCCCTCGGCCATCATGCTTGCATTTCTCTACCTTTGACAATTAGGAGATGCGGTCCGAAATTCTATCCTTGACCTCTATTTGCTGCTGATGGCCTTGGTGAACAGGAAGTGGTCCTGGTAGAGAGCAATTTTGGTGATGGTGTGAGAGGGAGGCAGGAGGGCTGCCTGCCTTTCAATGGATGGGTTACACCCAAAAGGAGATGGAACATGAGTTTGGAGTGTGGCTGGACATTGAACACCAGCAACGTGAACCTCTCTTCTTTGAGCAAATGTGAAACAGGGCATAGGAAAAGGCTTGATTCCCTCCAAGGGGAGGGAAGATTTGGTATCCTTTGGCAAGAGCTAGGTATTCTGGTGCAAAAGTGCTCACCTAGTCACCAAGAGACTGAGAGTTTGAACACACGGAGAGTCTCAGAAGAAAGGCAATTTGCTCTCCAGAAGTTCTTGGCCTTGCAAACTCAATGGAGCACAGTTGTAATCTGACACACACAGGGGCGCCAGGACGGAATCAAATCCAGGACAACTGGTTCGTTAAGTCTAGACTCTGCTCTTCTGTGCTTAATTATCACCAGCATCTCCCCACCAACTCATTCATTAACCTCTTGTGATTTGGTTTCTGCCGAATGCGCTGAAGCTGCCTTAGTAAAGATCACGGAAGGCCATGGAATTAGGCTGGGTTAGTCTATCTCACCCTACTCATCCTCTGGAGAAGCTGACACAAAAATCTCTTTGTCCTTGCTCATCTCCAACGTTCTCTGATTGCTCATTCGAAGACGACTCACTTCTCCTTCCTTAAAGTTGGCATCGCCCAGGTTCTCTCTTGGGTACTTTGTTGTTGCTGGTGTTGTTGTTGCTAGGTGCCGACTCATAGCGACCCTGCGTGGACGGAAACACCAGCCGGTAGTGTGGCACACTCGCAATGATTCTTATGCTGGATCCCGTAATTACAGCCACCGGGTCAATCTATCCTATTGAGAGGTGTGTTAGACAGGGTTCTCTAGAGAGATAAAACCAAATTCCTGATAATATAATATATTTATTTATAAAGATAATATATAATGAAAAATGAAATGTTAAATCATAAAGATAATTAGATATATAACGAGAAATGAAATGTTAAATCATATACAAATATACAATACAAGAAATAAACAGTTAAATTAGAAGCACTATAAATGGCTTAGTGCAACTCACGTCCGTGAGAGAAAGTTGAGAGACTAGCAGTCCTTTAAGTCTCCATCTGATGCCAGATTTTTCTCTCTTTGTAGAGAGAGCTAGGTTATGTCAGCACAGCAGCCAATCACAAGGCAGGTCACCAATCACCAGTCCCCAGCTCCAGAGAAGTCTTAAAGGGACCTCAACTTACAGCAACACAGTCCACAGGCTAGGCGTCCCACAGGCTGTGTAGCCTTTAAATTGAGGCACAGAACAAGCAAGGCAGCCGCACACTGGTCCGATGATCACAGAGCGAGAGACAAGAAAGGCAAGGCTCACCAAGCCATCCATCTCTCCGCCCCTCAGTCAATCCCACCTGCGTTTATCAGCCAGGCTGGCACAATAAACTGTCTCAAGAGGCTTCCTCTTTTTTGCTGTCCATCTACTTTACCATGTATGAGGTCTTTTTCTCAGGGACTGGTCTCTTCTGATAACATATCCAAAGTACATGAGCCTAAGTCTCTGCATCCTTTGTCTCCCAAGAGCACTCTGATTGCACGTCTTCTAAGACTGGGTTATTGTTTCATGGTATTTCAATGTTCTTCACCAGCACCACAACTCAAATGCATCTATCCCTCTGCTAGCTTCCTTATTCAACTCTCACATGGTTGCCACCACCACAATATCATACCACTTCTGCTGGCTTCAATATCACCTTGGCATTTGCAGGCCTGACCACTAATTTTATTCTGAACTCTGGAAGATATCTTTCAAGACCTTTTCTACATATGAATGTCCGAGCCACCCAGAAAGCACGGTGATGGAGCAGGTGAGGGATGCACCAGGATATTAAGAAGGAAAGAGTAGGATAGATTCATAAAATAGTTGGCAGAGAAAATAAGCAGGGCTGCTTTACCTATGATAGATCAGTTGTAAGGAAGAGAGACAGAGACAGAGGAAAGGAAATAGGAAGAGGCAACATTGACTTGATGTGTAATATTAAATTAAAAGTGGTGCAGAGGGAGTGGGGGGCCAGCCCCACCGGCTCCTAGAACTCACTGGTTCAGTAATACTACTCTGGGTTCAGTAATATACACTTGTACGGTTGAGATATATAAGTATGATATTAGAGTCATTGAGAGCATGAGAGATATTACAATAATGCAGTCAGACACATTACATGGTAGCATTGCTCACCTCAG
>NW_022109768.1:12940733-12957918 GCF_000313985.2 Echinops telfairi | reverse complement strand
CCCAGAGGCAGGGAGCAGGCCCACCCCTGTGGTGGGATGAGACAGCAGTCTGGCAACTGATTGCCTTCAGGGGAGGGCATGCCTGCGCATCTGACCTCCCCCCACATTGATGTTTTCTAGCTTGCATAACTTGGAGGGTGGATTATTGCAGTGAAAGAATATGCAATGAGGGGCACATTGGAGGGAGAAGATGACAATGACTTCGTTTCAGGGCACGCTAAACTGACCACAAGTATGTTTCCTAGAGCTGCTGTAACAAATACCAAACAGGAGGCTTAAACCAACAGACATTTGTGTTCACATAGCGCTGGAGGCTGGAAGTCCAAAATGAGTGCCAGCATGCTCACGCTTCTCTGCAGCCTCCTGGCCAGTGGTTCTCACCCTTCCTCCTGCCACGACCCTTTCACACAGTTCCTCATGGTGTGGTGACCCCAACCCATAAAATTATTTTCATTGCTACTTTATAACTCATTTTGCTACTGTCATGAATTGGCCAACCCCTGTGAAAGGGTCACTTGACCCCCAAAGGAGTCTCCCAGCATTCCTGAGTTTGTGGGAGCAGGACTCCAGTGTCTTCCTCCATCAGATGGCTCTCTTCCTTTCTGTATGGGTCTCCTTTTTTTCCTTTTTTTTAATAAGGACATTTATACAGGATTAATATCCACCCTACTCAGGTGTGACCGCATGCTAACTTAGCTAATACCATTTCCAAAGACCCTATTTTAAGACAAGGTCACATTCACAGGTACTGGGGGCTAGGACTTCCCAACGTTTGTGGAAAAGTCCTTTATTTTTTAATTCCATTCTTCCATGAGCTCTTGGAAGGCCTTTTGTATTTTGGGGGGGACACAACTCTCCATCTCTCTGACTCTGGTCTCCTGCCCTTCAAGTCCTCCTTGGTTAATGATGCTAGAATGAATTATCTTGTGAAATACAGGTCAGTTCATGCCATTTTCCACTTCAACTTTTTTTGTTAGCTCATGTTAAATATAGAATAGTTCTATCACTTGATCTCTTTAACAAGAGACTTGAAGTTCAAGCAAGCTGTGTTGTAATCTTCCAACATAACAGAACCTACCATGCAATTTCTCACCTCCTCATCTTTGCTCAAGCTGTTCTTTCCATCTGGAATAGCCTCGCCATCTTTCCTGCTCTGGCCCCTAGTCAGTCAGCCTATAGACGACAATTTGCAAGCAATTCCTCCACACTGCTCCTGCCCATTCTCATTAGCATTTGTAACTATTTATTCAATATAGGTCCAGCAATTTATATGTCTTTTTCCTAGCAAAGAGTTCAGGTGTTGCTATAGGATGAGCATCAGCCATTTCTACCAGTCCCTCCCAGGAAAAAGTGGATGCTCTCTGCTCCCATAAAGATGGATAGCTTCAGAAACCCTATCTAGGGTCTATATGAGTCAGACAAGACTCAATGGCACTGGGTTTTATTTTGTTTTTTATTTTAATATTGCCTTGAAGTGATAGGTAGTGCAAATGGTTAACCACTTAATGAATAACTAGAAGATTGGAGGTTCAAACCCACACAGAGACTCCTCAATGATATGCATGTCAATCTTCAGAAAGGTCACAGCGTTGAATACTCTACTTGGGATATATGGGTACACCATGTGTTGGTATTGACTTGATGCCAACCAACAAGCAAATAACTCATTTGCTCCAACAGGCACCATCTATCAGGTGGCAAACTCTGTAAAGCTCGGAAATGTGCCTTATTTTTCTTCATTTCTTACCAGTTTCTAGTGCATGGCTTCCCACATTGCTCATTAAATAACACTGGCCCACACACATTTGGGGTCTTCAAATGTTAGGCTTGTTTCTGGGTGTAGTTGACCTGCTGATTTCAGAAAGGGTACCAGATGCCCCTTATCAACTCTCATTTTTGAAACACAGAACATATGCCATATATCACTCTCTACTCTGCTCACCCATAAAAAAAAATCTGTATATTTTAATGTTGTGCTAGCTAGCCTGAGATAGAGGAAGTACACACTGGCTTTGTTTAAAGTAGTTTGTGTTGAACTAAACATTTAGGTCAAGTTCTACTTCACATGATGTCCTTTCACCCAAAGATATATTTGAACAGTGCAAAGTACATGAACTTGGAATATTCCCCAAATGTCATTTCACCTTCACCAGGCAGTTCCCCTTTGTTATCTTAAAGGGAGCCAGAAATGAGTTACTGTACACTAACTAAGGACCCTTGATGGCAGAGTGGGTCATATATTTGACTGGTAACCACAAGGTCAGGCACTGGAGCCCACCAGCCACTCTGCAAGAGAAAGATAAGACTTTCTGCTCCCATAAAGATTTACAGCCTCAGACCCCCACAGGAGATGCTCTGTTCTACAGCATCACGATGAGTCAGACTGGTAGTGAATTTGGTACAATAAATAGAGGTTCACATGTTCTGAACCCCAAGATGGGCTTGTTAGTGTTCAAACTTCTTTATTACAATTAACATGTTCCAGTAAGATGGCATAACTTCCCTACCTGTGCACAAAAACTCTTAAAAGAAAAGTTAGAATTTTTCTTATAAAGAAGCTTTTAATTTTTATTTTAACATGAACTATCCATTGACATCTTCTTATTAAAATGTGTTCTGAAATGTTTACTGCATGCTTTGAAGAACACAAATTTAGATCTTCAAAATATTGATAAAAGTTGTTATGAAGTTTTACATTTTGACACTCTCTAAATTGCCCTCGACCATCCACATGTTTTTTCAATTTTCCTTTTTGTCTTCCACTCCTGTCTGCTGTCTCTGGCTTTGCAGCATCCAACTTATAGTCTCTGTATATACCGCACCGCTTCCCATCCCCCAAAGAAAAACTCCCTGCCCTCTAATCGATTCTAGCTCATAGCATAGAAAAAACTGCTCCTTTGGTCTTCCAAACCTTTAAATATTTTAAAGGTTGCAGAGGGACTTGTGGATTCGAACCACTGACCTTACAATTGGCAGTTCAATGTGTAACCGACTAGCGACTATGGGTCCATACATAGATTTCCTTGGAAGTCTCTTAATACCTAATTCTTTTTCAAGTATTTCTTACCTTTTTTTGGCCTTATCCTGTAATTTGTGGGTTTGGATGATCTCATATTAAAAACTAGGATGATAAGCAAATAAATTAGTATAACTTAATAGCAGAAAATATAATGGGGTACCAAGAAGCTAGAGCGGATGCCATCTATCCAATGCAATTTTCTGAATTGGTGCCCCAAGTAACCCCAGGAATAGACCTCAAAACCCAGACACAAGAAAAAAAAATCTATTGGGTTGTGTAATGAATAAGGAACTCTGGAGATGTAGTGGTTATGAGTTGGGCTGCTAATGATAAGATCAGAAGTTCAAACCACCCACCACTGCATGGGAGAGACATAGCTTTCTACTCCTATAAAGTGTGACAGTCTCAGAAACCCACAAGGGCAGTTCTATTCTGCCTTATGGGGTTGCCGCGAGTCAGCATCAATGGATGGCAGTGTGTGAGTTTGTGTGAATGCAATGAATGAAAGTCAAATTCACTGCCATCAAGTCGAAGCCAACTCATAGCAACCCTAGATAGGACAAGGCAGAACTTTCCCTGTGAGTTTCTGAGACTAACTCTCCCCAGGAGCAGAAAGCTCATCTTTCTCACACACGGCTGGCTGGTGGTTTCCAACAGTTGACCTTTGGTTTGGCTAGCGGTCCACCTCGTAGCCATGAGACCACTAAGGCTTCCAATGACTGAAAAGGAGAGAGGAAATAAAAAAAGGGATCGGGATTAGAACAGAAGGACCCTCAGGGACAGGCATGCATGAAAGAGAAGGCGTGGCCATGCTTCTGAATATGGCTAGTTGGAATGGGTCGTGGTTGGTGAAGAACAGGTGTTTGAAGAATAAAGATAAGGAAGAATGAAGAAGATGGGGTTATGGGTACTGTAAGATGTTCATATTGGAAAACAGAATCTGCCTGGCACAAACTCATGGATGCATATAATCCGGGCCTCTTAGGCACAGGCAAATTAGCAGAAAGCAAAAGAACAAAGCAGGCAAGCAATTGCCATGGAATTGATTCTTACCCATGGTGCCCTCAGGTGTGTCAGAGTAGATCTCTGCTTATTTGCATCCCTGCCCCTACTGCCCTGAAGTTGTCATCCAATCGACCATGCATCCCAACCTTTCAATCAGCAGCTTAGTGCATTCATTGTTTACATCACCGGGGAGACAAACCAGAGGGTAAAGTCTTTCATCAGCAGGAAATGATCATTCTGCCCACTTACAAAGCACATGGCTCCTCATGTACCTGGTCTTCTCTGTGCTTAGACACTGTTTCTGCTCGTCTATTGGCTGAAGCCATAGAGTGGGCCCTTAACTGATAGTCTGGCGAGGCACCAACGCGTGCTCCCATTCACGTTCAGAGTCGATATGATGGACAAGGGGCTGTTTTGATTAATGAGATTTCTTGAGCCCTTAATTATTCTTTTCATATATTAGACTGTTCCATCAACTTGTGCTTTCAGACACACACAGGAAAATGAACATGAAGAATACACTCTAACGAAATTTGGGGCCCTCCTTTTGATGTTGCCCTCACTGGTCTGTCAGTCCATCCTGCTACGGAGGCTTGTGTGTTGCTGTGATGCTGGAAGTTGTGTCGCTATAGGTTGAATCCTACTCAATGGTATCTAAGAGCAACCGCAACTCCCCCCACCCCACTTTGGTTGCTCATATGCACACACGCATTTATTATGTTTATTCCTGAACTCTAAGCTCTTCTCTCCTGTGCTTTGCATGTGCCCTATGTCTCTCTGTCCCTGCTTGGTCATCAGCCCAGGTCAAGTCCCAGCATCTGAGAGCCAAAGGACTGTTACAGGTGGAAAAACCCAGAGCTGCCTGCTTCAATTCTCAGCTAGCCACTTTCGATGAGGCCACTGGCCTCCTCCTCTAGCCTGTGCACAGAGAAAATGCCAGGCAAACGTAAGCTCATTATGTCTAGTCAGGGCTCTGTTGGGCCCACTCACCAACTAACTAAACTCACTGCTGTGTTAGTCCGGGTAGATTAGAGAAACAAATCCATAGAAACTCAGATGTGTAGAAGAGAGAGGTTTATATACAAGAGCAATTGCATATTGAGGAAACATCCCAGCCCAGTCCAGATCAAGTCCATAAGTCCAATAGTAGCCCATATGTCTGATACCAATCTCTAAAGTCCTCTTCTGACTCATGAAACACATGCAATGACACCGAATTCAGGACAATCACAGGCCAGTGGGTAGAAAGTCTTTGGATCCAGTGGCGTTGTAAGCATCTCAGCACTGGCAGGGGTCTCATGTGGCTCCTTCTATTCCCAGGACTGCATCAGGGTAGGTCCATGTGGCTTCTCCTGAGAATCATGGGAAATCCTGTATTTCTTCCTTGGAAGCGGGAGACACATCGCTCTCTCTGCTGACTCCTTGGTGGATGCTCTACTGACAAGACACGTGGAACTATGCTAGTGCCATGACCTGGAGAAGCCATGTGGAGACCCCTGCCCGTTGCTGAGATGCTTCTACTGCTGCTGCATTCAGAAGACTTCCAACCCACTGGCCTGTGCTCTTTCTGCATTCAGAGTCATTGCATGTGTTTCGCGAGTCTGAAGAGGACTTTATAGATTGCTATCAGACATATGGGTTAACATTGGACTTATGGACTTGATATGGACTAAGTTGAGATGCTTTCTTTTTTTCTAATCATTTTATTAGGGGCTCATACAACTCTTATCACAATCCATACATACCTCAATTGTGTAAAGTGCATTTGTACGTTCATTGCCCTCATCATTCTCAAAACATTTCCTCTCCACTTAAGCCCCCGGCATTAGGTGCTCATTTTCCCCTCCCTTCCCGCTCTCCCCTCCCTCATGAGCCCTTGATAATTTATAAATTATTATTTTGTCATATCTTGCCCTGTCTGACGTCTCCCTTCACCCACTTTTCTGTTGTCTGTCCCCCAAGGAGGAGATGCTTTCTTAATGTACAATTACCCTTTATATAAAACTCTCATACACATATGAGTTTCTATGGATTTGTTTCTTGGATTCATACCTTGTACATTCCAAGTTTTAATGATTACTTGATGTTAGAAGCTGTTTCTTCCCATTTCGAGTCATGCTTCATCGGCAAATGAAGGTCTCTGATGCTTTACTCCTGCAGGCATCATTCCATCTACGTCATTATGATCGCCTCTGCTTTGAGTGCCGTGTAGTGTGTTTCAACTCGCAGTAACACCCTCGGTGGTTAAGCTTGAGGCCATTGTTGCAGTGCTCTGTCAAGCCCTCTCGGTCAGGGTCTTCCTCTTTTTCGCTGAACCTCTGCTTCAGCGTTCAGTGATATTGTGTTCATTCTGTTGCTCAAATGTCATGATCAACTGTTACAGTATTTCCCATTACCCTTCACAGATGCTCGGTATCCGCTATTGGCTTCGCTTATGTGATGATGGGAGAATCACTGATTGTACACAGTGGTGCTTTCCCATCAAATGGGACCACCTAGATCACGTTCATAATGTGTTTCCAGACTCTTCATAAGCAAATGGCAGAATAAGACTGTTTCGTATGTTCTTTCATTATACTAAAATGAAAACCGCTTTCATTATGCCTTGAAGAGGAACCATTTAGTTTCCTACAGAAAACGGAATATTTGAAAGGCAGTGGGCAGAGAGCTCAGTGCTGTACAATTGCATCCGTCGTCCGTAGGAGGTTGGGAGCAGTCAGCTGGTGGGAGGAAGAGGGGCAGCGTTGGAGACAGGAAGATTGGACAGGATGAACCCTTTCCACCCCCATGTTGCTCACCCCTAGCTCACAGCCTGATGAAGCATCTACATTTGGCACAATATATTTAAGATTCACTCAAGACGATGGCAGACCATCCAAGCACAGAACTATGGTGTTTGAACAGGAAATGTTAGACCTGCCAAACTAGCCAGGGTGGATCTAAAAAAAAAAAATCCCTCCCCTGAACCTGTTGTAACCTTCCCTGTTGTAAAGCCCTCGCAAGTATTCTGCCCTGCCACCACTTCTGCTTCACTAGACTGGCTTCTTCTTGTTTAGAACACTTGCATGATAGTGTGCTAAGTTGGCAAGGGGTGTTAGAGATCATTTTCAGAAAGAGATATACTCAGCACTGCCCCGGGAATGAAAAATCAGTGTACCATAGCCCATCCTCCAGGATAAAGTGTAGGCATCTGTTTTGCAGCCCCTCCAGGACAAAACGGATGTAGATCAAGCTGTGTGTGGTAAAAAAATGTGAAACAAAACATTTGTCATTTAACCATTTTTAGATGGACATTAATTACATTTGCCATGTTGTGCAACTATCACCGCTTATCCATTCCAAATGTTTGCATCCCTTGACCAGAAACGCAATTCCCTTACACAATAACTCCTTAGCTCCCCTATCCCTGGTAACCAATAGTAATAAGCATTTTTGTTTCTCTGTGTTTTCCTAGTTTTAGTATTTCATATCTGTGTGATCAAATAGTATTTGTCCTTGTGTGTTGGACTTTTATTTTTGCTCAGCATATTTTTCCAGATGCATCCATGTTGCGCCATGTCTCAGGGCTTCGTTTTCCTTCATGACTAATATTCATTCCACTCTATGCATCTAATAGTGTTAAATCCACCCATCGGGTGACAGACACTTTTATTTCACATTTTGGCTAGGGTAAGTAGTCCGGCAATGAGCATGGAGATCTGTTTGAGCTTCTGTTTTCAAGTCTCTTGGGTGTAGTCATATGATTAGGGGTGAAATTGCTGGTTCCTATGGCAATTCTATGTTTAATGTTGGAGGTATTGCCCAACTTTTCACAGTGGCTGAGTCACCATACTGCCCAACCAGCAGTGCATAAGGAGTCCAGTTTCTTCACATTGATGTCAGGTCTGGTTATTAGCCATCCTAATGGGTAGGAAGGAACCCTGGTGGCATAGTGGGCTATGGGTTGGACTGTTAACCACGAGGTCAGTAGTTTGAACACACAAAGCACTTCCTCAGGAGACAGATAAAGTGATCTCTGAAAACTTACAGCCTTGAAGCCCCCGGGAGCAGTTCTACTCTGTCCTGTAGGGTTGCAATGAGTCAGAATTGACTCGATGGCAGTTGGTTTGGTTTTATGTAATGAGTTTTGCTACGTTTGTCCTTAATGATGTCGAGCATCTTTTCATGGGCTCAATTTGTCTTTCTCAGAGATGGCTTCTGTTGTTGTTCGATGCCATCTAGTTAGTTCCAACTCATCGCAACCCCATAATCAACAGCACAAACCACTGGCCTCTTCACACTCATCACGAGGGCTGCATCCACCCATCCTGCTGAGGGTCTTCCTCTTTGTAGCGAACCCACTACTTTACTAAGCATGATGTCTTTTTCCAGGGACTGGTCCCTCCTGACAACATATGCCAAATGCATGAGGCAAAGATGCTTAATGGTACATCATAAGCACACTCCTAACTCAGAATGAGGCTTCAGACTCAGGTGGTGTAATGATCCTCATGGTTGGACAGGAGCTGTACTGCAGATGTTCTCATGAAAGAGTAAAAAGTCACCTGAGTAGACTGGCTTAAATAAAATCAATTTTGATGTGTGACTTGAGATAGATTCTCTGTTCTAGGCCTGTGTTGATCCTTAACTCTATCAAAAAATAATTTCAAGAGCTATAGCAATTGGCCTCCATTCTCTTCTTTACGGCTCCTACCAATGTGAGGATTTATATTTGCTTATTTTACAGATCCAGCTATCAAGCAAGAATTGAGACCCAGAAATCAACGCATCAGAGAAGAGGCCTTACTTAAAACTGGACATTGTGCCGACATTGGCCAGGGACAGAATGGGCTTCCCTGTCCCTAGAATCACCTCACCTGGTTTCTCCATGGGCCTGTTTCATGAGCATTTGCTTGCTTAGCTCATTGCAGTTACTCACAAAATAAACCACATTCCTTATGCGCTGCCTAGACCATTTGTGATCGATGACTCCATGGCTTGAATCCCTAAGGGTACAGTTTTATCCTGTGATTTTGCCTTCAGATTCTAGGCTGCTTTGGGGCAAAGACTTCAGTTTTATATCTTGTCTTCTGTAAACTTGTATGAGACCACTTAGCTGTGATTCTCTCCCTATTCTCTTCTGGGAGAGCTGGTGGGTGTACTGGGTTATGTGTTGGGCTGCCAACTGCCTGGTGAGAGGTTTGAAATAACCAGCTATCCGAGGGAGAGAAATGAGACTTTTGATTCCTGTAAAGAGTTACGGTTCTAGAAACCCACAGGGGCAGGTCTACCTTGTCCTTCAGGGTTGCGATGAGTTGGAATTGACTCAATGGCAGTGAGTTTGGGTTTTGTGGGGGGAACCCTATTACACACACACATATTGAATGATACAGGAAGGCATCAAGAGAAGATGAAAAAAATACATAAGAGTCACTGTATCAAAAAGAACAGGCCAACATCCCACCATTTCAGGAGGTAGCCAATGAGCAAGATACAATGATGCTGAAGGCAGACGTCTAACTGCACTGAATGCATTAGCCAAAAACAAGGCTCCAGGAATTGATGGAATATCCATTGAAATGTTTCGGAAAGCTGAAGCCGCACTGGAAGACAGCTACCTGGCCAACTGACTAGAAGAGATCCATATTTATGCCCATTCCAAAGAAAGGTGACCCAAGAGAATGCTCAAACCACAGAACAATATTGTACACAAGTAAAATTTTGCTTAAGATCACCCAACAACAGATGCAACAGTGCATTGGTGGGGAACTGCCAGAAGTTCAGGCTGGATTCAAAGAGGACGTGGAACAAGGGATATCTTTGCTGGTGTCAGAGGGATCTTGGCTCAAAGCAGAGAACGCCAGAAAGATGTTCATTTGTGTTTCACTGACTAAGCAAAGACATTGGACTGTGTGGCTCATAATAAACTGTGGTAACCTTGAGAAGAATGAGAATTCCAGAACACTCTATTGTGCTCACGAGGAACTTGCACAAGGATCAAGAAGCAAGTGTGCGGACAGAACAAGGGGATACTGTGTGGTTTAAAATCAAGAAAGGTGTTGTATCTTCTCATCATACTTGTTCAATCTATTGCTGAGCAAATCACCAGAGAAGCTGAATTACATGAAGAAGATGAGGCATCAGGATCAGAGAAAGGCTTATTAACAGCCTGCTGCATGCAGATGATACAACCTTGCTCCCTGACAGTGAGGAGGATTTGAAGGACTTGCTGATGAAGATCAAGGATTGCAGCCTTCAGTATGGATTACAGCTCAATGTAAGGACATTCATTGTCAAGGATTTTGTCTTACTTGCATCCACAATCAATGCTCATGGAAGCAGCATTCAAGAGAACAAAGGATACATTACATTAGGTAAATCTACTACATAAGACCTCGAGAATTGAAGAGCAAAGATGTTACTTTGAGGACTAAGGTGTGCCTGAACCAAGCCATGGTATTCTTCATTGCACCATATGCATGTGAAAGTTGGGCGTTGAATCAGAAAGACCATAGAGCAGTGGTTCTCAACCTGCCTAATGCCACCACCCATTAATGCAGTTCCTCATGTTGTGGTGACCCCCCAATCATAAAATTATTTTTGTTGCTATTTCATAACTGTAATTTTGCTACTGTTATGAATCGTGAAAAGGTTGAGAACCGCTGCCATAGAAGAATGAATGCATTTGAATCACGGTGTTGGAGAAGAATATTGAAAATACCAAGAACTGCTAAAAGGGCAAATCGATCTGTACTGGAAGAAGTACGGCTAGCGTGTGCTCCTTCGAGGCAGGATGGCGAGACTTTGTCTTACATACTTTAGACATATTGTTTGGAGAGACCAGTCTCCCTGGAGAAGGACATCATATTCGGTCAAGTGGAAAGGTGGCAAAGAAGAGGTTGCCCCTTGACGGGATAGACTGACCTGGTGGCTGCATCAATGGGCTCAGGCACAAGAACAATCATGAGGTTGGTGCAGGGCTGTGCAGTGTTTGGCTGTCTTGTACATAGGGTCGCTGTGGGTTGTAACTAATTCAATGGCACCTAACAGCATTATGTGCAGAGAGGAGCTCTTGGCCCATTGCCCTCCCCACAGGCTGCCAGAGCCAAGATGAATTGGTTTGTGTAATGAATGACTGAGATGTGCCTTCCCCCAATGAATGGTTGCTAAGCCCCCTGTGACCTCTGGCAGGCAGGAACTCTCATCTGATGCTTCTGTGGGTGAGCTCAAGCGATGATCGGTCTCCTTGTCCCCCTGAGATGGTCTTGAGTCTGAACTTAAGTTTATGTAACAGGATATAAGGGAAATTATGTGCATTCTTGGGTGAAAATTCAGAGGAGGCCTGGTTTACCAACTTGCTGGAGCCTCTCTTCATATGGAGCTTTCTCTAGATCACGAGGCTGGGACCAGCCCAGACCATTCCTCAAAGCCACGGGAAGCCCATTTCAGGGGCAACGGGTTTCTTCCCATTTCTGACTGTTCTGAGGGCAAATGTGAGAAGGTAGCTGAGGAGTTCAAACAACAAAGTCCCAACATGTAAAAGTCTTACAAGGCACCTCTTCTTGTTGTCTTCTACTGCTGCTGCTGCTGCTACTGACTGCCAACGAGTCCATGCTGGCTCATAGTGACCCGGGAGGACAGGGTAGAATTGCCCCTGGTAGTTGCTGAGACCCTAACTCTTGACAGAGGGTCCAAAGCCCCATGTTTCTTCTCTAGAGGATCAGGCTGGTGGTTTCAAACTGCTGACCTTTGGGATCTCAGCCCAACACAGAGTTCTAGAAACAACAGAAAAAAAATCAAAGAAGTCTGACTGCTTTTAATATTTCCAATAAAAAGTAGTATTTGTAGCAAATGAAAGAACTTTATTCAATCTCCTAGAAAACAGCTGGTAGATGGAAAAAAGAAATAAAAAAGGAAGGTGGTGATTCATTTTCCAAGTGCCTCACCTTATAAAATGTCAGTGTGATCCTCTTTAATGTTCCAGTGAAGGGGGGCTCAGTGTTTCGCATGAAGCTGAGAACATCATATTCCTGAGCGTGCCAAGTTGTGAGCCAGGCTCAGCATTCTCAACCCCTGCTGTGTATTTTGGGGATTAACCATGATAGATTCATGGGGGAGATTTCAAATGGGCAGAACTTTTTAATTGATTAAAAAAAAGGTTTCACCTCCTTTTTTGACTGGCTTTTTTTGTTCCTCTGGTACCTTCACCCGAATGGTGAGCTATTCCCCTCCACCCTCCTTTTAGAGAAAGGGGTTAAGAAAATGATGTTGACGAGAGTAAGGCTGGTCAATACTTTTAAACATCACTAAAGAATTCACGAGGGTGTCCGTCCATAGTTGTGCTGTGAGCTGGATTTGCTCTCAACACTAATAAAACAAAACAAAAACCCATTATTAGGGTTTGGTAGTGGGGCGGCAGGTGGACATTGGGCTCATAGTTGATTCTGGCTCATAGTGAAATGATATAGGGTTTCTGAGGCTGTAAATCTTTATTGGGGCAGACAGCCTCCTGTTTCTCCCTCAGAGTGAATGGTGGGTTTGAACTGTCGACCTTATGATTAGCAGTCCATCACTTACCAGGGTTTTTAATCATTTATACAGCCATAGTTTGCCTCATAATCATGGCTGTTCAAAATGTGCACCATGTAACAGTTAAAACTGAACCTAAACAGTTGCAGTCACGTGGACTCTTGGCGACTTCGTGGGATTCAGAGGAGGACTATGTTCCACAGGGCTTATGGTGCCTGGGGTTCTTTTTTCTTTTGGTTAGTGGATCTCTATAATTTTCTCCCGGGTACCTCAGGGTAGACTCAAACCACCTACCTTTCCACTAGCAGCTGAGCAAGTGAACGGTTCACATGGGACGGGGCAGTTAATAACTAGCAGTGGGCCTTTCCTCATCCTAAGTAAAAGACAATGAAGACCCAACCCAACCCCCAGAAACCCCGCAGAATAAGCAAGACAAGTAACCCCTGAGACTAGCTAGTCGTCAAGGCTGGCAACCAAGAAAGAAAAAGAAACCAGAGGATAGCCAACCTTTTTTTTTTCTTTTCTTTTTTTAATTAGAGTAGATTATACTTCCAAACTGGATACACTAGAAATTGGCAATGCAACATAAGATGCAAAGGGATATACCAGTTACTGTCAAAATGACCCTGTACAGCCTTGTAATGCAAAAAGCTTTATACAATACAAATTTTCAGTAATGTACACAAACCTTGACAGCATGATCATCTGAACGTCACGTGAGGCATTAAAAAAGGGCAGGAGAGAAAGTGCGGAGAGCTCTAACTGCACTACACTAGGGGACAAGCTAGCTTTCATGGACCAATGCATAGTGGCAACAGAATTGGAGTTAGTCGGTAGGTGAATTGCTCAAAGACGTTAGTGTTTTACACGGAAAGGATATCTATGGAATACATCCTTCCCTGAGTATCAAACTGCAAACCAAGTTCAGGGGCACATATTCATCTAGATGGAGTCTGAAAAATGCAGGATATTTTTTATTAATAACAATAACAATAATAATAATATAAAAAGTCAAACAAACTCCAAACACCTTTTCTCACTCAGAAATTTTTTTATAATTTACCAGAAAGATCGATGACTCTTTCCAAAGTGCTAGAAAAGTCGCCCAATTACATTAAGCATGACAAAGTCATTCAAATACAAGTTCGGTGGCGAGCAGTGAAATGCATGGCATTTGAGCAGTAAACGTCTCCTCCCATTGCCCCTTCTTCTTCTAGAACCCCCCTATTGCACACGTGGCACACTGTGAAACCCACAAGCCTGGTTGCCAGGGCCACCCACGCAGGTTTTCAACCTGCTGGTGCTAAGCACACCTCCTCCAGGGGCGTCCCGGAGGACCACTGCCTGCCATCACTGACCTTGCCATTTTGAAAGCACATCATTAGCCGAGTGGCACATTCTCCATTAGATGGGGACAAAGACACTGCTTTTTTTTTAAAAAAAGGAAAAAGAAAAACCCAGCCTACCCGCAGGTCCAGTATTCTTGGAGTGTTCATCCATAACTGTCTCTAGTGTCTGAGACACTGGCAGGGCGCAGTTGAATGGGGCTTCCAACGTGGCCCAGGACCAACGTCTCTGCGGGGAGGCGTGACCGTAGGGGTGGAGGTTGCCTGCCCTAGCTGGCTCAGTCTCCCGCCCCACCCCACCCCACCCCAGGAAGCTCCTTAGTGTAAACAGGTTTGCCAGGGCACCCAGCAGTCGCCCCCCGGAGGCTGGGTGACTGGCAGAGGGAGTTTCGCACACCTGCCAGGTCTGGGGAACGGAGTTGGGTGCAGATGAGAGGAGACCCAGGGCTGGACACACAGCACAGTCTCTGGCTTTTGGGGGGAGCTGTACTAATTCAGAAGGGTTTTCTGTGATGCAAACTGACCAGAGGAAGAAAATGAGGGATACCTTTCTTTCCCCCTGGTAGAACAGACAAAACCAAACCAAACCACATCCCGATGCTTGGACAGCACAGGAGGGCACACAGCAACACAGTAAGAACGCATCCCTCCAGCACACTAGTTCTTCAAGAGATAAATATATAAACGTCTATACTCCAAACTGCCCATCATTAGACAAAGCATGTTTTTCCTCCTGTTTCATACTGGAGACTCTCGTCTTAAAAATACAATGGCAATGAATGTGTTCCGCCCGAGATTCCCTTGCCTTAATCTTTTCTTTTTAAACCACCCAGTGCCTTGGCAAAGGGTCAAGCAACCGATCCCAATCTGCTTCCTGCTGCAATAAAGTGCTGCACATAACTTGCCATTTTAATGACCATAAAAATAAGAGCTTTGACAAAGTACAGTTACTCTCCTAGCAGCTTCCATTGACCAGGCGAGAACAAAATGACATACAGAAGCAGAGATAACAGGAAGGACAGCACGTCGCCAGAGGGTCTGCAGAAACAGTGGACACTTCTGGGGGGAGAGGGGGGGCCCCGTGAACTGAACCATAAGAGTAAAGAGCACCTTTTTTGTTGTGTCAAAGAGGTCGTGACTAGATTTTCAAACATAGAGTCTACTGGGTCCATATAAAAGGTACATTTTTCTTCCTTTTATTTTCCTTTTTTTTTTTTGCAGATGAGAAACAAAAATTAGTGCAAGACCAAAGCACTGTGCAAACTGCCGTTTCTTTTTTTTTTTAGTCTGAGCATTTATACCCAGATTTATCCAACACCCTACCCCCCCGCCCGCCCCCACCCGGTTTGTTTGTTTTTAATCTCCTTGGCTGGATTTTTCAACCCTAAAATGTTTCACTCATAGTTTTCCCCCCTTCCTGCAAACAAATGGTAGTCACTGAATGAATACATCATACATATATATATATAAAATCTGCCCTTAAAAAACGATGTGTGTAACTGTACACATTGCCTACATGTGGATGCACACACCTCTGACATTTGGTGACATGGGCTGCAGTGCTGCGAGATCTGCCCAAGATGGGTCGCTTGATTCCTGTCTTCTTCTGAAGCAGAGCCGGCTGGGCCCAGGGTGGCCGGCGCTCTGGGGTAAATTTCCAGCAGCACTGTAGCCGTCTACTGAGCCTTCGCCAACTACGCCCGGGCCTGGGCTCTCTGCAGCAGCACGGCCAGAGGGGGAGGCCTCGGAAGAGCTCCGGGAGGAGACCCGAGTGGAGGAACACACCCAGGGGGGCAAAGCACGCTCATCGCTATGTCAGGGAAGCCAGGACCACCGCTATCCCGGGACGTCTGCCTCAGGGCCTTGCTCTTCCGACATCCACAGATACCCTCGTGCCCCACTCACTCAACAGAAAACCCAAAGCACCGGCAGGTAAACCTCCCAAGTGCTGACTGCTATTAAGGACACTCTGTGAGGGCTGAAGCAGACACCATTCCTTTGCCAGGGCAGAAGGGAGGAAGGGGTGAGAACGGGAGGCAGGTAGCTGGGAGGCATGCCTCTGAAGGTAGAAATAGGCAGTAGGTCACCTCTCTGGAGATTGAATAAAGCAGCTTTCATGTCAATGCAATAGTATAACACACCGAACCAATTCTCTATTCCTTACTAAAGATATACAGTACACATGGTTCAGACCCGGAGGGGGTCTGCGAGTTTTGCAGCAACATACACCTGCTGGGGTTGTTTTTAAGTTTTATGGTTTTTTTTGTTTTGTTTTATGTTCTTGTTTGTCTCTTTGTTTTTGGTACCGAGCCCAGCTGCCCTCAGACAGTCTCTGCTCTTTCTCTTAGTCCCAGGTAGGCGAGGAAGGAGTGCTTGGGTGAAGGGATGCTGGGAGGTGCAGTCTGAGGTCGGGGAGGGTGGAATGTGAGATCCAAGTGGTTCTTGGGGAATAACATGGTCAAGGGAATGAGATGGGCAAAATCCGAGTTCCGATACTTGTCAAAGCGCAAAGGGGAGCCGTTGAAGGCCAGAGCCTTGAGTGCCAGGTTGGGCTCTGAGCTGCTCCCGTGGGCGGCCGACAGGGCCACGGTCTGCAGAGCCTGGGAGGCGGACATGACCGACAGGGGCGACAAGAGATTCCGGGAGCCCCCCACGACGAGCAGCGGGGCCCCGGGGCCGGCGGCCTCTCTGGGCGCCGGGCCCTGGCCCTTCTTGTCCTCCTCGGGGCAGTCCCCACTCTGGTGCTTCTTGACGTGGCGGCTGAAGACGAAAGGGTGTGTGGTCTTGAATGGGCACTCTTCGCAGCTGAAGGTCTGGCGCGGGGCGTGCTTCAGCTTCTTGTGCAGGTTGAGATTGTCCTTGCGCTTGCAGCTGTAGCTGCACTGGTCACAGTGGAAGGGCCGCTCGCCGGTGTGGACGCGCACGTGCTCGATGAGCTTGTTGGCCGTCTTGGACAAGTAGCCGCACTGCTCGCACTTGTAGTGGTTGCCAAGGCGGTGCTCTCGGGTGTGCGTCTCCAGCTCCAGCTGGTTGGCCTTGACCGTCTGGCAGATGCGGCACTTATACTCCATCTTGTAGTGGGTCTTGAGGTGGCACTCCATGGCGGCGGGGCGGTTGGTGGAATAAATGCAGAATGGGCACCTGCCGGGGGGAGGAAGCAACGGACGGGAGGTTCAGCCGGGGAGGGTCGGCGGCTGGGGGGGCGGAAGGGGCTGCTCCCCGTCCTCACCAGCCTCCCCCACGACCCACCCTCCGGACTCCGAGGCCTGGTCTGCCCAGCCCAGCCCTGTGGCCTCCCAGGAGCTGA
>NW_022109768.1:12931175-12940484 GCF_000313985.2 Echinops telfairi | reverse complement strand
GAGACCTAGCCCTCACGGCCTCCCCTCTACACGGGAGCAACACAAAGAATCGACTTTTCATGCACCACACCAAGCACACGCAGAAAGGCTAAGAGGTTGTAAAGAACAGCTTATAGGGGGAGAGCTACCTCCAGCAAACAGAAAGTCACAGGGGTCAGACTCGTGCTTATTAAAGGGTGGTTAGGATGTGAAAGCCTGTGTGTGTGTGTGTGTGTATGTGTGTGTGTGTGTGTGTGTGTATACACCTGTGAAGCAACATGGGCTATGCCAGGGGCAGTGAAGTCAGCCCACCCACCCTGTCTCTTAATGAGGGCTAAGGGGCCAAGGAACTGGAAGGCATTAGAACACGGTGTTATGTCCTAGAAATGACCGTGCTCTGACTGGGTCATCAAGTCTCACACATCGGCCCTGCATGGTGCAGCACGTGGGGCCTGTGGGCTCCCAGGAGACACTGATCGGGTAAGGCTCCACGAGGGCAGACTCTAGCCCAGCTCCATCCCTTCATCAGGCTTTGCCTGAACACCCAAGGACAGAGCCCTGGGCGCCACAGTGCTTCAGTTTCTCCATCTTTTATGGGAGGATACACAACTGTTCACCCCTGGTGGGGGCGGGGGCTGGCTAAGAGGGGTTGGGTGCGGAGGGTGTGTTTACAAAATCTGCTGAGCTTCTCTCTTAGAAGCTGCCTCCATAGAGTCAGTGGTTTATATGGTAATGGGAGTGTTTGCTCTCTTTACAACAAGAATGCAGATGCAAAAGTGGCTGCCTCGACTCTTCACTGGCCGCTGCGGGGCAGGGGCCAAGAGTGAATTGTCCTCTAAGGGTTTGGAGAGGTGTTCAGCAGAGCCCAACACGACCAAGTGCACCGTGCACTGCCTCCTCAGCGCCAAGCTCGCCGTTAGCCTTTGAACCTCAGCTCACAGAAGAGTGCACACGAGAGAAATATAAAGCCCATTCCCAGGTCAGTGCACACACAACCCCTATGCCAAGCTGGGCCTTACCTAGAGGAGTCTGACACTCACCACTGTCCTGAGCTACGGCAAAAGAAAAATAATAGTATAATCTTATTTGATCTGCATTATGAACAGGATATAGAGTACAAGCAGTTCCATCACAGAAAAGCAATTGAGACATCTGTCGTCTGTTTCATTTTAAGGACATTTCTGTGACCCACAGCTCCATCTTTCTTTCACGGCTCAGGCAGAGCACTAAGGGCTGGGATTCATCTCCAAGACATTCTCTCAGGCAAATGGGTTCTCAAGATATGGCAGAGGAGGAGTGGGGGAGGGAGGGGGGGAGGAGAAAAACAAAACAAAACAAAACAAAAACAAAGACTCACTGTATAGCCAGAAGGCATTATCAATTTTGTCAAAGTATTCTTCTACTTGGTCATCCTAGAACATAAACTATCACACAGGGACCGTTAGCACCGCACGGAAAGTGGCATCAGGGTTCACTGTGCATCCTCCCCAACAGGTTCACAGGTTGGGGTGTGGCGGGCCCCTGAGGGAAGCCACGACCAACCCCGGCAGGTGCCGTGAACGGAACCGGTGTCACTGGGCTCCTGGGAAGGGCTTCGAGGGCTGGTCAGACCACAGGGGGTGGGGGAGAGATTTTAAATTTTATTTTAAAGAGCATATAAATATTTAGAAAGGGACAGTGGGGGAACAGACCAAATTCAATTCCCGAATGAGCTCTGGTCAAGTAGTTCCCTTCCCTGGCTGTTTCACGAATCTTAACCATGCACCCTTCCCTCAGCCTCCTTAGGGCCCCGCCCCTTCTCCCACCTGAGCATCCCCAGCAGGGAAAAAGCGTGGGAGTGCTGTTCCCTGACTCCTGTTTGGGCAAGTTTCTGAGGAAGGTCTCCCCGGCCAGGCAGGGGAGCTGGCTCTCAATTGCCCCCTGACACTGGGCCCTCAGAGTCCTTCTGAGTCTGTCCCCCACTGGCCCTCAGCCAGGAGGGTTAAGCCACCACTCCAGCAGGTTATGTATGCCCTCTGATAAAGGCATCTTAGCCAGAAGTTTCCCACCCTTCCCATATGAAATGAGAGTGACCTTGTGCGTCTGTCTGTCTGTCCGGGCCTGACTGCAGATGCTGCTTTCTCTGTGCTGGGCCAAGTGCCTGGTTCAGGAGGAAATTCTGGATAGTGCTAGGAATTAGGTGTCTTGAGTGTGAACACTGCATTTTAATCTTTGTTTGCCCTGGAGCATCTATTATTAAGCCAGACACCCAGTGTGTATGCTAATAACCAATTGGTCTCACATGGGACCAGGTGGCTCCTTACGAATGATGCTACAGGTGATGTAGGTCCTGGGGCATCGGGGATGGCATGTGAGTAGCAGAGTTGGCTCTCATGAAGGCTCAACCTAGGAGGCCCCAATTCCAGCTCCTGGAAAGGCATGAGGTGTGCTTGCAGGAAGATGCAAGGTGAGTGATCTTGGCACGAGAAACCCTGCCTCCTGCATGCTCAAACTGCCCAGCCTCCAATTGTTGGGGTGGCGAGGGGATGACGTGGCGGTTACGCTCATTTAAAAGGCAGAGAGAAAATCATCCAAAACTACAGATGGTGAATTGCCATGAGAGGGGAGCGTTTTACACCTGGGGACACTAGCCTTTGGGTCCGTTATTGACCGAGATCAAGTCTGAATAGCATGTATTGGTGTAGGACGATTTCCTCCTTGCTGCCTGAACTCTCCCGGTATGGCTTCTCCCCCAGACACGCCCTGGATCCCAGAGGATCTAGGGGGCAGATTCTGCTGTGGGGCCTTCTGGGGAGCCCCAGAGGCACCTAACTCCCCATGACCACACTCCCTCACTCTAAGAGCCCAAAATCTTCAGGGGAGAGTCTGGGACAGGGAAGGGGAGGGGGCTTCAGTAACAACGCAGTAGAAGTTCTGTACTTGCTTTCCTTACTTGAGCCCACCGGTGGGGACAGTGTGGCATTTCTTATGCTCCAGCAGCTGTTCGGGGGTCTTCATGAACTTGTGGCACACGTCACATTCAAACATCCGGGTGATGAGGTGTATCTGCAGATGGCGCTCAAACATGTTCTTCGTCTTGCAGACAAAGTTGCAAAAAACGCATTCGAACCCTGCAAGGACCGAAGCTGGGTGTACAGGTGCATGGGGCAGAGGGACAGGAGGGTGGCAGTGGGGCCGAGTTCCCCCTTCCTCCCACCTCAGGCAGCGGCACCCCCGCAGCACTGTCCCCTGCACCTGCACGCTCAAGGGAGTTAAGTAGACAGCTTCAGGGTCACTGTCATCCAGTACATCCTGCTAGTCCTGAGGGATGCCAATCAAGCCCAAAGAAATGCAAATTACAGGTAACACACATGACGTTGTATGCTGGCCCTAACATGTGCTTTCTGATACCACGACTCTTGCAGGCCGCCCAGAGTGAGGAGGGCTGAGCAGCCCACACCCCCTCCTCCCTTACCTTTCTCTGGCTTCTCCTCGCTGTTCAGTGAGGGCTGGCTCCCCGGCAGCACCGAGATGACCAGCAGGTTGTTCCCACCCTTGTTTTTCTGAGAGCCATCAGAGTCGTCTTTGCTGTTTGCGGAATCACTCAGGGCTGAGAGGGACGAGGAGGAGGGGCTATTTGATTCGCTGGGGGTCTTCCTGTCTTCCCCTGGAAAACAGAAATAACCAAGGCCGGCTTCCTTAGCAGGATAAAGCCATTAGGATGACCGTGATTGGTGGACTGGGGGTTGGGGCAGGGCGGTGCATCACATCACATCGAGGCATGGAAATCCAGCGAGCACGGGGCTGCGTGTTCCAACTCCCCCAGGGCACTGAGCGGGGGAGGTCCAGACCCCGTGCACCTGTTGTGACCGCAACTCATTCCCTTGACAAGCCGTTACTGAGGCATCACAATAATTAGCGGAAAATGGCAATAGGTAACATAGACTGAACCTGTAACCAAGCTGTGGGAAGTGTAGTCTACTTTAAGCGCATTAGCTCACTGAATTCTCTAAGGCACAGCTATTTAAAAAAAAACCAATTTAATTGACACCTACTTCACGTGCCATACAATCCAACAGTTTAAGTGTACTCAAGGTTATGCGAGCACCACCACAATCAGTTTTAGAACATGCTCTTCATTCTTGCCCCCAGCCTCCCTTGCCATAACCATAGGAAGTTTTAATCTAGTAATTGTCTCTAGCTTTACCTACCCTGGAATTCACAGGAAGAAAACCATACCAAAAAATATCCTAACAGTGACAACAAAATAAAATACAGGGGAAAAAAATCTCAATTCAAGAGAAAGCAGAAGAGAAGAGAAACTAGAATAAATAAAAACAGGGTCAAAAGAAAACACAAACAATCAGATGTTCCACTTTCACCTAACTGCATCTGCAGCAAGCCACTTTCCCGTGCACTCGGTCTGAGGCAAGACCATTCACATGCCTGCTCCGGTTCCAAGGTTTCATCTGGGTGGGGCTCAGCGGATGGATGTGGGCTTTCACTGTCATCCATCAAACAAAGCATAACTATCATCCACTCCCAGGAAAGGGACGACGCTTTCTACTCCCGTAAAGACTTACAGTCTTATAAGGCCACAGGGGCAGTTCAATCCTATCCTGTGGGGCTGCTATGAGTTAGAATCAATTTGATGGCAGTGGTTGAGTGAGTATCAACTCCAATATTCCCTGGAGGTCATGGGGCACAGAGGACGTGGTCGGGAAGAGATCTGCGGGCAGCAGGTCTAACTCCACAGTCCATGCTCCCCTCAGGGCATTAGATGAAGTAAACAGGCACCCACAGAGCGGACTAATCATGTCAGTGGGTTATTAGAACCTAGGATCAGGAGACCTGTGCTCCCACCCAAGTAGAAATCAGGGGCTAGGTTTACCTTTCTTATTTAAACAACTGGAAAAAAATAATAAATTAGATGAACTCCTTTAGTGTTGGTCACAGCACCAATGAAGTTAGCCAAGGAAGACAAAAACCCCGGAGTGACAGGGAACAAAAGAGGTCAGCCCTCTAGTTTCCCAACATCCTGCCAGGCGAGCATCTCCTAGCTGCAGTGCACAGAAGAGAAGCCCAGGAGGAGTCCGAAGGACTCTGGTTTGAAGAAACAGAGCTCAAAGTATAGGGACAGAGCCCAACTCAACATGGCTAGACTACGTGGGCCGAGAACTGGAGAGGAGAGAATGGCGGAACTCGCACTCTGGTCTCCAGCAGAGTATGAATCAGAGTATGTGGGTGAAGAAACTGCGTAAGGCTGTGGGGAAAAAACCAAAACCCAATTCAAAAGACTTAAGAGAGCAATGTCTGGCGCATACACAGAGCTCGTAATACCAACAACCCCCAGCCACATTGGAAAAGAATTCAGGGGTACTGGGAAGAAAGGAGCCCTGGTGGCACAGTGGGTTAGGTGTTGGTCTACCAACCTCAAGGTCAGCAGTTCGAATCCATCAGTCAATCTGAGGGAGAATGATGAGGCTTTCTACTCTTGTAAAGAGTTGTCTTAGAAACCCACAGTGGCATTTCTACCTTGTCTTACAAGGTTACTATGAGTCAGTTATTGACTAGATGGCTGTAAGGTTTTTCTGTTTTTTTAAGTGAGATTGGTTAGAAAACTCAAGATCTTTTCATTTAAACCCCAAAATGAAACTTTCCTTTGATTCTGATTCAGCAAGGCCCGGTGATGTAGTGGGTCTTTGTTGTTGTTGTTGTTAATCATTTTATTGGGGGCTCGTATAACGCTTATCACAATCCATCCATCCATCCATTGTGTCAAGAACATTTGCACATTTGTTGTCATCATCATTCTCAAAACATCTACTTTCCACTTGAGCCCCTGGCATCAGCTCCTCATTTTCCCCCCTCCCTACCCATAACCTCCTCCGTCATGAACCCTTGATAATTTACAAGTCATTATTATTTGGTCATATCTTACTTCCAACATTTCCCTTCACCCACTTTTCTGTTGACCGACCTCCAGAGACGAGGTTATATGTAGATCCTTGTAATCGGTTCCCCCTTTCTACCCCACCTTCCCTCTACCCTTTCGGTATCACCACTCTCACCAATGAACCTGAGAAGTTCATCTGTCCTGGATTCCCTGTGTTTCCAGTTCCCATCTGTACCAGTGTACATCTTCCAGCTGGATTTATAAGGCAGAATTGGGATCATGATAGTTGGGGGGAGTTGTTGTTGTTGTTGCCAGGTACCATCAAGTTGGTCCTGACTCATAGTGACCCGGTCCTGCGCCATTCTCACAACCGTCCTTATGTTTGAGCCCTTTGCTGCAGCCACTGTGTCAGCCCATTTGGTCCACAGCTTCCTACTTTTCACCGTCCCTCTACTTTACCAAGCATGAAGTCTCTCTCAACACCGGTCTCTTCTGACAACATGTCCAAAGTATGTGAGACAAGATCTTGCTGTCCTTGCCACTAAGGGGCATTCTGGCTGTACTTCTTCCAGGACAGATGTTTGTGTTTTTTTTGGAAGTCCATGTGACTTTATAGATATTCTTTGTCAGCACCATAATTGAAATAATGAATGGACTATCACATGCATTTCTCCGGTCTTCTTTATTTAATGGACAACTTTCACATGCGTATGTGGCAATTGAAAATATCATGGATGATGGTGCCCGGCTATCAAAAGATATAGTGTCTGGGGTCTTAAAAGCTTGAAGGTAAATAAGCGGCTATCTAGCTCAGAAGCAACAAAGCCCATATGGAACAACATATCATGGAACAACATATCACGAGGAGTCAAACTGATCACGAGGAGTCGAACGGATCACTGAAGACAAATGGGTGCATAAGCAAAAGTGGTGAAGAAAGCTGATGGTGCCCGGCTATCAAAAAGTATAGCGTCTGGGGTCTTAAAGGCTTGAAGGTAATCAAACGGCCATCAAGCTCAGAAGCAACAAAGCCCACATGGAAGAAGCACACCAGCCTATGCAACCACGAGGTGTCGAAGGGATCAGGTGTAAGGCATCATCAGAACAAAAAAATCTTACTATAGTGAATGATGGGGGGAGTGCGGAGTGGAGACCCAAAGCCCATTAGTAGGCCACTGGAGATCCCCTTGCAGAGGGGTCTCGGGGAGGAGATGAGCCAGTCAGGGTGCGATGTAGCAATGATGAAAAATACAACTTTCCTCTAGTTCCTAAATGTTTCCTCCCCGCTCCCACTACCATGACACAAATTCGACCTTGCAAGTCTGGCTAGACCAGAGGATGTACACTGGTACAGATAGGAACTGAAATTACAGGGAATCCAGGGCGGATGAGCCCTACAGGACCAGTGGTGTGAGTGGTGAAACAGGGAGGGTAGAGGGAGAGTGGGTAGGAAAGAGGGAACCGATTACAAGGAACTATATGTGACCTCCTCCCTGGGGGATGGACAACAGAAAAGTGAGTGAAGGGAGATGTCCACAGGGCAAGATATGACAAAATACCAATTTATAAATTATCAAGGGCTCATGACTCATGAGGGAGGGGGGAGCGGGGAGGGAGGGGAAAAATGAGGACCTAATGCCGGGGGTTTAAGTGGAGAGGAAATGTTTTGAGAATGATGAGGGCAATGAATGTACAAATGCGCTTTACACAATTGATGTGTGTATGTATTGTGATAAGAGTTGTATGAACCCCTAATAAAATGATTTTTTTAAAAAGAAAAGAAAATATCATGGCTTGGGTCAGGCTAATATTAATTCTCAAATAAATGTTCTTGCTTTTAAACACTTTAAAGAGGGCTTTGCAGCAGATTTATCCAATGTGATGTGTCTTTTGATCTCCTGACTGCTGCTTCCATGAGCACTGACTGTAAATCAAATCAAGATGAAATCCTTGACTATTTCCATCTTTTCTCTGTTTTTCATGATGTTCCCTATTGGTCCAGTTGTGAGGATTTGGGTCTTCTTTATTTTGAATTGTAACCCATACTGAAAGTTGCAATCTTTGATCTTTGTCAGCAAGGGCTTCAAGTCCTCCTCACATTCAGCAAGCAAGATCATGTCATCTGCAAATCATAGGTTGTTAAGAAGCCTTCCTCCAATCCGAGTATAGCATTCTTTTCATATACTCTAGCTTCTTGATGGTTTGCGCAGCATACAGATTGAATAAGTATAGTGAGAGGATACCTGATGTACACCTTTCCTGATGTAAAACCCTTGGTCTGTTTACACAGCAGCTTCTCTGTCCATGTACAAGTTCTACAGGAGCACAATGAAGGGTTCTGGAATTCCCATTCTTCTCAAGGCTATCCACAGTTTGTTATAATCCACACAGCTGAATGTCTTTGCATAGTCAATGAAACACAGCAAACATCTTTCTGGAATTCTCTACCTTCAGTCTAAATCCATCACATATTAGCAATGATATCCCCTTATTCCACATCCTTTGCTGAATATAGCTTGGACCTCGAGTAGCACCTTGTCCATGTACTGCTGCAATGTACTGTTGGACGATGTTCAGCAACATTTTGCTTGCATGTGGAGAATGATGATTTTTAAAAATAGAAAGTAACTGGAATGGCCAAAATGTTTCCAACTTCGAGGAAAGATCATAAACCCACATATCCTAGAAGTTCAATGAATAACAAGTGAGTTCTAGTCAATTAAAATGACCCTTCTAGGGGAGGAAGAGAGAGTGCAGCACATCCTGGCCCACCAAGCCTTGAGGATATTCCCACTCAGAGCAACCAAACCACAGAGAAGACCATATAGCTGGCCCCACTATGAGACACGACATCCCTCACTGACCCATATCCCTACATTGGACAACACTGGAGACAAAGTGTGGGAACTGCACCTGATCTGATCCCACCACATGAGGCAAAACACTAAGGGCATGCAACAGAAGAGCAAGGGGAACAGAGCAATGAAGTCCCCAGGGAACATAAAAAAATAGATTTTGGAGCCAGGGCTTGGCGCCCCATCAGACCCACCCGGAAAACACTCCTAAAGGCCAAAAAACAGTCCTTGAACTAACTACAAGCTTTTTATTTTTCTTGTTGTGTTTTGTTTTTTTGTCATTGGATTATTGTTGTTTTGTTTTTTGTCATTGGCTTGTTCTTATTGTTTTGTTTTCTTTTATTGCTTGGTTTTGTTCTGTCTTGTTTTTGTGTATTATTATCTCCGCAGGTCCGTCTAAATAAGATAGGCTGGATGAACAATCTGGACGAGAAAACAACAGGACCAACAGTTCCGGGGGGACATGGGAGAGGGGGTAAAGGTAGTGTTGTTAACAAACCAAGGGACAAGGGAACAAGTGATCCAAATCAGTGGTAAGGAGGGTGTAGGAGGCCTGGTAGGGCGTGACCAAGGGTAATGTAACTGAGAGGAATTACTGTA
>NW_022109768.1:12924280-12930095 GCF_000313985.2 Echinops telfairi | reverse complement strand
GGTGGGGTAGAAAGGGGGAACCGATTACAAGGATCTACATATAACCTCTTCCCTGGGGGGATGGACAACAGAAAAGTGAGTGAAGGGAGATGTCCACAGTGTAAGATATGACAAAATAATAATTTATAAATTATCAAAGGTTCATGAGGGAGGCGAGACCGTGGGGACGAAGGGGAGAAAAATGAGGAGTTGATCCCAGGGGCTTAAATGGAGAGCAAATGTTTTGAAAATGATGGGGGCAATGAATGTACAAATGTGTTTTACACAACTGATGTATGTATGGATTGTGATAAGAGTTGTATGAGCCCCTAATAAAATTATTTTTTAAAAAATTAAAAAAAAATGACCCTTCTAGCCATAATTCCTTATATGATGCATTGTATTTCTGGGCTCAATCCGCCTGTGGCTATACTCTCATTTTGGAGGGCATTCAACGCTATACTCAGAAACAAGATTAGGGTGGTGTTCAGAGGTGACTTTGGTAGAAGGTGTGAACCAAGTGACACTCTTTTCCTTAGGGGCAGCTTTAGAGTCTCCCTTAGGAGAGGGTATGACTTAAAGACACCATCTTTTGCTTTCCTTGGATGGGGTACATCTATTGTCATTACTGCTCAGTTCTAACTCATATCACATCACCTAGAAAGGCAGACCTCTATCTCCTGACTGGGCTGTGGCAGAAGGAAGAAGACCAGCTGTGACTTTCAGACATTTTTGACTTTTGGCTCTGGTCCTGCATTTGACTCACCTAACCTTTGGCTTTGGGACTGAACAGCAGCCACTACCAGGTGAGACATTCCCTGAGTTTCTGTGGGACATTGCAGTGAATCACAGAACCTAGGGACATGAGAGAATATACTAAAGGAAGAAGTGTGTGTATGTGTGTGTATGGTGTGTTGGGGCAGTCATGGGAGGCAGAGAGTAGTGAGATGGAGCAGAATAGCATCTTGGAAGAGTTGGACATTGCAACATTTCCAACCTCCAACTCCTTGGGACTAGTCAGGTATTGTTTCTTCTAAATTGTTACCACACCAAGAACCAGAAATGAGAAAAAAAGGATACCAAGGGATATCTCAATTAGAATGCTCAAAAGTAAAGAATGCTCAAATGCTCAATTAGAATGCTCAAAAAATAAGTACAAAGTGCTAAATCCAATAGAAAATAAATTTGTTCTGTAGACTTTCACTAAAACCACAATAAAAAGTTATTTTAAAAAACAAAAATCATAAAAGCTTCCAGGGCAAAAATAACATTTATGTGCGGAGGAATGAGATAAACATGATTTCTTATAAGAAACAATGGCAGTGGAAGGACAGTGGAATGACATTTTGAAAGTTCTGAAAGAAAAGAACTGTCAACCTGAAATTCCATACCCAGTAAAAATATCTTTAAAACAAAGGCAAAAGAAAAGCTGACTTAACAAACAAACGAACAAAAAACTATAACTATTTATTACCACCAGACCCACGTTATACTCAAACTCACTGCCAGCGGGTGGATTCCAACTCATGACGACTCTATTGGGCAGGGTAGAACGGCCCCCATGGGTTTCCAAGACACATTATGGTAAATGTTTGGAGCAGTCTCTTAGGCAACATCCAATATAAATATGGATATGAAGAAAAAAATGAAGTGCTTCAGGAATGATAATTACATGGAATGATATGTTTTCTCAGCAGTTGAAAAGGTATTAAATATATTTTTATTTTAAGAAAATAACACTAATTTAGGGTTCATAATATATGTATAAATAAAATGTAAGACAATAATACCTTAAAGTCAAGAAGGATAGAAATGGACGCATATACTATTGTAAGGTCCTTGTATTTCTACATGTGTATGCTCAAGTATAGTTGATATAATAAAAAGGTATATTATAAACCTTAAATAACTGGAAAGACATAGCTCCTTCACTTGTCATATGGTTCAATTATGTCAAGATGTTGATTCTACCACCCTAATCTAGATTGAATATAATCCCTTAGTTTTGTTGTTTTTAGGCACTTTTGAGTTGGCCCTGGTCGTTGCAACCTTTTGTCTAGTAGAACCTTACCTGGTCCTGTGCCATCGTCACAGCTGTTCTGATGTTTGAGGGCACTGCTGCAGTCACTGTAGCAATCCATCTTGTTGAGCGTTTTCCTCTTTTTTTGGCTAACCTTCTACTTCCACAAGCATGATGTCTCTCCTGATAACCTGTCCAAAGTACTGAGACAGTCTCCTCACACTCCCGTCTAAGGAGCATCCTGGCTCTACTTCCTCCGACACTGACTTGTTTGTTCTTTCGGGCAGTAACTTCAGTTTTGGGTTTGTTTGGTTTTTTTTGCCAGCACTGTCATTCACACATCACTTCTTTTTTGATCCTTGATCTTCCTTATTCACAGTCCAGCTCTCACATGCACAAGGGGTGACCGAAAATGCCATAGGCTGGGTCAAGTGCACCTTAGTCCTCAAAGTGACATCTTGACCTTTAACACTTTCAGCAGGTCTTCTGCCCGATGCAATATGTTGCCTGTGTACTGAGGTGGAATGCAAGCCTGGACAGCTTTAATGTTTTCTTCATTTATCATGATGTGTCTACTGGTCCCGTTTCGAGGATGCTTTCCCTTTCAATATTGAGATATAACCCATACTGAAGGCTGTATCCTTATCTTCATTATAGTTTTAGGTTAGGATGAAACATATGGGGAATTTATCCCTTTGGTTCCCTTTAAGGAGTTAAGCAAGCTAGGGATCATAAACTCTCGGGACTTTTTTTTAGAAGATTAAAGAGTAAACCATATGTTTCATACATCAAATGTCTTTCTGAAGATCAGAACCTTGAAAGGGAGCAGTTCTACTATGCACACCAGGGGTTGCCATGAGTCTGAATCCACTCGCAGGCAATCGGAGAGAACAACAAACCAAGTTATAACAGCATGGTACACGTAAAGTGTGGGGTTAGCTGATGACATCTACCTGTCTTCTTTTATTTGGCCTTCAAATTTTGCTACAATGACCGAAAATGACTTGTGCATTTAAAAATGGTTTTTAAAAGAGAATGGACAAGGTAGCTTTCCACTTACAAAGTTTTCAGATCTCATTTCTTTCAGAAAAGCACTTCTGTCCAGAGCGGACAACTCTCACTTCACAATTTTTCACAGTTTTGTTCCTGCTAGAACTAACTGGGGCTGCTGAGCAGACAGTCCGTGACCTCCCTCCCTTCATACAGGGCAGCTTTGTTAAGGTTAGGACTCCGCCAGCCCCTTACCCAAACACTTAACCGGAGGGCCATTTTCAGTGGGGTCTTGAATTCCTGATAGTGCTTCCCCAAATCCATCTCCTAAAGCTGGTCTTACCAACAGGCTATCACAAGTGATTGTTTTAAAACTCACTTAAGGCAGGCCCCCTGGTTGCATAGTGGCTAGGAATTGGGCTGCTTTTCAGCGGTTGATTTGGTTACTGTTCTATTTCACTTGGAACCGATCTTGGGTGTTGGTGTGAGGTGAAGCATTGACTGTTGATTTTCCAGTGGCTGTTTTCCTTGCTATTCAATGCAGCATTAACAATTGCACCTAAATGTGCATTTTGTAAGTCAAAAACACCAACGAAAATAGTTTTTCATTGTTGATGTTCTCTGGCGGGACAGGGAGCTGGTGAGTGGGAGAAAGGGGACAAAGAGAACTCATTACGAAGAAACATCCAGACTGTGGGTTCAGGTAACTAGCAAGAGCAAGTCTCTACGAGTAAGCACTCAGGTTCTATGCGAAACTGAAACTTGTGTTGATTAAGGACCTTTCTGTCCATCCCAGCTTCACTTAGGTTAACAGGAAAGCATTGCATTTTTTGTAAGGCCCAGAGCTAAAAAGGTGCAAACAACACGCATTTCCGAGACAAGTAAACCAAATGAAAGCACCAGACTCAAAGAAGTCGTGAGTCTGAAGCCTATAGGATGACTGTTCATTAAAATAAACCAAGATGGATTGCCAGGGAAGTTCAAAGAGGCTTTTCAGCAACAATTGATCTAGAATTCAGCGTGTTTTCTTCCTTTGAAATAGCTATGTCACTCAATCAACACACCTTTCGTTTTGAGGCTGCGCCCGCGCCCACACACATCTGAGTAGATGAGTTGGCACACATGCATTCATCCTCACTGCGACCATTCCTCTCTGTCCACCCTGTACGGGGCTGTACATATACCACTGTCTTCAGTGGTCAAGCTTCCCATGCTCAGGAATATATACATGGCTATACACGTTGTTGTCAGGTGCCACCGAGGGTTGGTGCCAATCATAGTGACCCGATGTACAACACAGCAAAACACTGCTCGGTCCTGTGCTAGCCTCCCAACAGTTCTTATATCTGAGCCCATGGTTGCGGCCACTGTGTCAATCTATCTTGCCAAATTATGGCTACAGGACTAAGACATGCCACAGTGTGTTTTCAAAAATCTGTGTGGTATTAATCTGACAACAGACAAAAAACGAAAGGCTGGGAGGAGCTTATGTTAACGGGGGCAGAGCCAGTTAGCTGCAGAGTAAGGATGGTTGCAGGACTCCGAGAATGCCAGCGGGGTGCCTGAGTTGAGCAGGGAGAAGCTGCTGAGTCGGGCCGCTCTGCTGAACAACAAGAATCAATTATACACCCAGGCAACCTCATCCACAACGAAGATCTGAACTACTGCCAGGACCTCGAAGCTCACAACCTGGGGAAAGCTGTCCTTTCCTCTGCTCATAAAAGGTGATGTTTTAGCTCTAAGTCCATAGGAATACTTCAGTTCCTTTTATCTGTGACAAATGTGTATCAGCCATGGCAGCTTGGCTGCATATGGGGGGATGAAGATAGTAAAGTTTGGTCCATACCAGGGGTTGGCGAACTGTGACTGCAGAGCCATCTGAAGCTCTTTTGGAACATACATACATATGGCTCTGAAGTAAAATCGAAGATGAAAATAAAACTATCAGAGTTTTATTTAAAGGATATTATTCAGATAATGGTGCTTTCATTGGCTTGTAAAAATAAAATTATGGCTCTTGAATACTTTTAGGATTGTTGTGAAAGACCAGATTGGCTCTTCTGTCTCAAACATTTGCTGACCCCTGGTCTACACCAATAGTGTTCCAGATGAGTTCTTTATTGATGTCTCCTTCAATATATAATATTTTGGCCTGGAATCTGGCTGGCCTGAAAACCAAGCTTGTCATACCTAACAAATATGTTATGACATTTTGCAAAGACAAATGTAAAATTCAGGTACTTACGGCATGAGTATATGCATCACTAAAAGCAGCAGAAAAAAACAATCAGTCAAAAAATAAATGATGAGCAAGATTAAAAAATAAGTTATACTTAAAAAGTAATTAGCCAATCCCTGCTTAATATAGTAGGCTAGAGAGTTTATTCCTTAATAGCTGTGTATAAGCCATCTACTTAAAGAAACTTCTCAAATGTATCTGACTACATCGGGCTTGGCGTCCATCGAGTCTTTTCCTCCACTCAAAAGAACGAGGACATCTTTTCCAGCCTGAGCAGGAGCGCGGCCCCCGCAGCGTGAGCGACTGAGGTCCTGGCTGTGTGTGTGTGCTTCCTGGAACAAGCAGGCGTGAGTATCTGCAGTGGTTGGCTCTACCTGTGACACGTCCATGAACGACAACAGACTAATTACACACCCAACAACTTGCCAGTCACTGCGGACTGTTTGGTTCCTGGGGGTGGGTGAAGGGCTGAGGGGCATGGAGGGAGGAAGGAAGGTGTTCTAGTAGGTTCAGTCCCTCTTTAGGGAGGAGAAAGTTAAAAGAATGGGAGTTTAACAGAAGTTTAACAGAGAGTGAGAGAGAGAGAG
>NW_022109768.1:12919145-12924131 GCF_000313985.2 Echinops telfairi | reverse complement strand
CCAAAAGCCAGTGGAAATGGATGAGAGCCTGGCCTTCTCCTCCATTAGCTACTCCAGAAATGCCGGATTTAATTTGTCTTTAGCGTGGGCTTTCCCGGTTCACCTGCTGCCCACAGTGCTAATGTGGTTATGGTCAGACAGCCGACTGTAAAAATGGCACCTTCTCACTCAGCCTAACGGCTCTCCACAGACCCCAAGTCAGATCTGCTCAATTTACTGACAAAAACACGGTTATTGCTGTTGGCACTTCGGAGCCGGAGCGGCCAGCGAAGCTCAGGCAGCTCCTCCTGGGCCTGCAGGGCGTCAGCACAATTGTCGGGAAACACCCCATCCCGGGCCTCCAGAGCCGGCTGTGTGAGGGGCTGACCCAGCAGCGGTTAATGTGTTGGCACTGCCAACCCAGGGGAGTTCCTCCTCCCTCCAGCTTAATGACTGCACAACAGTGCCGTTTGTAACCATCACTTACCAGAGGATAATTGCCTTGTCAAGTCAGAATGCTCGCCATCATTAAGTGGAAGAAGCTAATCCGAATGGGGAGAGGTTTCAAGGAAACTGGAGCTTTGGCAATACCTTAGCCACGGCCTTGCCCTGGTGATGCAGTGTGGAATGTGTTGGGTTGTTAAATGCAGGGTCAGCAGTTCGAAACCACCAGATGATCCAAGGGAGAAAGACAAGGCTTTCTACTCCAGTATAGAGTTACACAGTGTGAGAAACCCACAGGGGGCAGTCCTACCCTGTCCTATCCGACGCTATGAGTCTGAGCAACACGGTGGCAGGGATGGCCCGGCCTAGAGAGAGGATCTGCATTATTTAAGGAGGATCTGTTGACATTATTTCCCCTTACCAGATGCGGCAAGTGTCATTATGGAAAGTGCCAGGGGTGCAGATTCCTGGGTGAGGAACCAAGTCTGCAAAAGTGGGTGCACAGAGCCCGAAGGGAGCAAATCAGAAAGGTTCAAATATCTGCCACCCGCGAACGCTGCCTGAGGCTGTCAGAGCAGCAAGGATGCAGAGAGAAGGCTCTGGAATGAGAGCTAACCTGCTCTGAGCTTCTGTAGGCTCCAAGGGGACAGCTGGCCTCACCTGACAAGCCTCAGTTTCTCCAACTCCACAGAGAAAATACAGCCCGATCCACAACACCATGGCGAAAGAAGAGAGGCCTGGAGTTGGCAATGATTTCATTCGACTTGGATCGACAGCCGACATCCATGGACGCAGCCGTCAAGAAGTCCCACATGTCCTGTGTCGCGCTGAGGACAGAGCTTAGGACAGACCTCAGCCGCGGTCTTTTTAATCAGCTCCGATGCATGCCAAAGCTCAATGATGACAAAAGAAAACAGAAGAATTGATGGCAAGCACTACGGGATAGGCAGAATATCCAGAACCAGACCCTCGGTCTCCGAACACAGCCAGAATGCTCCTTCGAAGGGACGATGGCATCTCTTACATTGGTCAGGTCATCGAAAAGGCCAGGTGCCAGAGAAGGGCATCACCATTGGCAAAGAGCCAGCAAAAATGAAGGAAATGCTCAATGAGATGGACTGACACAATAGCCTTGTGGGCTCAAATACCCCCACCATCATGGTGCTGGCACAGGCCGGGCAGCGCTGTGTTCTGGTCACCAGGCTGCGCGGAGTTGGTGCCCTGTGGTGGCTAGCAACCACACAGTCGAGTAATCATGGTGCTTACTGCAGAGTGTGGTTGTTGTGAGCCTCAAAAGGGACACAGCATGCAAAAGCCCGGGATATCACAAGGCTTAGTGGGTGCTACCTATGGCAATGCAGAAGAAGACCAGGGCAAGGAACAAGCCACAGCCCAGTGCCTCGCGATGGCAGGTGAGCCTGTGGCCTTGCAGACCAGCAAAGCCCAGGCCCGACGTGGCAACGGGACGGGGCTAAAGGGAAACACTGTCGGGGAGGGCCTCCCTTCTGAGGGAGGAAATGTTGATGTCTCACAGACAGCAGGGGATGGAGGAGGAGAGGAGAAATGGTCACCTGTGTGCTTGGTGCCAATGTGAGCCTTTATCTCTGCTTCCTCCATGGTGACGAAGTCGCAGGCAGTGCAACAGATGGAGAACATCCACTGCTCCTTGTCCACGTGGAGCGACATGTGGCTGACGAACTGGACATTGAGCTCCGTCTCAAATCCACACACATGACAGCTGTGGGGGAGAAGGTGAGACAAGAGGGGGAGGAGTGCGGACGAATCATACCTACTTCAATCATGCCCATTTGTGTAGGGTGCAACACAGAACACTGGGGTTGCACAAATACTTTCTCTCCCCACTAGAAAATTCTTCTGCTCGCTGGCCTGCCTTGGAAGTGGCCACCACGCCAAAGAGATTAAGTGCCAGCATAATGTAACAATCCCATACATGTGATAATGATGATACATAATCATAAAGTTAATTAAAAACTACAGAATCCAGATGCTGCACATCACCTAACTGATTCCTTTGGGCAGAGCGATGCAGGGCAGCCTTGCCAAGATCGTGCGTGGTGCTGGCTCATGGATAAACCCGAGTGCACGGCACACCGAGGGGCCTCGCTCTGGCTCTGGAATCCTTCCCATGCAGGAATGGATGCACATAAGGTCACCATACAGCACTCTGAATGACAGCCAGCCGTACCCGCGACAACTCCAGACAGAAGCCACCCTCCTGCAGAGACATTTTGTGCAAAAGCAAGTTTCCTAGTGGTGTAGTGGGTTACACACTGGGTTTTGAACTGCAAGGTCAGCAGTTTGAAACCACCAGTCCCTCTGTGGCAGAAAGATGAGGCTTTCAACTCCTGTAAAAAGTCCAGAGTATCAGAAACCCCCAGGGGCAGCTCTCCCTTGTCCCATAGGGCCAGGAGGAGGCAGAATCAACTCATGGCACCGAGTTCGGTTTGGCGTTTGGAGAGCATCGCTCTAGGGCCAAGCTGCTGAAACGTTGGACTTATGACCCTCAAACCAAAGACTGAGTTATGGTTGATGGTGGAGTCTCTAATGAGCACTGGGGGCGCAGTGGTCAACACTTGGCTGCTACCCGGGAGGTCAGTGGTTTGAACCCACCAGCTACTCTGTCGGAGAAAGATGTGGCAATCTGCTTCCAAAACATGACAGCCGTGGGAAAGCTACGTGCCGTCTTGCTCTATCCTACGGGTGGCAAGGAGTCGTTGACTCACTGGCAACAGGTTTGCTTTGGTCACGGAGTCCCTGGGTGGCACCAATCGTTAATGTGCTCGGTCGCTAACAGAAAGGTTGGGGCTTGAGTTCCCTTGAGATGCCTTGGAAGAGAGACCTGGCAATCTGTTTCTGAAAGACCGATTACTGACAACCCTTGGAGCACACGTCTACTCTGACATACAAGATGGCAGCTGGAAAATGGAGACAAATGTAACATGCTAAGGACTAGCGGAGAACACAACTGACGGAAAGACTGGAATGGGTACTGCGTGATTTCCTTGGGTCCTAGGATTATTTCCCCTCATTTCTCTCCACTCGCAGCCCCTACGCGTCTTTAGGAAGCAGAAAGGTTCTTCATTACAATGGTCGGACAGCACAGACCTAAAGGGTACTCATCATCTTCTGAGCCCTGCCCCTCGCCCCAGAGCCACCTCCAAGACCACTTCCCTTTCAATGAATTCTCCCCGAGCCACCCGAGCCAGGAGACGGGCCAGAACAACTGCAGGGCTCAAGGGAAGCCCAGGAACTAGTGAAAAGGCAGGTCAGCCTTGCAGTTGAGAACAGGGGTCTGGTAACACCTGTCCCTAGCAGACAGGCGAGCGTTTTCCAGCACAGGGTTGGAGGCATGCGGACTGGAGTTATTACAGCCCCCACTCACCTGTAGTAATAAGGGTGCTTCCTCCCGTCACTGCCTTCAGAGGTGACGGCGCTGACAAGGTCCTCCGCGTCTGTACTCACCAGCTTCACAGAATGGACCGTCAGGTGCTGGTTCAGATTTGCACGGCACTTAGCAGCATAGGGGCACAAATGGCATTTGTATTTTCTTTCCTCTGGTGGAAAAAAGAAGAGGACAAAGCCCAAACCACTCTCGAAAGCAAGTTCTCAACACCTGGCAGGAGATCACAGCTTGGTGTCACTGAACGGTACAGGTCTCTTTTCAAAAGGGTTTTACCAACCACTTTGGAAGGTTGAAGTGTCTAACTGCCGTGGTGGTGCGGGGCGGGGGGGCGGGCAGCACTGGCTCAGGGCTGGAACTCTCCCCTTCTGGGTGGGAGAGCCCTAGAGGCCCAGTCAGTAAACCTCATTGCAGTCACTACCCTCTCTCGGCCTGTGGAGGCTTGCGTAGGCAGCTATGATGAGCAACAAGTTTCAGCGGAGCTTCCTGACTAAGACAGGCTAGGAAGAAAGGCCTGGAAACCTACTTTGGAAAATCAGCTACTGAAAATTCTACGGATCGCCACAGGGGGCACATGACTGAATGGCAGCTCAAACCAACAATAAAAGTCTTGTCCAGCAGGTCACTCCTACATGGATACTTCCAACGACAGAAAAAGGTAGCTATAGCATCAGCCTTTTTCCTGGACACCTATAGGCCCCTCTTGCTGATAAGCTGAGCCCCATCGAGGTGTGTGTGTGTGTGTGTGTGTGTTCACATGCGTGAGGGGGCGGAGGGAGGGGCAGCTCAGTGTTTGTGTTGGGCTGTAACTGCAAGGTCAGCAGTTTGAAACCACCAGCTGCTCTACTGGAGAAAAGAGGAGCCGTCTGTCCCCATAAAGAGCAACAGTCTCGGAAACCTCCGAGGGCAATTCTGCTCTGTCCTATTGGGCTGCTCGGAGTTGGAAGGGACTTGCTGGCAGGGAGTCTGCTTCTTGGTGGTGTACGTGTGCGTGTGCATGCTCCCATGCGCCTATGGGCCAGCCCTGAGATCAGGTGGCCATCCCGAGCGCAGGACGTGGGACGGCCTGGCATTCCCTGCAGTGGCATGGAACACAGGGCTCACCATCTTCCCTAAGCTCCTGGCCTAGGTCAGCCAAGAAA
>NW_022109768.1:12894596-12918725 GCF_000313985.2 Echinops telfairi | reverse complement strand
AAAAAAAAATTCCAATTAATTTCTTATTGGAAACCCTTCTCATAACACTGATGAATGCTGCAGGACCATTTCCAGAGTACTATTCTGAATTCATTTGATTAATCAAGCAAATTACAGTTAAGAGGAACGGGCTTTGCTTTCGATGCACAGACACAGGGCAGAAGAAGAAAGAAAATAAAAACAACCCTCTTGTCTGTCCTTATTTATTAAGGTTGTATTGTGTGGGTGGGTGTACGGAAATGCCTGTCTCATCTACTTCACAGGGCTATCATGAATGATGCATTAAAAAAAAGGTTCCCTCCAGGAAACTACCTGGTATCATTCTGAATACAGGTGGTGGGTCCCAAGGTCTGAAGGGCTAGGGGCTCCAATTTGACAGGCCAAGGAGAGAAACCCTTAGTACAGACAAAACAGCATGTTATCAAGCATTTGGGCACCTGGATGAATGACTGAAGAGTCCCTGGGCCGTGCAATTGGGTCAAGTGCTCAACAGCTAACAAAAATGCTGGAAGTCCTAAGTACCCCGAGGTGACTCAGAAAAAAGGCCTGTCAATCTACTACGGAAACATCAGCTATGAAATCAGCCAGTTCCACTCTGCCACCAATGGGGTCACCTGGAATCCACACGGACTCCATGGTGACACAGTTGGTTTTTAACACTCCAAGGTGGTATAAAGCACATAATATTGCCCTTAAAACAACAACAACAACATAGAGTTATCCCTATTCTCTTGAGGCAGTTAGCTCAGTGGCTAAACAAAAGGTTTGAACCCGCCTGTTTCTCAATGGGAGGACTGCTGGTATGGCAGATTACTTCCATCAACGGGACAGCCTGGGAGCCCTGGGGGCAGGTCTACTGTGTCCTGGAAGGTTGCTCTGAGTTGGAAAGGGTTTGGTTTGGTTCCATGGTATCTCGAGGAGGAGGTTTTCTTCCTGGTTCCTAATTTGAATGTTGTATTGCTTCCTTTTGCACTCCCAATCATGCTTAAAGGCAATTGTCTGTGGATGGCCTTCCTTCTTCCTAGATTCTCTTGCTAGTCCTTCACTAATTCCCTAAGACGCATGCTAAATTCCTTTCTTTTCATCTGTCATAACTTCTAATGAAAACATCCAGGGCGTCCAATCCCTCTGATGAGAGGTAGATGTTTGCTCCAGATTTAGCCATGAAGTGGTCTCCTGGCCCTTCCTTCCTTCCAGATATTTGCAATTTTGAGTTTTGAGTCTTGTGCACCGTGCCCCGCCACCCCCCTTAACACCACCACGGCACTTTGGTCTGATTATGGAGAGATCCATTTACAACTTGGAATATTTTATTTTGATTATTCCCATCTTGCTTTATGCTTAATATTGTTTTTATCTATTTTTCTTGCCCCCACATCCTTCACGTGCCCTGATTAAGGTACCCCGGGCATCCCTTGGAGAACTGCAGCTTCCAATCATGGCAATAAAGCGAATATTGCCATACAGGAAGTCATACACATCTTTTTGGTTTTCCACCTAGAAAATATGTTGTGTATGCTGTATGGCTGTCTGCTAAGAGCACTGAGCAGTATGGAAACGTGTGCAACACTGTGAGAAGAATCAACAGGTGACACATGGATGTGCAATGAGCACTTAGGGTCAGAAAAATGGTCCCGCTATGATTTGCTCCCAGCAGGGTCCCCACAAACCTTCAGCTTGTAATACAGATGCAGCATCAGTGAGGCACCACGGAGTCAAGAGCAGTGAAAGGAGGTCCGTCTATACTTAGGACCCCCCCCTTTGTGGTCAGCGGTAGCTGCCGTTGGATTGACTCCAACGTGGTGATCCCATATTTACGGAGTAGAACTGCTCAATGGGCTTTCAAGGCAGTGACCTCTTAGAAGCAGACTGCCTGGCCTGTCTCCCAAGGTGTTTCTGGGTAGATTCAAACTGCCAACCTTTGGGCCTGGTAGTCAAGTTTGCCCTGCTAGAGCCCTGGTGGTATAGTGGTTATGTGTTGGGCTGCAAACCATAAAGCCAGCAGTTTGAAATCACCAGCCGCTCCTTGGGAGAAAGATGGGGCTTACTATTCCCATAAAGAGTTACAACCTCAGACACCCTCTGGGGCAGTTCCACCCTGTCCGAGAGCGTCACCGTCACGAGTCAGCAGCGAGTCGAGGCAGTGCGTTCTGTTTTAGTATGGGACTGTCTTTCTCCTTTTAAAACTTGGTTGCCTTTCCCTCCCCAACACTCAGAATCAAACCTATTTCTCTGCTCTCACAGAGAAAGGCGGTAATTGTGTCCCTGGCCCAGTGCTCTCTCCCCTCCCTGCTCGCACCCACAGGGATCAGATAAAGCCAGTGGGGTGTGCTGGAGCCCTCCCCTCTGCACCAATCAAGATGAGAACAGCAAATTGCTTAGCGCTCTAGACAGGAAGGAACAAGAGACCGTTTCATGGTTCAGTCTGGAGCAAACATCTATCTCTAGTGAGAGAGGACTGTATACACACCAATGTTTTAACTGGAAGATATCTTAACACACATCTTTTCTCATCGGCTCTACTTGGAACTCAATGAATCCATTCACTACAGATAAAAAAGCCTTTCCAGGGACTTATTTATACATGCCAGGCGAACGCGCCTACGTAAGTTAGAGGGAAAAGTTTCCATCTCTCCCTGTTAAAATTCTCTTACTACTTGATAGCAGATGAGTAGGTGACCCCTGGAGGGGCAGGCAGAGCTGCCGAGGACCCAACTCACCTGTGTGCAGCGAGAGGTGTCGAGACAATGTCTGCTGTCGGCCAAACACTTTCCCACACACATCACAGGGGAAAAGCTGGTCATTGAACTTCCAGGATGGTAATCCGTTTCCTGCCTCCAGTGCTATCTTTTCTGTTTCTGGGCCAAAAGCACACAACATCACGAGGAGTAAGCAAGGCGGACTCAACAAATGTCATTAAGCGAAACCTCAGGACATCTTTCTGAAGATGTGGCTAGTAAGCAGTCCTACAAATAAGTCCCCGTTAGCTCTGGTGTGAGGTGCATTTCCTGACTCTAAGGAGGCCATTTATGAACGTTTCGTCAAGTCTTCAGCACGGTGCTCAATGGAGTGAATGGCTAAACTTGCTTGTTAAGGTTCCCCAAGTATAGGTTCTGCCCAGTTGATGATTTCAGTGAATTTAGGATCTGATGGGAATAAATGGTTATAGTCATCAAAGGAAATGAAATATACTTCCACTCAATTTGTGAAAGGAACCTCGGTTAGGTGTTGGGGTGGTAACAGAAAGGTTGGTGGCTTAAAACTCACCAGCCACTCTGTGGGAGAAAGGTGAGGCTTCCTACTACAGTACAGAGTCATCGTCTTAGAAACCCCTAGAGGGTCACTGTGGGTCTCAATCAAATCAGTGGCAGTGGGGACCCTTGGTGAAGAAAAGCTTTGCCCTATGTTTCCCAGGGTGCAAAATGCTTAGTGAGGAACTTCGGTTCAAGCCAGCTCAGTGAAGCCCACTGTGTACTGCACCAGAGAAAAACCCCAAATTCAAAGGGCACTCCTAGAATTCCCCCGAAGGTCTTGCCATATCTGGGATCACAGTGAACGCCACAAGTGAACTGGACATAATTCACATTCGTGAATAAAATACGTGGGAATCAATACATACTCTTGTCAAGTGAAAAGGTTTCTATTTTCTCATTATCATCCATAGGATTACCATCAATTTTCTTTCTCACCGAAGTGTAATAGATCAGACAGATACGCTGTCTACCACAGTGTACACAGGAGACAGAGAGTGCCAAGAAGAGGGAAAAGCACAGTATGGATTCCTTTGTGTCCCTCCCCATAAAGCTTTGAAGATTCAAATCCCAAGACCTGCTACTGTTGAAAAGGAACGTTGAAAACTGGAGGTTGTTGAGAGAGGTTTGCTTGGACACCGGAAGACGTTGCTTGTTAAGGCAACATGAGGATACTGGAGAAGGCGGATCTGAAGTCAATGAGAGGTACCTTTATGAATGTGAATTAGACACACAGCTGTGAGAGGACCACCGGATCTGAAGTCAATGAGGGGTGCCTTTATGAATGGGAAGAAGACACACAGATAGCGGTCAGAGGACCTCGCGAAGATGGAGTCAACGATAGGAATCATGATGCATCTACAAGCCGGAAACTGCCAGAAGACAGAGACTTGTCTGTGAGTCTGCCATCTGGGTGGCTTGTGTGTTGCTGTGATGCTGGCAGTTGCAATACCAGCAGGGTCACTGACCCTGAACTTCTGCAATGCAGACTCGTGAAGCCCACTGCATACTGCTCCGCCTGAATGTCCCAAATGCAACAACGCACAATGAGAATTTCCCCAAAGGTCTCACCATATTTGGGAAAATAGTGAGATTCCAGACCAAGTGGATATGCAAGACTACAAAGAAGACATAGATTGCTAACTTCTGACCGGTTAACCATTGAAAATCGTACAAAGAACGGTGGATCGTGGTCAGATACACGAGCCCCTCAGGTTGGAAGGCCCTTAAAATACAAGTGGGAAAGAGCTGCCTTCATGGTTTGGGTGGAGCAAAGTTTCTGGGGCTTTCATTTGCTGATGGGGCACGATCCAAAATGAGAAGAAACAGCTGAAAAGATCAATTAGTAACTGTTACATGAAATGTATGAAATATAAACCTAGGAAATTTGGAAGTCTTCAAAAATGAAGAACACAAAAAGATCAACATCGTAGGCATTAGTGAGCTGAAATGGACTGGTACTGACCATTCTGATTCAGGAAATCCTATGGTCTGCTATGATGGAAATATCAAATCCAAGAGCAATATTGTCTGATTCATCATCAAAAAGAGGATTTCAAGATCTCTCTTACAGAGAGTGGAATGCCTCCTGCCTCACCAATGCCCGAGGATGATATTCCTGCTCAGAGCAGCCAACGCACAGAAAAGAACATAGGGCCCCACCATAAGACATGGCGTCGCCTCACTGGCCCATAGCACTACAGGGGACCACACTGGAGATACAGTGCAGCAATTTATGCCCGATCTGACCCCACCACACCTGGGTAAAACATGAAGGGAGAGCAACAGAGTAGAAAGGGGAGCAAAGAAATGAAGTCCCGAGGAATCCCGAAAATTATACACAATTGGACATCCCCTCACAGAAGGGTCACAAGGAAGGCACGACCTAGCCTGGTGCAGTAAAGCACCAACAAAACACACAACATTCCTCTAGTTCTTTAATGCTTCTTTAATGCTTCCTCCCTTCCACTATCATGACCCCAATTCTACCTTACAAATCCAGCTAGACTGGAGCATGTACACTGGTACAGATAAGAGCACCTGACACGCGGAATCCAGGACAGATACACCCCTCAGGAACAGTAATGGGAGTACAGATACCATGAGGGTAAGGGCAAAGTGGGGGGACAAAGAGGGAGCTGATCACAATGATCAGCAAAGTCCTGGAAAAAAAAAATTCAACTGGATGGAAGTGCTCAGCCCACCCAATGAGGTTCAAACACACCATTAGGCTTCCACCTGAATGAGTGGCCTTCACCAGGGGGCAAAATCCCATTGTCTTGCCATTCCAGTTTTCCATGAAAATGATGAAGTCTCCTCATATGGGAGAACCAGCTGGATCCTTTGGTCTGAATGGAGACTTGCTAACCACATTAGAAACATTGCTCATGTACCCGCAGCAGTGAGGTGGAGAAAACTGTGGCACAATTGTGACAATATTTGCTCTGAGACATCTGCCAGCCATTCCAGCCCTGATAAAGCACGTTTATTGATTTAGCCATGTTTGTTAAAGCATTGCTTTTTGGGTCTCTGGGTAAAAGAACTGACTAAAGTAAACTTACTGAAGTAGGGGCGTGTGACCAAAAACCTCTAAAGAGGTAGGGGTGAAGTTGTGGAGGCAGGGACGGTGCCAGCTGAACTTCTGAGGACAAGAATCACTCCTGGATGGCCGTCCTGGAGCCCAAACAGGGGGCATTTCAGCCACGCAGAAATACAAGAGGGGGTTTCAGTTGCCCGTTTGCAGTGCCTAATCAAGAGTGCTTCAAAGAAGGATGGCAGTAATAAGTACATTTGGTCAAGAGGGGACAGGGTCTTCCCACAGGTTCTCAACAAGAATGAATGAATTGGGTCACACACCAAACAAGTAGAAGCAATTAAATGTAAAGAAGTCCCATACTGATTCTCTCAAGGGTTAGTCATGCAGCTGAGAGTGCCCAGAGTGCCTGCGCTGGTTTCAGAAAACTAAACAATGATTCAGATTACGCTGCAGCCAATAGTTCCGATGAGGGTACCCGGTTCCCGGCAGCCATATCCCTGAGCAGGAGGCCTCCCCACCCCTCGTCCAGGGACCAGCTCCTCTCAACCTGCATGTATGCAAGGGCTGCTGCAATTGTGGGGCTGAAACGAAGCTGGGCAGATAGATGCCCTATTTTCTGGTGCCATAAACTGACTCTTTCTTCCACATTTTCTGCCGATGGTGGTGTTACTCAGAGGCCAAGTTAGGAACCTCACATTTTTCTCTCCACGTTCTCCCCTGGCTGTCTTTCAGCCACCCAGCCCCCACACCAGAAGCTGTTGGTTGGACCTCAGTTCTTTCTGGAATTTCCACTTCTGATCCTTCAATGAATCATCCTCACCAGCACTGATGCAAAAAAACAAACAAACATCCCCATAGCCTCTCTGCTGGCAGCTTCTCTCCGCCCTGATCTCCCTCCTCACAAGAAGCAAGCAGAAAGGTCTTTGCCAGGTACAAGTCTCTCGTGGCCTCCACCGGCTCCCCAGGCTGGAATTCCTTCCCGCGGCAGAGTACCTGCACAATCCGGTTCCATCCTCAGAGCCCCTTCGCCGCCCACCACCCAAGGGTGGGGCAGAGTGAGCTACTCATCTTTTCTGGCAAAGCAATTCCTTTTGACGCTGCCAAAGCATTGGAATTGCCCATGAAGCCGCCCGAAGCTACGACCCATCCAGTGCTTGCTTTTGCATGGCAAACAAACTCATTTTCAAGACCCACCTTCAGTTCCCCAATTCCTCTAGGAGGATGGACCCTTCTCGGTCCCAATACCTTGATGAATACCACCATATATTATTTGTTTACCTCCGAGCTATCTTTGTCTGTGAAGCACCCAGCTTGCTCTAACAAGGAGCAGCGCTGAACACAGAGACTCCTTCATCTCCTTTCCCAATTAAAATGGGAGGAAGCAGTCCTGCAGCGTGTATTTGTTTATGTTCAGCATCAGCACAGCGTCTCTTGTACCATAGGTACTTACTATGGATTTATTGCATAAATGAATAACTGAACCAAAGGCTCCTATTGGAGATGGACAAGGCTGAGGTGCGGAAATGGCTTTAGTTAAGGTCGATGGTCCATTAAAAGGCGTCCCGTCTGGTGGCTGTCGTTGTTAGGTGCCAGAGTCTGCTCCGACCCATAGTGACCCTGTGCACAACAGAACTAAACATGTTCCTGCGCCATCCTCACAATTATTCCTATGCCTGACCCCACTGCGGCAGCCACGGTGACAATCCATCTCATCTTAGACCGTTCTCTTCTTTGCTGCAATGTCCACTCTACGCAGCATGGTGTCCTTCTCCAGCGACTGGTCTCTCGTGACAGTATGTCCAAAGCATGTAAGATGAAGTCTTGCCATCCTTGCCTCTAAGGAGCACGCTGGCTTTCCTTCTTCCAATACAGATCAGCTTGTCATTTTAGCAGTCACCCAGTTTGGGTCTCACCTTCTTGCACATGGAGGCTCCTCATCCAGCATGATGCTGTCCTACTGGCGAACCCTCAATCTAGCAAACGCCGCCGCTGAGGAGCTAGTGACCCACAGAGGCAAGTCTCATGTCCCACACCAGTCCTGGGACGATGGCATCCTTTAGTGGTTTTCCCAAGACTTTCCATGAAAGAAGCAAAGCAAGTTGGGAAGGATCTCTGCTGGACTCGACAGAACACTACATCAGGCAGAGAGGCCTCCAGCACGAGGGTGCTTCAAAAGGATCACAGAAAGAAAGAAAAATCCCTCCATTATCTCTTCATCCCATTTTCCCCACAAACTTTTTGAGGCCCACAAGTATCGTCAAAGCCCACTCCTACATAAGAATGCAACCATCGCAAAACCCTCAGGGCCTCTCGAGCCCCCCCTTCCCCCCCACCTGACAGCTAGCTCACACAGGGCTGAGGACCAGAATCAAGGCTTTCACAGCAAGTCCCAAAACTGAGTTCAGGAAGGAATTTCAAAGATTGTCTTATTTAATGTTCTCTTCCTTTTACATATAGAAGGAGCCCCTGGTGGTGAGGTGGGGTAAGTGCTGGGTCACTAATTGCAAGGTGGATGGTTCACACCTACCTGCTACTCCAAGGGAGACAGATGAGGCTGTCTGCTCCCGGGAAGACATGCTCTCGATGCCTCTTTAGGGCTGCGATGCTCAGAAACGGCACCACGGGAATGGGTGGTAGGAGCGTTCACACATGGAAACGGGACCAGAGACCTGAAGTCATAGCACCAGGTCACCTGCCAACTGATTCTTGCAGCGCAGAGACCAGACTTGGGATCTCATCCAAGCTCCTCTCAAATGGATGCCCAAGAGTCCAACACACAGGGATGCGATTTTCCTTTTCCTCTTGTTTGGTTCTGAGTTTCATGGTTGTGGCCATGTTCAGATTTAGCCGAAGTTCACCGGCATCGGCATTTCAATGCCACCCCTTTTTGAAGATGCCACTCTAGAATATTCCTATCACAGGTTAAATCAGAAACTACAGGATGTTGAAAATTAGAACAAAGAGGCAGCAAGAGAAAGAGCAAATGGGAAATAGTGGACTTGTTCTTGCCACCCGGGGGGCCCTTTGGAACACAGGACTCAGAGAGCAAGGGGACAGAGGGAAGGGCTTCAGCTCGCTGCTTTTCCATTTTAACACCACTGAGCTTCGGACGGGTGTATGATTCAACTCAGATCCAGTGCATTTTGCAGTATGAGAAGCTGCATCTTCCTGCCAAAACAAGCCTCTCACGAGCCATCTTTCCAACCTGACTTTGGCAAGAGAAATGCTGGGGGAGACGGCTTGTTTGGTTCCAGCAGTAAGCAAGCATGTCGCCAAAGCATGACCTCCATGTGTAAACAATTGTCCAAATCTATTAAATCTGTTTCACTGCTCTTGGGCTGTTCGGGTTTTACCTTATGACATATGGTGTTTTGATCATTTCTTTCACCATCAAGCCTGGAAAGATTCGGGCATAACTCCTCTGGGATTCGGAACTCCTCTGCTCTGGGAGTCTGTACTCCGGGAGAGAATAGAGTCTCTTAGGTCCCTTCCCGTTCTTTCCAGGCAGGGCATGTGATTCTCTGCGGAGAGCCTGGTCCCTACTGGCTCTGGTCATCAGTTTTGAGAGGTTCGCAGCGACTCCGCTTAAAGCAAGCTCGTGCCTTCCAAGGGCTCCCTGTAAAGGTGAGGAGCCAGCTGTGGTGTGTGACTCCAAAGTGCAAAACAAAACAAAAACTCCAACTCATTGCCATCAAGTAGGTTCCTGGCTGAGTGACCTTATAGGACAGGGTAGCTCGGCCCCTATGGGTTTCCTAGACTGTAACTCTTCACAGGAGTGGAAAGCGTCATCTTTCTCCCGTGGTGCCTGATATTGAGGGATGAAATAGCTAGTCTCTCAATATTCCCGGTTGGAGCAAGCAGTCAAGCATTTGACTACCAGCCAAAGAGTTGCTGGTTCAAACTCACCCACAGGTGCCTCAGAACGGAGGCAACGGCATGGAAAACCCTACGGAGCAGTTCCGCTTGGCCCACAGGGCTCACCTTGAGTAGGGGGGACCAACTCGAGGGGCAACGAACAACTACAAATCTCTTCCCCCGAGTGCTTGCAGCTCTTGTACCCCATTCCCTCTTTTCCTTCTCAGAGGCACGTCAGCGCAACTTGAGAGGTCACCACCCTGACAGACACCTTCCCCAGCAGTGAGTTTGGAGTTTGGGGGGTGTGCCAGAAGATTGAAACCTTCAGTATGGATTACAACTCAGTGTACAGAAGGTCAAACTCTGCATAACTGGACCAATAGGTAACATCATGATAAACAGAGAGACGATTGAAGCTGGCGAGGATTTTGTCTTGCTTGGATCCACAATCAATGCTCACAGAAGCAGCAGACAAGAGATCCAAAGATGCATTGCATCAGGTAGATCTGCTCTACGAGGCCTCTTTAAAGTGTTGAAAAGCAAGGAGGTTGGTGACTTTGCGGACTAAAGTGCACCTGACTCAAGTGATATTTTCAACGGCCTCGTAAGTAGGTGAAAGTTGGACACTGGATAAGGAAGACCCAAGAACAGGGCTGCATTTGAACTCTGGTGGTGAGTGGAGGGGAAGCAAAACGAGGAAGGCCCTCGACAAGACAGACTGACATGGTGGTGCCACAATGGGCTCAAACACAACAATTTTGAGGGTGTGGGGCCGGGTGCTATTTTGTTCTGTTGTGTCTAGGGTCATCAAGAGTCACCATCGACTGACTGTATGTTGTGTCCGCATTTCCCTCCTACTTAAAGTTCTAGGATCGGTGGGTCCTCTATAAATGCCTACTAACCAAAGGGGTAAGGCAGTCACAGTGCCAAGATCACGACTGCTGGGCTAAATGCCCAAGGCGTTCGAGCTACAACACGGAAGACAACTGATACTGATGGAGGAGACAGGTGTAAGGATCTTGGGCTATTTATTATCTTGCTAGTGTCCCCTGTGACCCTCACTCTTTGAATGGCAGCAGGATGATGGTAGCAAATTCCCTCCAATAGCCCCAGGTGAAGGACCTATAGAGATGTTTGCTAGAAAACCACCAGGCCTGGGAGTGGTGGCACTGTTGTGGCATGGCGACAGACACTGCTGACTGCTGACTCAGTAGCCATCAGGGTGGCACCGTGTCCTGTTAAAACACGTGCCTTCCTGCTTCTGTGGCAGTGAGGGGCTGGCCGGCCAAGACACAGGTTGGGCCAAGGACCTATAAGTGGAAGTTCCCAGGACCAATTCTCTGACCCACTCAGCCACACTAAACTAAACAGAAGGCTTTTTTTACATTTCACCCTGAGTGCTTCCTCCGTGGGCAGCCTTCTTTCCCACTTGAAGACGAAAGCTGGGCTGTCAGGGTGCTGGGTGCTGGGTGTCTTCCTCAAGCAGGGGTGCTGGCCCCATTCTGTCTACTTCTCAATTCCGATTGCATGAGACACACTTAGCCGCCTCTGGTTAAGGCGATGTAGTTACAGCTGAACATACTTCTAACAGATAAAAACTCAGTGGACAAGAAGTTGCTCCTGGTTTGGGCAGTTCATCTTCATTAAGAAAATCCGTATCAGAGTTTGTTTAAAGTCTATTAAGGAACGAATGTATAATTAAAACAATAGCTTACCTTTATGGAAGGTTGGCCAGGTACTAGGCAACAGATAATATTGTTACAATTTTCATTAAAAAAAGAAAAGTAAACCCAGGCTCAGAGAGGATAACAATAAACTTGAAGTCACATGGGTAGTAAGTGCCACCCTATCTGAAGCGGAAGCCTCTCAGAGCCCATATTTTCAACCATCCGTGACTGTATGCTGCCGGATCAAAGACAGTCTCAGGTTCTAATTCAGTTCACCAGAGACAATTTATTCCACTTGCAATGATCCGTATTCATCAACCATAAAGAAACAGCATCAATGAGTACAGAAATGTAAAGGCAACCTGGCGAGGGAACCCCCAAAGTTCACTGGGGGGCTCAGATGGAGAAGTAAAGGAGGAGGCATGAGCTTTTGTCTTGTCTCTCAGCTTACTTCTCTCTCTCTGGCCTCTTCGTGGGTCTCTACAGCTGATGTACTTCTTCCGAGTCAAAATCTGAGCATTAATTATGATCATTTTAATTAAAATCTCTTTTTAGGCCAGTTTTCACAAGGAGCCCTGGTGGCAGAGTGGTCATGCATTGGGCTGCGACCTGCTGGGTTTGCAGTTCAAAGTCACCCGCCACTCCTCAGGAGAAAGACGGGCCTTCCACTCCCATAAAGAGCTAGCCTTGGAAACTCACAGGGCAGCCCTACACTGTCTCACGTAACCTCTATGAGACAGACTCGGAGGCAGGGGCCTGTCGGCTTGTTTTTCACTGTCCCAGAACGAAACCCTGTAACGACAGTCTTTCCAGCCTTTCTCAGTAAAGAAAGCTAACAGGAAGCACTCTAAAACTGTCTAAGTGTATGGTGAATCTTTCAATTGCTAAGGAATTGTTGATATGGGCACATCAACAGATATCGCAAGGAAAAACATTCTCATTCATGGACAGCCCTATAACGCCTGAATTTTTAATTTCAGGGAAAAAATTTGTTTTTATTCTTTACTTTCATAGTTATCTATATATACATATGAATATATACATTTAATTAAATGTTACAAAAACGTTGCACTCAGCGTTATAGGGTTAGGGTAATTACCTCTATTTTCTCTGGCTTGTTGAACTAGGTGTGTAATATATATAATATAATATAATATATTTTATATCTATAAGATGTAGATAACTTTTAATTGAAAGATCATTTTATTGGGGGCTCTTACAGCTGTCATAACAATCCATTGTCTAATATATATTTAACCAATAAGTGAAGGAATCAATAAACTAAAAAACAGACCACCCTGTCTTAAGATTTTGACCTTTCTTAAAAAGCACTCTGAAATAGAAAAGTCTGGACATTCTAAAATACTAAAAGTTTAAATGTTCAGTGACTCCTAAAATTGTCCAATGGGCTATGCATCACACCTAAGGAGTATTTGAACAATATTTCATATCTCCTTCTTTAATTCAAGTCACAGCCGAGGCCAACTATTATTCAAGTAATAAGCCCCGAGGGAGTCTGCGGTTTTTTGCACTCAGACTGGAATCCACTGGTATTCTCAATTATTCTTGGCCTCGTTCTCTATGGACAAGCCTTGATCATATCACCCGTTCCTTTAAAGATTCTAAATTTCTTTAAAGCCCTTATCAGCTCCCAGGCACTGCAATATTCTTGTGTGACCACATCCAGTCTCCAATGTTCAGTCTCCCTCTCTCGCTCTGCTCTTAACCTATTAAATTCTGTATTCATACAAAATAGAACCAGCTGTTTTGCCTTTCCTCTGACCTTGGATTTCGGCACATTATAAAAGTGATATTAGTTGGTGGCAAACTTAACATCTTTAAGGCAGCGCTGATCCTAAAAATTGTTCTCTTTGACTCAGAAATACTACGTATTTGATAAATCAGAGTTTCTATATTTTATACAGGTTGGAGCCCATGTTGATAATTTGCATCCCCACCCCAGGTACACTGAATCAGAATCCACATGGCTACAAGATTCCCAGGCAAGCACCCTGACTCTCATCACCTGGTGATCCTGTTAAAATAGAAAACGTAATGCTACCTATCAAAATGTAGTGTTCCTTGTAGCTGATGGAGCACTTGATCGTGCACCACAAGGTGGACACTTCAGATACACCTCCAGGCACCTTCAAAGAAAAGCTTAGCAATCTATTTCCGGCGCTCACTGAACCGAACTGATCGGGACCTGTAGAACAGGGTAGAACTGCCCTGTGAGACTAACTCTTTACGGGAGTTGAGAGGTACACCTTTCTCCTGAGGACCGGCTAGTGGGTCTGAACTGCTGACTTTGTGGTCATCAACTTGTAACCCACTGAGCTACCAGGGCTCCTCTCTGGCAGACCACTCATTGAAAATCCTAGGGCGCACATTGGCACAGATGCAGACGCTTGACGTTGGAATCAACTCAACAGCAACCGGTCTGTATGCTTTCTTTCATGGGAGGGAAAACAGCATATTTAGATGAGGCTAACACGAGAGTTATCATCTGTCAGGGGGTAGAACTGCCCCGAGGGTTTCCAAGGTTATAACTCTGTACAAGGCACCATCTTTCTCCCGCAGAGTGGCTGGGTGCTTTGAATTGCTGTTCTTTGGGTCAGCAGCCCAGTGTGTAACCCATTACGCCACCAGGGCTCCTCTCGGGTCGGTAGTCAACTTGATGGCAATGGGTTGGCTTTGGAGTTGTCAGAGAGGAATTATACAAGAGGGCTTCAAAAAGTTCATGGAGGCGGTCCATTCTCTTTTCATTCCATTTTCCCCAAGAACATTCGGACGCTGAGACGGAGTCAGCACTTACTCTGTTCTAGGCATCGAGCCAAGGTTAACCATTTTACATATCTAATTGATTTTAATCCTCACAGCAGCGCGTTGAGGTTGACCCCACTATTATCTTGATTTTATGGATGAAAGAAATGGCAAGTACAGAAGGTTTCAGGAAGCTGCCCGCTGTCACATGGTTGGTAAGGATGGGGCAGAGCCAGGCTTAAAATTAGGACGAGTGTGCAACACTCTAGATCTTCCCTTAGCCTGTGCACAATTCTAGGTGTGTCCCTGTCCATGAGCCACCCATCTTGATGAAGGACCTTTAATCTCTGGAAGCAGGACCCCTCCCCCCCAGTGTACCTCCCCCGCAACACACAACCCCCCCCACCACCACAGTACGTTCTAGGCTGATGGACTCAGGTGGTACACGGTACTAAACGGCCAAGGCCATGAGCGCTTTCCCTCTTTCATAGCTGCAAGCGCCAGTGCATTTCCTGGCCTCGGATCCCAGTCCCACTCTGGACACAGATGTGCATGTGGAAGAAGGGAATGCAGTTAGAGTGTGGGAGGGCTGATGCAAATTTCATCCCCCTCCAAACACAGGGAAATTGCACTTGGGTGTGAACGTTTGGACATTATCAGGTCTCTCTTCATATACGTGAATGAAAAACAACAACAACAACAAAACCCAAGCCGCTGCTAGTGAATCATTTAAGATGGGAAGAGTGAGGGATGGAATGTTCAGCTCACGGGTCAGAAATGTGAAAGCTCTCTAACCCTAGGGATCGTCTGAAGTGACAGCTAACACTCCCTGATACAACTTCACAGTAGCAAATGCAGATGGAAATGCGGCTTCTTTCCATCTAGTGTTTCAAATGTAAAAGGTAATCAAAGATATTAAGGACGGGGGGTGGGGTGAGTCATGAAGGGTTCTGGCTACAAATCAAACTATAGATAACCAAGTGAAATTTTTGGAAATAATGGAGACTCCACTCCATAAGGCGTCCTCTTAGCACAGTGAGTAAGCGCCGGACTGCAGAAGGGAAGGTGAGCAGTCCAGACCAAGCAGCTGCTCTGTGGGAGGAACTGGAGGTACTCCGCTTCCAGAAGGACTGCAGCCTTGGGAATCCCAGGGAGCAATTCCACACTGCTCTGTCCTCTGCGTCGCTATGGGTTAGAATCGACTGGACAGCAAGGGGTTTTGTTGGGGGCTTGCTATTACTCCATCAGTGGAAATGCAAAATCTGCTAGTTACCCAGCATTATTATACATTGCATGCATGTACAAGGGGGCTTCACGAAGTTCATGGAAAAATCCCATGATCATTTCATTCCATGTTGCGGGAACTAAGAAAAAGGAATCCAGTGAATAGGGAACCTGAGATGGGCGCCCTGGTGGTGTAGGGGTTACGTGTTGGGCTGCTAACTGCAATGTCATTGGGTGAAAGCCAGCTACCCCTGGGGAGAAAAGTGAAGCTTCCTACTCCCATAAAGAGTTACATTCTTGGGGGCTCACAGGGGCAGGTCTACTCAGTCCTAGATGAATAGGGATAGGCTTGGTGGCAGTGCGGGAGGGTGAGAGTGAGGGAGGTTTGGGGAACTAATTGGTGAGCTCAAGTGATAGGGTGAAATCCAGCCCAGGAAGAGTCTTCAGTTTAGTGGTCTTTTCACCTACTCGCTCCACCTCCCCTCCCCCAAAGACTGAAGTTCAGGTTCACAATCACACTGTATTCCAAAGGCTATGCATACCTAATCAGTCTTCAAACTGCCCATGGTATGGCGGAACATGCTCCCTAGTAGAGAACAGATGTCACCATGAGAATCGTGTTTTCTGCTACTTTCTGACTTTGGCATGTGCGCCTTTGCGACTTGGCTGTTGCATGAACAAAGACTCTTGCATTTCATATGAACACGGGAACTCGCAGAGCCTCTCAAGCTGGCATGCTGCCACAATTTGATTGCAATGCCGCATGGCTGCTTTTTGAATGTATGAATTCTTCCTGCAGGGTCCTTTCGGGCTCTTGGGCTGAAAATGTGGTCACGCTCTAAACTTACAGGAGACAATGATAGGTAAAACTCCTGGAGAGAGCCATTAAGCTGATTTGAACTCACAGTCTCCGTGTGTGCCACAGAATAGGAGAGGGTTTATTTGCTGGAATGTTTACTGAAGCAGATCACCAGGCCTTTCTTCCGTGGAGCCACTGGGGGACTCATCCTGCCAACTTTTGGTTAGTGGCAGAGCGCATATCGCCTGAGCCTCTTCTAGAATGAAGGGTAGATCAAATTAACGGACAGCGACAACTAAACTAACTCTACCCATGGCTGCCAAACACCACTGGAACCACTAGAGCCGTGACCGACCAAATCCTCTTTTCTGGTTGCATTTATTTATGAAAGATACCGCCACGTTACTGCGGTGCTCTCGAAAGCATGCCCATGGCATCTGATCTTTCTGTGCCCTTACTGACAGAATTGACCCACAACTTGATTACTGTTGCTGGGTGTGGCCTAGAGGGGAGATTTCAAGAAGGGGGGTGAAAGCAGCTGTTATTTTTCTAAATTCCTGGTATCTATGCCCAGCTAAAGTACGGTGTCTTAACTAAGGCTTCTCATTCCCTACAGGTTTCATTTAGAGACAGTGCGCTAGTAAACCTTGGTCGCCGGTAAAAAGCACATGCGAGGGAATCGGTTGTTGATTGTGAGCTCACGTCTATGTGCGTGGCCCCAATAATTAAATGACAGTGTCTTGACTAAGATAAAATGGTATGCGGAATCCAGTAATTAGATCAAATGCAATTCCACTGATCCACTCCTTGGGGCTTCAGTGTCTTCGCCACTCCTCTGTCTTCTGTAGCCTGCTCAGTTGGCAAGGACGTAACCAACTGATGCCACAGGTTAAATAAACCCTTGGCCATTTGGAACCATGAAGAGAAGGAACTGCTACTTTATCCCCCCATTCTAATCCCTGGCTGTCAACAAGGGTCTCTCTACTGCTTTAAGCGAGAGCTGCTTAAGAACCAAAGCCCATGGTCATGGAGTGGACCCCCAACTCCTAGTGGCTCCATGCGTGTCAGAGTAAAGCTGTGCTGCACAGGGTTTTCACGGGATGTTTCTTGGAAGTGGATCACCAGGCCTTTCTTCCAAGGCACCTTTGTGTGGACTTGAACTTTCAACCTTCCAGTCTTATAGTTAAAGAGCGTTAACTGTGTGTACTATCCCAGGGGCCTAATGTGAAACGAGGCCTGTACTCACATGTCCTTCACTTGTCTGTGCATAAAACATCTCTGGAACAATGTCCATGAAGCGGGGGATATGGGGAAGGGACCATAGACGGGGAGTCAGGGGAAAAGGAGGAGGGGGAGACTTTCTTTGGGTCATTGGCAAACTGAATGTCTTTTTTGTTGTTGTTTGGCAAACTGAATTTCTAACCAAGTTTGAAACTTTGGCCTTATCTCATCTACTGTCTTAACAAAAGGTGCCCTTAGTAGGGTTGCACATTGGGCTGCTGGCCTTAGCAATTCGAAACCAGCCGCCACTGGAGAAAGACGGAGCTTTCTACTCCTGTCAAGAGTTCTTGTTAAGTTCTTCTTGTCCAGCTGGTTCTGACTCGCAGCGACCCTGTGTCCAAAAGAAGGAAACAGCCCAGTCCGCTCCCTGCTCACACTCGCTCTATGTTCGAGCCCACTGTTGCAGCCACCGGGTCCATCCATCTTGTCAAGGGGCTTCCTCTTCTTCGCGGTCCCTCTACTTTACCAACCAGGATGTCCTTCTCTGGGGACTGGTCTCTCCTGACGACATGTCCAAAGTACGGGAGGGGAAGTCTCAGCATCCTTGCCTTTCGGGAGCATTCTGGCTACACTTCTTTCTGGAAAGACTGGTTTGTTCTTTTGACAGACCACGGTATTTTCAATATTCTTTGCCAGCACCACAATTCAAGTGTCTTGGAAAGAGTTTCAGCCTCAGAAACCCTCAGGGGCATTTCTGTTCTGTCCTGTGGCATCGCTATGAGTCGGAACTGACTTGATCACTGGCAGTGAGTTGGTTTTACCAACTTCACACCGGTGCAGGGAATAGGGAGCCAGTTATACGATAAAATACCTGAGAATTAACTATGCTTCAAGGGTCTCGACCAAATGTCAGCAAAGAGACCCTGTTTTCCCCTCTGCACAGTCACAGGTGACTAATGCCATCCTCATTCCACAGGGACTCAACAGACACCCGACACTGCCCCGAGGCACAGGCACTGTGGGCTTCCTCTCAAGGGTCGTGCCAGGCTGGAGGCAAGCTTAGGGGCATCATGTGAGTCTGGTTTATAAATATTCTCAATCTTTTAATTTGGAGGTGACCTTTGTAGGAATTATGAACCAAAAGATCCCCCTGAGGGGAGAATGACCACTGGAGCCCAGTGCAGCCCAATCTCCCTAACACAAAAACTGCCCGTCTGGAAGAATTTTCCAGAAAGAAAAGGCATCTGGCCCAGGTCAGATTGGAGTCCCCTGTGCTGGGGAAAAGAGACTCCGCAGAACAAAGCTCAGTGCGGACCTCGCCCCGAAAGATAAACTCTTTGCCTGTAGGTAAAACTATTTTAGAAAGCTCCGAGTTGACCTTTAGAAACGCCCCCTCTGCTGTTTTCAGATAATAATAGCCTGAGGATTATCTTCCGGTCAAGTTACAACTGTTCACCTGGCCACTCACGTGAGTCTTAGGCCTCCCTCAAATTAGCCAAGAACAAGGTCGCGAAGTTTAAAGACCAAAGTGTGTGTGTGTGTGTGTGTGTGTGTGTGTGTGTGTCTGCTGAACTTCTGAGAGAGTATTCATAGTGCTCCTTGCGAGTCTGATGGTACAGCAAAAGCACGTCATCCTCCTTCCCGGCCTTTCTATTTCCTAAACACATTTATTTCCAAAAGAAGGAGAAATAAACATGGAATCCTCCTTCCGGAGGCACTAGCACTCCAGGGCTTGTTTCTTATTCTTAAAAGTCCTGGAATAACTTTTAAGATTTATACTATCATATGCCGGGTTGTAAGGAACGGACTCTTCTATGGTAAACATCAAAATGGCTTACTGGAAATTCTCACTGTATCATTGTTAAACTCACACTCCCTCAGACCCGAGCCAGCCTAAATGATTTACCATTTGTATAGGAGACTCTGAATTGTTTTCCTGTATAGTTTTCTGTTGAGAGGCTAACACAAATTGCTGTAATAAGTCACCATTATTCTCCCTCACTGCAGTGAAGAGTTAAGTAGACGTACAATCACCCTGCTAATAGGTCTATTGCAAGGAAGAAAGGGACTTGGAAGGAAATCACAACAAAAGTTTGCCTATTGAGTATGGCTGGGTTATGCACTGTGCTGCCAATCACAAGGCCAGCAGTTCAAACCCACCCGCTGCTGCCTTGGCAAAAGAATATCTGCTCCTGTAAGGAGCGGTGGTCTCGGAAACCCACAGGGGGCGTGCTACTCTCCCCTCTCGGGTCGTTCTGAGTTGGAATCAACTTACTGGCAGTGGGTTTGGTTTCTGGTTGGGCCTTTTCTGACTGTATGTTGGCATTAGGTTCGTTATAATCTACAGAAAATAGAATCGCCCACTGAAGTGAGGTTCACGGTTTGCACTTCTATCACTCCAGATAAAGGTAGAATAATGAGCTGCTTACAAGTATTTACACTGGTTAAAAGTAAGACATAAGCTAACAGTGCATGTAGTTTAGTGACCACTCCATATGACCAACAACAGGGGTTGCTCCATAATTTGAAGTACATATACAACACAGAGCTGTAGCTTTAACGACATCCTAGCCTTATCTTCAGTTACGTTGATTATTGGAATGAATGGGGCAGAATACCAGGGAAGCAGTGCCCAGGAACCCCCCCCAAACCAAAAAGAACCCAAACTCACTGCCATCCAGTCAATTCTGACTCATAGCAGCTGTGGTAATTGCCTAATCTGTTGTCAATTTGAGATTAAGTTGAAGGGGTGGAGTTTAGCCTGTCAATCAGGTCACAGCTTGATGACCTCATTTGGAGGCGCCATGAGAGAAATAGCTCGCTGGAGGCCAGATACACTCTCTCCCTGGGAGACATTCCTGTGGAGAAGACACATGGAGCTACACTAGGGTCCTGGAGCTGGAGGAGTCAAGTGGAGACCCCTGCCAGCGCTAAGATGCTTCCACTGCCACTGGATCCACACAACTTTCCACCCACTGGCCTGTGATGCTCCTGCATTTGGCGTCATTGCACGTGTTGCATGAGTCTGAAGAGTAATTTATAGATTGTTATCTGGCATATGGGATATGTCTAATATCGGACTTATGCACTTGCTCTGGACTGAGCTGGGATGTTTTCTCAATATTCAATTGCTCTTGTATATAAAGCTCTTTCCTATATACAAAAGAGCGTCTAAGAATTTGTTTCTCTAGTCAACCCCGACTAACACAGCAACCCCTAGAGGACAAGATGGAACTGCCCCTGTGAGTTTTCCTAGATGATAACTATTTATGGTTCAAACGGCAGACCTTGCTGTCAACAGCTCAACTCGCCACAGGGGCTCCCTCAAGTCCCACGTTAATGACAGTGCAGCAGGAAGACAAGAAAAGCTGGCTTGGTGGACGTCCTAAAAGGTGACCCAGACCTGGACTGCCATCTCTGGTCTTAACAGGTTTTTAAGAAAAACAAAGGACTCCTGTTGGTTTTGCAAAATGGAAGAATATCAGGAAAGGATAAATACTGTAAGACACTGGCACCTGAAATGCTAGAAGAGGCCAGATAACCCCTGGTACTTTTAAATCTCCTGAACTATACATTTCCCCCCACTTTGGATTCTTGCATGTCTTTGCTGAGGAGCAAAGAAAGAAAGATTGTGTGTGTAATAGAACTTCATCGGCTCAAGCCACGTGTGTGTGATACCTGCTGAGAAGTAAGACCAACGTGGGACGAGGCTCCTTGAAGCTGCCAAGGCTGCCAGAGCCATCAGGCATCACACTGAATTCCGGGCTTGTTTGCACAGGCGGCTGTGAGACCGTCAGGATCCGGGCCATCACTGTCTCTTACATTCCGTCCAACTTTGCCTACTCTTTCTAACGTCACATTAAATCTCACAGTCTGAGACTATCTCAAAAATAGATCAACTCAATAAATATCAATTGAGATTTTAAAACTAAATAGAAGGAACAGACATTTATGTGCTTAATAAACTAAGGCTTGGACCAGTTGATAGCAGCCAGCCCGATTCATCAATCTCTAATATCAACATTTAGGACCCTTCCTCGTGCTCTGTGTGCCAGACATGGTCTGAGTGCTTGATTTTTACTCATTACTTCTTTCATCTTCACCACCACCCCAGACACGAAGCCGTATTGCCACCAGCAATTTACAGTTGATGAGATCCAGGTACGGCTGCCAAATCGACTCAACTAGCAAGTGGCCACTCAAAGAGTTCAACCCTGCTGTTCAGTTCCCCAGAAGATACTGGCTCTGAGGTGAAGATTCACAATTAACCTAACAGAACAAAATAACAGGTCTTTGTAGGCACTGTCAGTCTATGAACTCTCTCCTGACCCAAGGCCATTTGGAATTAGTAAGCAGTCTTTGAATTCCTCCTGACCTTAGATTAGCCCGAAACAAGGTGTCTGAGTCAGAGATGGCCAGCTAGCCTCCAAACATGCCCGCTTTCTTCCCTACTGTGAGAAAGGGACCTTTGCATCTTGGTGGGGCATTCAGCCGACTGGCTTCGTGTAACCTTTCCACCGCTAGGTGTGGCCCAGGTGACCACATTCCAGACAAAAAGTTGTGCAATCTCTAGGGCATAGGTTGTCACGCTTATTTAGCTTATCATCCCCTTTTCAGACGAAACAAAAACAAAGACAAACTCAAGGCACGCTGGTAATTAAGAACTGTTGTAGTGTAACCCATTAACCCAGTATAGAGTCTCTCACTCACTGCCAGGGAGCCGATGCTGAAGCCCCTTGGAGTTCCAAAACTAACTGCTTACAGGAATAGGAAGCCCAGTCTTTCTCCTGCACCGCTGCTGGTGGTTTTGAACAGCCAACCATGTGGACTGCAGGTCAACTCCTAACCACTACACCACCAGGGCTCCACAGCATAAAGAATAAGTATCTGCTTTTGCCACACCCGCTGGATGGTTCCAGTGTCCTCCAGGAGCTGTTTCAACCTCCTGTGGGAAAACTGTTCCAAGGCCTTAAAAGGGAGGCCATGCCCACCACTTCTTTGCAGCCTTCTGCTGGGTGGACTGTGCACGTGATGGTGGGAGCCACAGCAGCAAGATGAAGCCACGGCCTGAAGTTGCATGACAAGAAATGACAGAACAGGACAGAGGACCTGGGCTCCCACACGCTGGAGGCACCGCATCAGCCCTGGGCTGTCGATACTCTGAGACCACAGATAGAAATAAACCTTTGTCTTAGCTCAGCCACTGTTTTATTTTTTTCTTTTTGTGTGGGTCTAGAAGGGATAGGATCCCTATGCTACAGCAATAATGCCTCCTAGCCCCTGCTTTTTAAGATTTCCATGATAAATCATGAACAAACTCCTTTTTCAAGCCACGGTTACATTGAAATGGTGCCACAATTGCGTAAGTATTAATCATGAAACAAGTACAAGTGTTTACAGAGCTATTAAATAAGCAAAATCTAGCTTGGAAAGTTGAAAACTGTTCAGAAGACCATGTTGGTGCACAATTGGGAGCAATATGGTTCCGTTTGTCTATCTGATTCCTGAGTTTGCAGTATGCCTTCCATGTGTACCTGCCAGCATCTAATGTGGGGATTCCCAACGTTGGTGCTATCGAAATGTGGGATTAGATCAAGTCTGTATTTGGACGCATTGGTTTAATAACAGGGGTCTCGCCTTCTACCTGGGAGACTCAGGCTAGATTCCCAGCCAATGTACCTCACGGGCAGCCACCATCTGCCTGTCAGTGGAGGCTGGTGAGCTGCTAGGATGCTGAGCAGGCTTCAGCAGAGCTTCCAGACTAAGATAAACTAGGAAGAAAGGCTTGGTGATCGACTTCCAAAAGTGGTCAGAGCCTTAGCCAATCATGGAATGAAGCAGCAGTGTTCCATTGTGCCTGGAGTCCCAATGAGCCAGGGCCCAAGATAATAGCTATAACACCGGCAAAGTTTATTACTGTGGAGCGATGTCCTGCACAGGGTAGGCTACCTGAGGCCAGTAGGACCTACTGTCAATCATGGCAAGCAAAACAGACATTACCCAAGGAGCCCTGGTGGCACAGTGGTCTGCTGTTTGTAACTACCCCACACTCTTTGGGAGAGAGACGAGGCTTTTGACTCCTGTAAGGAGCTATAGCCTTGCAAACGCACCCAGGCAGTTCTGCTCTGTCCCACAGGGTTGCATTGAGTTAGAATCGATATGAAGCCGGGGAGTCTTGAGAGACTTTACCAGATGCTTCCTGAGGGCCTGCATCCCCCGCAGCTGAGAAGCACGCGTCCAGCGCTGCTGGTTTTGCGAGCGCAGAGGCTGTGACCATATAGGTTCTGCAGGGATATGGACAGGTAGGTCCTCAGTGTGCTTTCAATGAGAGTGGTGGCCCTGGTGATTACTAGGGGCAAGGAGCATGAGCTGATTCTTATTCTTGAAATTAAGAAGTTCACTGAGCTTTCAATAAGAAAATTCACAGGGTAGAGAAAAAGTAATAGGCATAATTCTAAGCACATTTAACTATTAGTCCAACTTCCTCTACCCAAGGTTAAAATGGAAATAATTGCCTATGTGCAGTGGGGGGGGGGAGAGATCCACTTGACGAACAGGATTCTTTTATAGAAGCTCTAATGGTAGTAGAGAATTTGACCCTTTCAGAATGGAGACCATTGCCTTATAAAAATTGCAGCTCCCTTAGCATTTATATATTCCCAGCCCTTCAGACATTGTGTGTGTACCAGTATTTGTTCAATGGGAGTGATTTGCAGATATTTGCAAACACACTAGCTTTCAGCCTCCTGAGTCAAGCTCTCCTACCTTGATAGGGGGCATCCATAATGCTTAGTGGTGGATCTATTTTGACAT
>NW_022109768.1:12893361-12894496 GCF_000313985.2 Echinops telfairi | reverse complement strand
AAAAAGCTCCTTCTGTTCCCCCTGGAGCAGCTGGTGGTTTCAAACTGCTGACCTTTTGCGTCGCAGCCCAACTCAAACCACTACACCCCTTGGCTCTAATGGTAGTAGAGAATTTGACCCTTTCAGAATGGAGACCATTGCCTTATAAAAATTGCAGCTCCCTTAGCATTTATATATTCCCAGCCCTTCAGACATTGTGTGTGTACCAGTATTTGTTCAATGGGAGTGATTTGCAGATATTTGCAAACACACTAGCTTTCAGCCTCCTGAGTCAAGCTCTCCTACCTTGATAGGGGGCATCCATAATGCTTAGTGGTGGATCTATTTTGACATGTGGAGCTCTTTCCATATTTCATAGGACCCGCTAATTGAAAGCAAATACTATCTTTCAAATCTCTTTCCCCTTGGAAGGAGTGGAGAAGCCGCGCCTGTGAGGAGATCCCAGCAGGCCCGTCACCTGTCCTGAGCTGGGACTCTGGGGGTGAGGGAAGGAGGCTGTCGGCTTTCAGACGACTATACTCATTGGGAAGGTCCCACCCCCTTTGCCATAATTAAGGATTGTCAGGGCGTGGGAAGCCAATCAATCTGATGTTCATTTTTCATCAACACAGCAGAAGTAATGCACCAGGGGTGGGATGGAGATTACATTAGGTTTTAATTGAGAGAAGGCTCACTTTGCTGATTTCTGATGTGGGTGGACTCCATATCGTCTTTTCCCTTTCAATCCTTATACTTTAAAAGTCAGCGCCTTGCGGCAATTCATCGTTCCCAGCAACCCCTCCCCACAAAAAACACCTCCTAACGCCCCCAAAAACCCACCTCCATTATTTCAATCTGAGCAGTCTGCCACTTGTGAGGTGGGGAGAGATGGGGGAGGGCAATCCTCCACAGAGATCATTTCAGAGAATGAAGATCAAGGGCAACCTGGCTGGGGGCAGGGCTCACCTTGGCCCCCTTGTCAACATGCTGAATAAGGAGGAAGGATGGGCACCGTCTAGCTCCAAGAGCCCGCATCACCAAAGACTTGTTTCAGATACTTGGGGCTCCAGGACTCCTTGGGTGGCACAAATAGGTAGCGTGCCCCCCATCCAACAGCTCAGGAGTCTCTCACTCACTGCCAGGGAGCCGATGCTGA
>NW_022109768.1:12886346-12893261 GCF_000313985.2 Echinops telfairi | reverse complement strand
GCTGCCAGGAGTCGGGAGTCCCCTACATGGTGATCACCATCACTGAGGCTTCCAACAGCTCAGTTAACGACCGATGTTGTCGCTGTTGTCGCTAAGTGCTTTTGAGTTGATTGCGATCATATGCAGGACACAGTGAATCACTGCCCTGGCTTGCACCATCCTCACAATTGTCCACTGTGGCAGCCACTGTGTTCATCCATCTCCCTGGGGGGCTTCCTCTTTTTCACTGGCCCTCTTCTTTCCCCCGGGGACCGGTCTCTCCTGACAATATGTCCAAAGCATGTGAGACAAAGTCTCCCATCCTTGCCTCTAAGGAGCGCTCTGGCCTTACGTCTTTCAACACAGACCAGTCTGTCCCTTTGGCAGTCCATGGCACGTACTCTTCTCCAGGGTTACAATCCAAAGGCATGGAGTCTTTTTCAGCTTTCTGTACTCAATGTCCAACTTTCACAAGCATATGAGCCAAATGAAAACACCATGGCTTGCATCAGGGGCACCTTAACCCTCAAAGTAACATCCTTGCTTTTCAACACGCTAACGAGCTCTTGTGCAGTAGAGTCACCCAATGCAACTCATCTTTTGCTCTCTTGACTGCTGCTTCCATGAGCTTTGACTGTGGGTCCAAGCAAGACAAAATCCTTGACAACTGCAACCTTTTCTCATTCATCATGAAGTTACCTATTGGTCCCCATGTGAGGATTCTGGTTTCTTAAACTGAGTCATGATCCATGCTGAAGGCTGTCATCCTTGCTCTTCGTCAGCAAGTGCTTCAAGCCCTTCTTGTAGAATTGAAAACATTTCTTCGCTTCCCTCCCTCTCAAGCTTATTTTGGCCTGTCTTTCAGATTGGAAAAGCAATTCACAGGCCTTTATTCTCCTGTGAGATTGACTCTAATCTTTAAGTAACTTAAATAACCACCACTACTCTGTATCTCTTTCCATGGATGGGAAGGGGTTCCTTTAGTTTGGCTGGGCTGGGTTCCAGCTGGGCATAACTACAATGGCCAGAAGTGAGCCAATCACCTCAATAGCGATGGGAGATTGGACTCACCTGGTATCCAGCACATGTCCGCACATTCAGTCAAAGGCACAGCAATTAGCGCAAAGCCGTGCTGGTGGTGTAGCGGTTATCATCTGAGCTGCGACCCAAAAGATCAGCAGGACCAAACCACCAGCCGCTCTGGGCTTTCTTGTCCTGTGAAGAGCTGTGAACACACAGGGCAGTTCTAACCTGTCCCTCCTATAGGATCGCTGAGTCGGCAGCGACTCAATGGCAGGGAGTTTGGGTTGGTTTGGGGGTCCATGAGGTCATTCTTGCGTTTGCCTGGTGGAAACACAGAGATAGGGGCTCCAGGTTACCTGTCTGATTCCTTAGTGCATGGTTTTCCAATTGGGGGTTGTGACCCCTTGGAAGATCATGAAATGAACTCAGTCACACTCAACCAGCATTTAAAAAAACAAACAAAAACCCAGATTGAATTAAGCAGTATACATGAGATAATAGCATATAGCTAAGGGTGAGTGTTATGTGAAACTTATTTCAGTTTCATATATCTACCTATCTATATAGCTAATTGTCTATGTATCTATGTGCTGTGTATCTATCATCAGCTATGCCAATCTATCTCTCCATATAGTTTACATCATCATGATTTCACACACACACACACACACACACACACACACACACACACACACCATTTTACTCTGGGCCTTGGTTCAAGAGCTTGAAAATCTGTCATTCCACCTACCTTGCTATGATACAGTCTTTTGGGAGTCCAAGCGTACGAAACACAGAGCCTGAGACCACAAAGATCCTTTTGCTGGAGCAGATTGAAAAACGCCTCTTTAATCCCATCACCTCAACAGTTTTGGGGAAAACACACCCACACCCACATCAAGCCGAAACAAAACAAAAATCAAAACCATGATCCCAAGTAGGTAACTTTCCTAAAAACCCCCAAACCCAGCTCCCTGCCATGGAGTTGATGCCAACTCAGAGTGACCTAATTAGAAGGCAGAACTTCCCCTGGGAGTTTACGAGAACGTAACTGCTTATGGTAGTAAAAAGCTCCTTCTGTTCCCCCTGGAGCAGCTGGTGGTTTCAAACTGCTGACCTTTTGCGTCGCAGCCCAACTCAAACCACTACACCCCTTGGCTGGTGGCCAAAAGCGCACCTGGATCACTCCTAGATCTTCAGTTGCATGGGCAAAGGCATTCATGCTCGAAGCCGGCGATTTGCCAACGGAGTGGAAAGTACCAATGGTTGTGAGGCTCCACGCACAGCACCCATCCCATGTGGCCCGTGGAGCACGCTGTGCCTCCACTCTGAGCTGAGATCACAGGGTTCCTTATGAATCTGCCTGCAAGGCACCCCCAGACTCTGGGAATGCAACAGATCCGGTAGCACCTGCATGGTATCCTAAAGGCGTCACCGCGGGTCTATCCCAGCTCTCCAAAGAGGACTCAACTGGGTTCACACAGGAACCTCCCGGCTACGCTAGGTGCACACTCAAAACTTTCCGTGTCTCCTAGGCGGGCGCCAGCTCCCTTCCATTCCCTTCTCTTTGTTATAAACATGTTCTAAGGATGCTCTTAGAACCCCGAGGAGGTGCCACGAGGTTAGGGAGCATTCCATTCATTTCAGTCACCCAAGAAATGCCTTTTTGGTGACTGTAAAATCTTGTCTGCTTCCAAGAGCTGGGTCCTCTTAGAGATTCTGACCGACCTGGCTCACGGGTGCCCAAAGGAAATGAATGTTCGAGCAAACACACCTACTGAAGGTTTTAAACTTGTCTCGTGCCAAAGACACTGCAATGCAGACTCACTCTCCACCTCTGCCTCACAGCTTGCCAGCAAGGCGTGAGCTGTGTTCTTCCTGAAACGTACCACCTCACTCCCCTTCTCAACAGACAAATGCTTCAACCACAGGAGCCGAGCCTGGGACAGCCACAGGCCTGGGCTGGACAGCAGGCTACTCTGTTCTGGTGGGAAATAAGCAACAGGAAAGGAAAGGAGAGCATTTACGAAAGACAAAATTGAACCGGATGATGCAGTTTTATAATGCATATATTGAAACCTCAGATTGAAACGTTGGATCACAACAAAGAAATACTTTAGAAAAGTCCTTTCAACACATGGGAATTAGTGAAAATAGGGGAGCAGTAGTGTGTGAACCCCAAATATCTGAACCTGAGCCACCAGGAGCTGTGGTTCTTTTACTCAATGACTGGTTTTCAGACGAGCTGGAATCTGATGTTGCTAAGTTTGGGAGGCAGAGCCGTCCCTTGTGAAGTGGCGTCTTCGCGTTTGGGGCAAAGGTGAGCACACTTCCCTTTGCTCACAAATGCCTCTTTGATCAGCAAGTATGAACTCTTTCAATCGTCAGTCTATTACACGTATTTTAAGAATTCCGTGAGTAAATAACTGGTGCTATTGTCTTACAGTAATAGAATTTGGTATACCATTTGTAAAGTACCCTCATTAGCAGATTTGGGGCTGTAAGTCACCTTTTCAATGGCTGCACCTGCAAAACAAACACATATACAATAGCCTCTAGGCATGTTTTATAAGCACGTTAGAGTAATTTGCAGTTTCTCTGTTGAATTCATAGTTCCCCCACATAGCTCTTAATAAATAATGCTGGAGCAATTCTTGTGAGAAGCTAAATTCACCTTTCAGATGAAGGCATTCACTTTTCCACAAGGAATTCTAAATAATAGTTTTTTCTTTTCCTTTTTAAAAAAAATTCCCATTTCATGTTCTGCAGCTTTCTAAGCCTGCTTGTTATCAGAGTAAGGTTTGTAGACTCCCCGCCCCCCCATAAGTATTCAATTAAATATTTCCAGAGTCATTTCAATCTGATTAAGAAAAAAAATTTTTTTACAGCCAAACACAATAAAATATAATCCCTTCTCTATTCCTTAATAGTCAGAAAAATTAAATGACACTGAACACAATTCATCAATAATTTATTAAAGGGACATGCATAGATTCCATCCCCTATAAAAATAATACTTAGTAAATTTAATTAACGTTCCTTGATGCGCTTATCATTATGCAGGGCTCTATTAACTTTAAGCCTTCTAGGAGACTTTATTAGGGCTTTATAGATTACACAAGAAGGGGTCAGATTAACTCTTTATAACATTCCAATGGTTTCTGGTTTATTTGCAATCAAATCCCAAGTCCTCCCTATTCACTAACCGGTTGCCTCTGAGTTGACTGACTGCAGCTCCCCGTATCTTAGGGGAGAAGAGAGCTCTGTAGGGTGTTTCTGACTTATTTTGGGGAAGCAGGTTGCCAGGCCTTTCTTCTGAGGTATATCTGGGTGGTCTGATCTTTTGACTAGCAGTGAAGCATACTAACAGTTTGTACCATCCTGCTGCTGTAGTAGCGGATCCTGACTCACGGCGACTCCTTGTATTCGTAGCAAAACTGCTCTGCTGGGGTTTCAAAGCCGTGATCTTTCCAAGGAGACCAGGAGGCCTGTTCTCTAAAGTGATTCTGGGTGGGTTTGAACCACCAACCTTTCAACTAGTAACCCAAACCCAAGGACATCAAGTCCATTCTAACTCATAGTGACCTATATAGTTTTTTTTTTCCTTTTGAAAGTTTTTTTTTTTTCATTTTTAATCATTTTATTGGGGGCTCATACAACTCTTATCACAATCCATACATACATCAATTGTATAAAGCACATTTGTACATTCGTTACTCTCATCATTCTCAAAACATCTGCTCTCCACCTAAGCCCCTGGCATCAGCTCATTTTTCCCCTTCTCTTCCCCCTCCCTCATGAACCCTTGATAATTTATAAATTATTATTTTGTCATATCTTACGCTGTCTGACGTCTCCCTTCACCACTTTTCTGTTGTCCTTCACCACTTTTCTGTTGTCCATCCCCTAGGGAGGGGGTTACATGTAGATCCTTGTAATCAGTTCCCCCTTTCTACCCCACCCTCCTGGTATTGCCACTCTCACCACTGGTCCTGAAGGTATCATCCGTTCTGGATTCCCTGTGGTTCCAGTTCGTATCTGTACCAGTCTAGCCAGATTTGTTAGGTAGAATTGGGATCATGATAGTGGGGGGCAGGGGCAGGAAATATTTAGGAGCTAGAGGAAAGTTGTATGTTTCATCAGTGCTACACTGCACCCTGACTGGCTCGTCTCCTCCCCACGACCCTTCTGTAAGGGGGTGTTCAGTTGCCTACAGATGGGCTTTGGGTCCCTACTCCACACTCCGCCTCATTCACCTATATAGGGTTTTTGAGACTGTAAATCCTTACAGGAACAGACAGCCTCATCTTCCACCCAAGAGTCAGCTGTCGGGTTATGAACTGCTGATGTCGTGGTCAGCAGCCCAATGCTTATTCCACACAGCACCCAGGGCAGTGGTTCTCAACCTTTCTAATGCACTTTAATACAGTTCCTCATGTTGTGGTGACCCCCAACCATAAAATTATTTTCATTGCTACTTCACAGCTGTAATTTTGCTACTATTATGAACAGTAATATAAATACCTGATATGCAGGATGTATTTTCATTGTTACAAATTGAACATAATTAAAGCATAGTGATCAATCACAAGAACAATATACAATTATATATTGTGAAATATTTATTTCTAATGACAAATCAATGAAATTTTGTCTTGAAGGTTGGTGTAGCATGGGTAATAGTCTTAATATAACAACAGTACACTGCATTGCTACATTTTGCGACAGTATGCGTAAAAAGCCAACGTCAGTGCAAAGGTTGAGATAGCTTCTTTCTCACCAGATCAGAAATTCTCGGGGCAGTCTTTGCAAGAGCACAACGAAGATCATCTTCCACAACAAGTCTACTTGTGTATTTAGACTTGATAACCAACAAGCTGGAAAACCCTGTTTCACAAAGATATGTTGTTGGAAATGGAAGAAGAAGGCGCAACACAGTCTCAGACAGAACAGGATATGACTGCAAACATTTGATCCAGAATTTTGTAACTGACATTGCAGAGAAATCGGTTCTCGCTGCATCACTGTTAATAAGTTCAATGAATTCCTCCTGTGCTGTCTCAGGAACATCTTCAACTTGGACTGTGAATGGGCTTCTGGCAAGTGCAAATGGGGTGTCAGGTAGATTTGGAAAGTACGATGAAATTTCGTCTGCAAGCACGTGCAAGTGTTCTTTCACAGAAATTATCATCATAACCCTTTTGTCTGGTTCAATGTCATGTTCCTCAAAGAAAGCAGATAAGGTAGGAAACATGTAAATTTTATTTTCATCCAATTTTTTTTGCCAAAGCTGAAGTTTCATTTGGAATGATCGAATCTTTTCAGACAAATCAAGGCATGTTGCATTTGGTCCTTGCAGTGATAAATTTAACTCATTCAAGATGGCAAAGATGTCAACCAAGTAAGCTATTTTCTGCAGTTCACTTTTATCGCTGAAAAGTGCTTCGAACTGCGGTCTTGCTTTCTGATTAAAAAACAGTTTGAGTTCATCGCGAAGCTCAAAAACACGTTTTAACACTTTTCCTCTCGACAACCATCTCACTTCAGTGTGAAATAGCAGAGCATTATTTGGCGCATCCACCTCGTTGCACAGTTGTGAAAACAGTCGGCTGTTTAAAGTGCTCGCCTTTAGAAAATTGACAGAACTTATGACACTTTTCATTACTTCTTGTAACTCTTGTGGCAGTGTCTTTGTTGCTAACATTTGCCGATGAATCAGACAGTGAGTTCCGATGACTTCTGGTGACTCATGCAGTACCAACCGTTGAAATCCAGATTGACATCCTAGCATAGCTGGAGCCCCATCTGTGCAAACACCACAGACCTTTTCCCAAGAGATCTTATGCTCTTTCAGAAATGAACCAACTGTGTCAAAAACATCACGGGCAGTAGTGGTCGTTTCAAGAGGTTTACAAA
>NW_022109768.1:12882739-12885212 GCF_000313985.2 Echinops telfairi | reverse complement strand
CTGGGTACTTCTATGTGGGCTTATCTGCATGTGGGCGGACCCACCTGGAGACAGGTAGAGGAGGTGGTGTCTCGGTTCCTAAGACCATCAGAAATATGTGTTTTCCGAAGGCCTTAGGTGACCCCTTTGAAAGGGTCTTTTGACCCCCAAAGGGGTCACGACCCACAGGTTGAGAACCACTGCCCCAGGGCTCCCTTGAGTGAATAACCATTTTTGACGCCCAAAGACGACTCCTATTAACCACAAGGCCCTATCTGCCATGGCCCTGATGACCTCAGCTTTTCTGTGCCCACCCTCCAGTCTCATCTCCTCACCTGTATCACTAGCCCTAACCAATCTCATCCTCACCTCAGAGCTTGGCTTCATGGTGCCCTTCACCTTCTTGTGTCAACTGCACCTTCTTGGGGAGACTCCCTGCCCACTCTGCTTTACATGTGCCCGCTCTGAGTTTGGCTTGTTTATTGTCCACTGTCTCCTCCGGGGTGTAAACCCTATTGGGCAGGGACTCGGCTTTGTTCCCTACTGTTCCCCACAACCTCAAAGCTACATTCGGACTCATAAACGCCCGTAGGACAGAGCAGAACTGCCTGTGTGGGTCTGAGATGAACTCTGTGTGGGAGTAAAAGCCTCCATCTTTCTCCTGAGGAGCAGCTGATGAGTGTAAACCGCTGGCCTTCTGGTAGCAGCCCAATGGGGAAGGGGTGTCAAAAAGTTCACAGAAAAAGTCCATGATCTTTTCATTTTATTTTTCCACACACGTTTTGAAGCCCCCTTGTTGAATGAATGAACTTTCTTTTCATCCCAGTGGTTTGTACATTCCACAGTGGCTCCTCACTCTGCCTGTTGAGTACTGATGCTCAGATCGACTCCGATTTTAATTCTCATTCTTAACACGCCTTAACATGCCACTATCTCGTGACACTGATGGAGAAGAATATGAAAAAAAATTTATAAAGTATCAAGGGTTTATGTGGGAGGAGGGAGCGGGGAGGGAGGAGAAAAACGAGGAGCTGATACCAAGGGCTCAAGGAGAAAGCAAATGTTTTGAGAATGATGATGGCAACAAATGCACAAATGTGCTTGACACAATGGATGGATGGATGGATTGTGATAAGAGTTGTACGAGCCCCCAAGAAAATGATTACAAAAAAACTAAAGCGAAACACAACTGGTCCGTAGTCACAGAGACCATTTTAATTGTTTTTGTAATTGACCTCTTCCATCAGAAAATTAGACAGATGCAACAGGAACCCGCATTCTATTTCTTGAAACAACTCCTGAAAATACCCACCCCCCATCGGCATCAGCTATTTGATTAATTACACACAAGCCAATGATATTGATGAGACCCACAGTCCAATCAACCATTCCATTAAACCCTGGTTTCCGTCACTGTGTTCAGTAAGATGGTACGAGGCTCTTTTCGGACAGCCGGCGCCCTGGACGGACTTACTTCTTGATGTCCCTTGCAAGGGTGAAAAGAAGTCGCCATCCTCACGCTCCAGTCACTGCTGGACCGGCTCTCAGATGTACTGGCCCTGAAACGCGCTCTTTAAATGACCGTGGTCCTGCTCCTCTTTCGAACGGGGACTTCGCGGTTGTTTCATCTTAACTTACAAACTACGTAAGGCTAACTTTATTTTAATGACTTTTCTGTGCACAAGTCAGGAGCCTGTGAGCAAGAGCTCACGCTCTTCTGTTGTGACCACAATCATGTCGACATTTACTCAAAGCCTAAAGAAGCTTAGATTTGCTCCTTAACACCTCCTGACGCTTTCTAATAAAGGTAGAGGTTGCTGTATCAAAGCATTCCAGGGTCATTCCAGAACCCTGGAACCACACACCCCTTCCCCCCAAGTCCACTCTGACTCCCAATGAGCCTACAGAACACAGTAGGGCTGCCTCACAGGGGTTCCAAGATTGTAAATCACTATGGAAGCAGACTGCATCGCCTTTCTCCCCAGGAGGGGCTGGTGAGTTTGGACAGCTGAGCACTTTATTCACTGTACCATCTTAGTTATTGTTTATCTTAGTGATTGTTTGTATTGGGTGCCGCCAAGTCAGTACTGACCCCTAGCCACCCTACGTACAACAAAATGCGGCACTGCCCAGTCTTGCTCCTTAAAACATATGCAAACCCAATTTAACCGACTGCCACCATGTCAGTTCTGACTCACAGCGACCCTACAGGACAGAATAGAACTAGGGTTTCTGAGACGGTCCATTTTTTGTCCGGAGCAGAAAGTCTCAGCTTTCTCTCCCCGACCGGCTGGTGGGTTCAAAGCGCTGATCTTGTGATGAACATCCCAGTGCCTGACCCAGTGCACCACCAGGGCTCCTACAGGACAAGGCAAACACAGGGGAAAAGACAACACAAGGCCCCAGCACCCACAGCCCTGGTGCTGTGTGTGGTGGTGAATTTAATTTTTCTTTTCTCACGCCCAAATGTCTCTTTAGAAAGTATTAATTACTA
>NW_022109768.1:12880974-12881995 GCF_000313985.2 Echinops telfairi | reverse complement strand
CGGAGTGACTCATTCCTGGATAACTTATGGCGGGAAACTCAATTCTGTAGTTGGATGAGTCATTTGCCTGGAAAGCCCCCAATGGAAAAATGATACCCGTAGGTACAAGTGACAGAGGATGGGGAAATCACACAGATAGTAGGTGCCAGGAAACGCAAGACGTTAAAAGGATATTCCTAGTCTGAGGTTCTCTTACAGTAGCATGGTAGAGATGAATCTTTAAAATAGGGTCTGTTTCCCAGTGGAATCCCTGGGTGGTGCAGTGCAAACACTCAGCTGATTACCAGAAGGCAGGCAGGAGGTTCAAGTTCACACAGATGTGCTTTGGAAGAAAGGCCTGGAGATCTTCCAAAGATGAAGCCATAGGAAACCCCATGGAATACAGTTCAACTTACACACACACACACACTCTCTCTCTCTCTCTCTCTCTCACTCACTCTCAACAGGAATCAAAACTAGTTCCACAGTGGCTACTGGTTATCTTTCTCTCAGCCTCCCAAATTTCCCTCACATGTTGTTTTTCCCAATATTTGCATCACTTACAGTTGCAATGACGTCCATTCCCTTTCGCTGCTTTCAGAGCAACCATTTTCCTGTGACAGGAAACCCGGGGGGGCACTGTGGTTAAGCAATTGGCTGCTAACCACGAAGGTCAGTGGGTTCGGACCCACCATCAGCTTCCAGGGAGAAAGATGTGTTAGCTGGCTTCTGTCAAGATGGCAGCTTTGTAAACCCTTCTCCTCGTCATGGTTCCTACTCTTTACCACCCTGCTCTTTAGGAGTTGGAATGGACTCCACAGTCAAGGGCAACTGGGTTGGTGTGGTTTGATTTTCTGTGGTTACATCCATGGGATTCTATTGAAGTTGACTTCCTTGTGCAAACTCCAGGCTCCTCCGCATGGTAGAAAACTTCCAGAGCATCAGGATATACAAGCTTCCCTTTGTTCAAAATGAAGAGAGTGTGCAGAAGTCTTCAGATTGTAAAGGAGACAAGAGATGAGAGGGTACCCCCCCCCCCAAC
>NW_022109768.1:12877043-12878856 GCF_000313985.2 Echinops telfairi | reverse complement strand
CTTTCATGCAGGTGGCTCATTTCTTCTCTGGATGAGAACAGAAAAGCCAGTCTCTTGCTAAAGTAAACACTATGAATGTGGGGAACAACAAAACAACGAAACCTCTGTATGTATCCCCACAACTAGATCAGCAAAGTGCTGGGCGTGGCGTGGGTCTTTCTTTACCCAGAGGGCGCTCGTTAGGCCTACCTGTGAGAATACAAAATGGATCTGTTTGAATGGAAATGGAGGGTCAAGTCTGCAGGGGAATGACTTCCTTTCCCCACTCTGGGTACCCAAGGGCAGTTGCTGCCCTGAAAAGGAATAAACGCAGAGAAGAAATTGCATGAAACGAGAATATGTATTTTTGATAGCAGAGGAATGGAAAAACAGATTGCATGTAGAGAAAAGGCCTTGTAGCTTGAATTAGGCAGTCCCAACTGAATCCAGGACCACTGCATTGCCATTTTCCAACAAATGCGCTCCACCATTCATGACACGCACACAAGAGTTTGGCGTTTTATGGCTCCGCTCGTTCTCAAGGCATCTGAAGAGTCTTTGTAAATGTAAAAACACAACCACCGGCACTGCCCTGGCCTGACAGATGGCGTGTGGCCCAATTTCTGTGAGCCTGTCTGTGTTTGCTGGGCTCAAAGGGTACTGCCAGCCTTCGGTCCAAAAGCGATGAATCCCTGAAATCTCCAGGGGGAACCTCTGCCTGAGAAACAAAGTCCTTGCCCTGGGCCTCACCATCCCCACGGAGCACAGACATACCTTTGTGCATGAGTGCCGTTGTTGCTGTCAGATGCCTTTGAGGTGGTTACAACCGACCAGGACCCTTGAAACACTGCCGGGTCCTGCGCTATCCTCATTACTGATCCCTTGCCTGAGCCCACTGGCAGCCACTGTGTCCACTCATCTCCTTGAGGGCCTGCCTCTTTTTCGCTGCCCCTCTACTTGACCAAACATGGCATCCTTCTCCAGGGGCTAGTCTCTCCTGACAACAGTCTGTAAGGAAAAGTTTCTCAGCCCTGCCTCTGAGGAGCACACTAGCCTTACTTCTTCACAGACAGACGCTTGTCCTTTTCGACTCCAAGGAACTTTCAATGTTCTTCTGCAGCACCACAATTCATATGCATCAACTCTCCTCGGGCTTCTTTATTCAATGTCCAACTTATGTGCGCACATGAGGAAGTGGAAATACCAAGGCTTGGAGAGGATGCACCTTAGTCCTAAAAGTAACATTCTCGCTTTTGAATACTGTAACGAGGTTTTGTGCAGTAGATTTATCTAATCTAATGCAACTCATCGTTTGATCTCTTGACTATAGATAATGACTGTGGATCCAAGCAAGACAAAATCCTTGACAACTTCAATCTCTTCTCCATTGACTATGATGTAACCTATTGGTCCAGTTGTCAAGATTTGGGCCTTTTAAAATGATTACTCCCAAGTAATTGAACCCACAAGCCATATGGGCAGATCAAAGGAGTTTGGCAGCGCCATCAAATGTTGTACAGCATCCTAGCAAGAACATGCTAACTTCTGCTAACAGATGTGGGTGAATGGGGTGGGGTGGAGGGGCGTGCTGAGGTCAACTCTTTAGGATCTGCCTACGGGTGTCCCCACAGGATTCTACTGCCTACCACTGAGCAAAGAACCCAAACTCACTGCCTTCAAGTTGACTGAGACTCATAGTAACATTTTAGGACAGGGTAGAACTGACCCTATGGATATCCAAGACTATAAAACTTTATGGGAGTAGAAAGCCTCATCTTACTCCCACAGAGCAGCTGGTGGTTTTGAATTGCCTACCTAGTGGTTACCAGCTCAA
>NW_022109768.1:12873825-12875756 GCF_000313985.2 Echinops telfairi | reverse complement strand
AAAAAAAAGGAATGCAACTGTGGGTTTCCTAAACACACCGCTTACATTCCTGCCCTTAGTAGAACCAGAGGCCGTGGTGTCATCAATGCTGACTCATGGGAACCCGATACGTGTCAGGGTGGCACTGGGCTCCGGAGCGTCTATGGCTTGTTCCAAAGTAGATTGCCAGGCTTTTCCCCTGAGACACCTTTGACTAGACCTGAAGGAGAGGTTAGGGCTGAGTATGTAAACCGTTTGTAGCACACAGGTGCACGGGAGCTGCGGTCATATTCCAAAGTCCACTAACACTGTCGTTCGAGAATTTTATTTGTTGATTTGTCCCGTTCCTCAATGCAATGGGGCTGTAGACTTTTAAAAAGAAGCCCCTACGCTAGATTCTGATTTCCCCCTCCCCCCACCATGTGCCAACATATAAAACCTGGAATTGACTTGATCGCAGTGGGTTTGAATGCTTTGACCAATATATGGGACTGTATGGTGCAAATTGGTTAATGCACTCAGGTGCTACCCTGATATTTTGGGGTTCCACTGAGGAGCACCTGGGGGATAAAAAAGGTCTCACACTCTACTTCTGGAAATTCAACCATTGAAAACCCTAAGAAGCACAGCTGTCTGCTGACACATCTGGACCGCACTCTCTCTGTGGCAACTGGATTGACAGCGTTGGCTTCCTGCCTGCACAGAGGCCATCTGTTCCATCCAGAAGGGGCTCCGCTATGTGCCGCTACCCCGTGTTCTACTATCCATCTCTGACTCAGTCTGAATGGAGAGAGGACCCGCTCTGTCCGAGAAAGGACGGAGGAACACGCTCTCCTGGAGCCTGGGAGAGCTTGTGTGCCTCTAGCTCCTGCAGCCTCAGTTGGGAAGGCTTAACCTAAATGACAGTGGCACGGACCCATTTGGACCTGTCTTTGTTGCCAGCTGTCTTAAAGAGGTAATTCCCATCTGGCTCCCAGCATGGCAGGCTAAGAGTTAACTGTTGGCAGGACTCTACTGCAGGGTGTCATTGATTCAGAGTTCAGAAACGGCTATGACATGGTATCACTTGTATTACATTGAAGGGCAGAACAAGAGAGGGGGAAATGGACCAAGAATTGGTCTGGGGACAAAGAAGACAATTCCAAACCTGTCATTTTATTTGGCACCAAGTCATGATGGTCACACTGAGTCTTAAAAGCAACTGAATTTTCCCCAGGCGGGTCCAAAGTAGCTTGTCTGTGAAGAGTGCTGATACTGGCCCCCGTATAAATACACACATAAACACACAGACGGAGAAGATACACTTTTATAAAGCAAGTTACTTGCACATAATGGGGGTAGAAATCAGGAAATAAAATTGCAGATGTGTTTTCTGTCATCTAGCTCTGCAAGCTCCACCTGAAAGAAGACAGACGCAGCCCACACACTTCTGCTCCATGGGACTGCACTGGCCCTTGCCCTTGACCTGGTCCAAGGGGGTGTTGTGCTGACTTCCTAAGGAGCAAGCACACCGTGACTTCAAAACGCACACGAAACGGAATCAAACCTCCGCATCATCTAAACGCAGTGCCAAGACAGAGCTCCGTCTCTGGATACTCTTTGCATACAGAAAGGTTCACAGGAAGATACCTGAAGTGGCAGGTACGATGGCAATGGCTCGCCGCTTCTCACAGAATCACCCTACGTGCCCTCAGCTTCTTCCTTCTGTGCAGGTCAATCTTTTGCAAAGTGACAACTATACATTACACAAAGCACACAAAGTTTTACCAAGTCTATTATTTCTATCTCCGCTTGAGAGGAAGATATTTTTATTTCTTTGGTAAAATCACCACCAGCGATACCACTCTCCAGGGGGTGCACCCACTAATATACTCATGGCTATAAGGATGAGCTAAGGAGCCTTGGTGGCATAGCAGGTTACTCCCTGGGCTGCCAACCACAAGGCAGGCAGT
>NW_022109768.1:12854457-12872889 GCF_000313985.2 Echinops telfairi | reverse complement strand
AGCCATGCAGTGGTTTCCCAGAATTTAGTTAGGAGATAAGTAGACACACACACAAGTAGACACACACACAAGTAGACACACACACAAGTAGACACACACACACACACACAGCCGTGCAGTGGTTTCCCAGCATTTATAAGGGAGTTTTTAGACTGACATGAGGCACACTGAACTCACTAAATCTGGTCTCTCCTAATTGGGAGCTTGAGCTAATTCTCCAGGCTGACATTTATCTGTAGAAAGACAGGTTTGCTAAGTACATAAAAGTATGAATAATATTTTGGAGGTAATGTTTAAACGATCTGAGAGAGGTTTCTAAGGACTCAGAGGCTTTCATTGATATATGAACAGCTGTCCCACTGACTGCAAATGCTTTTGTACCTACTCATGGAAGCTGGCTGCCGCCGTTGGGCTCCCCCATTCCTGTACAGGAACTACCATTTCCAATGTAGCCAGCTTACAGCCAAGCTGGGGTGCTGCCTGGTGCAGGGGGGTTAACATGCTCAGGTGCTAACTGAAAGGTTGAGGGTTTGAATCTACCCAGAGGCACTTCAGAATAAAAGTCTAGTGATCTTCTTCTGTGGAACAAAATCAGCCCTCGAATCCTCAGGAGGACAGTTCAACTCTGACTTATGGGGAATCATTCCAGGTGGGCATCGCCCTGACAGCACCTCGTTAGGCTAATTACAGTGAAGCTAACCATTCTCTCAAACAATCCCTCTGCCTGCTTCTCCTAGGCATGGCTTCCTCTCCATGCCAACCAAACCAGGTCCTTTTAACAGTGCCACCCTAGAACCGGAGTGTCTCTGTCAGGTTCAGGTTCCTGGTCCTTGTTTTCTCCCAAGACTTGGCCATCTGCTTCCAATTGGTCTTTCAAATTTTCCTCTAGGGTTCCATGACTCTCTGACCCCCAAATGCCACGAACCTCAACTCAAACTGCAACTTCCTCATTTCAACCACACCTCCCAGCACTGCCACTCAACCAGACCAAGCCTGTCCAGTCAATTCTGGCCCCAGAAGTGCCCGCCCCGCCCCAGGATTTCCAAGGCTGGGGTCCTTATGAAAGCAGATGCCACATCTCTCTCCCACAGAGCAGCTGGTATACTTGGACTTCAGACCTTTCCTTTGCAGCCAAGCACTTCACCACTGTGCCACCAGGGCTCTCTGCAGCCAGTGCAGATCCACAATATCTATCTGAGAGCCCCGGGGGCAGGATGTGCCTTGAGATTAATAATTTTTCATAATTCAAGAAAAATATCACAGGACCTAGGATTCAAGGCATACTGCAGGGTCCTGGTGGCATAGTGGTTACTTCTTGGGCTGTTAAATTCAAGGTCAGCAGTTCTAAACCACCAGCTGCTCTTCGGGAGAAAGATGGGTTTTTCTACTCCTGTAAAGAGTTACAGTCTCGGAAACTCACAGACAGTTCTATCCTGTCCTATAGGGTTGCTAGGAGTCGGCCTCACTGATGGCAGTGAGTTTGGCTTTTGGAAGGCGTGCTTTATGTCAAACCTCTAGAGGATCTGAGAATGCACTTTCTGATCAAGCACACTGCCTGCCGCTCTGAGGGCAAGGACGTAAAGCCTACAAGAAAGCTCCTCGTGTAGTTTTGCCACCAAAGGACCCCTCTGGAAGAATTTGGCTTGGAGAACAGGGAAGGGGGTCCTGTAGCACGTGGACAGTAGACATTCATCACTGGCCTGTGTCTCAAAGACAGGAGCCTGGACACTGGGAACGCTGTTAACTCTGCTGGTCCTCTCTGCGAGCCGTCCAGATGATCCAGGCCTTCTTAGAGATCTAGGAGCCCTGGGGCGGGGTGGGGGGTAGTGGTTACGAGTTGGGCTGCTAACCACAAGGTCAGAAGTTTGAAACCACCAGCCATCTCCACTGGAGAAAGACAGGGCTTTCTACTCCTGCGAAGAGTTCTGGTCTCGGGAACCCACAGGGGCATTTCTGCTCTGTCCTGTGGGGTCGCGGTGAGCTGGAATCGGCTCAATGGAAGTGAGCTTCCCAGGCTTTCGAGGGCACTCTTCGGATGACGGGGATTTTCAGGAGCCCAAGCTTGCCCCTATCACTGCTCATTTTTAAAATCTTTAATGCCATTCTCAAAGCGTTCACTGTTTGGTTGTTCTAAAATATCTCCTTTAAAAGCCATTTATTTTAGCAAAATATAATAGAGGCATGCTTCTCTTTTGATGGAAGACAGGTGATTTTTTGATGCTCAGTAGATTGGTTATCTGTTCACCTGGCAATTAACAATTTAAAAACCCCAGTCACGCTGACCTCAGAAAGACCACATGTGAGCACGTAAGTTTGAGCTTATCCAACTTGTAGTCTGAGTCTATCAGGCAAATCAGAGAACATTCCCCTATGCACAGGGAAACACAGATGGGTACCATTCTCTGTGGTCAACTTTTAGCTAGACCAATAAAGTTATCTTTGAACATAGCCAAACCAATCACGCAGCCAGTAACTCAGGCTTTGCACATCCATCATGGGATGCTGGCCGTGTGGGTCACGGCACTCCGGCAAGCAATGGCTAGACAGTTATTTTGACATTAGAAAGTTGCAATCCATCAACTTAACAGCAGGGCAATAATTTTGGGACGGGGAGATGGCTATTCAAAATGACACCGGGGGAAGTAAACGGTAATTTGAACAGCCCTGGTTTGAGAGCGAGGACACAAACTGGGCAGGCTTTCTCTTCTCTTCTAGAACCAGCTATTACGCAATACGCTTTTGTGGAAGCATGTTATTTCTGGTGCTGAGGAAGAGCAGAGCCCTGCAAAGCCGAAAGGCTGCAGGTCCCTGGACGCTGGCTGGATGTGTGGCGGAATGCAAGAGAGGGCAATGCCACCCCAAGACTAAAGAATGACAAAGTGCTACCTGTCCCCCGCTGCTTGTCACACACCACCTTGGATGACCTGTGATGTTCCCAGACAGTATTTCAGAGGGTGCTACCTGACTCTTCCATACTTATAAAATGGGGAGCTCCCCGGTGCTCTAGGATCAAGCCTACTTGGGTCCATGGAGGACTCTTGGGGTTATATTCTTGAAGGGGCTCCAGGGCAACCACTCTGGCAGGGGCCCCTCCTGCACACACACCCCGGGCCATTCACTCAGTTATCTAGGGCAAATACATTGGTAGCGAACCACCAAGGGCTGCTGACATTTGGCTAATGGCTGGGATCCGAGGCTAGCAACTAGCAGAAGGCTGCCCAGCTGGATGGGGCAGAGAGGGGAGGGGAGTGTGGACTACAGCGCACCGCTGGTTCTCAAACATTCCCGTTTCATAGCGACTCAGAGGATGCGTAAGTCCTAAAGGGTGCCCACGATGCGGACACAGGGAGAGCAAGCACACCTTTGCTTTACGCCTAGAAAGGAGACGGGGGAAGGAAGACCTGGATGCAAGATGATGCCTGAATGGTGGCGATGGCTGACAGAAATGTTAAGCGGACCAAGCAGATACAATGGCTGAGAAGAGAGGCAAAAGCGGGTGGTAAGATTGCTCTCATGAGCTGTGCTGCTGCCATGGAAACCAAAGAGGTCTTAGTGGTGACCCACACCCAACCTGGGTCAGCTCCTTCCGTGCTGGAGATGTCTGCTCTCACCTGTCCCCACCCCCACCCACCCCTATACCTTCCTGCTCGGAATACTGACAACTCATGTGGCAAATGATTTCCAGGTTCCACTTGGCTGTAGCAAAGAAGAAGAAATCCTTCTCCAGCAGGAACAATGCACCCCGAAAGCCCGGATGAGGAGGATTACTACGGCCTAGATTTTATGCTCCACTTTTGTGGCTGGTTAAATGGAGTTCCCCACCACCCCCTTCGTGTGTTTTTGATTTTTTTGACCTAGGTTTACATGATGAACTCTAAGGCAGAGGCTACAAGTATCTTAAAATCTACACATTTCAGAAAAGCAACATCTCCACGCCCCGGACATAAGCAAAATCAACAATGTTACCATACCTGGAGTCGATATTCTTCCATGCAGCACAGACTGGACAGGCAGCAGGTCTTTTGAATTGGAGGTGAATGGTGATTGTCTAAATGTATCTTCTGAAAAGAAAGGGCTGGGGGTGGGGGAGGAGGAGCGAGGTTTAGTAAATGAAAGTTACTTACGATATACCCAGAGCATCTGGCCCCAATCTGCCTATCCTTCCTTCCTTCCATCCATCCATCCATCCTTCCTTCCATCCATCCATCCATGAATGTACATATACACACCCATGCATGCGGGATAAGGTATCTTAAGAAAAGTGTTGAGAGACGGCGACGAGAGTGCTTAGCACGGAGGAAAAGACTACTTGGCAGTGGACAAGCACCATCTGTAGATTTTGCCTGGGGATGTTATATTTAGGTGGCTCGGTGACACAGCAGCTGGAAGGGACTGTGAAATCCACAGAGCAGGACGCTGGCAGAGCAGCACCTCTATGTGTGACTCTGTTGAGCGCAAATGAAGACCCACAGCCGGGGTCTGCAGCACCACGGACTTGCCCGGGCATATTCCCAGCTTGGGGAATGGATTTGCTCCAGCTCCCCCACACGGTCTGTGCTCCGAAGGAGCTGATGTCTGGAAACTGGGGCTGCCACGAAAGAGCCTGAGAGGGAGCCCCCAACTGCTGGATGAGTATCAGGGGCATCCAACACCCTAAGTGCCGCTGCCCCCAGGAGCCTGAGGGACGCCATTGTGTGATTTTTACTTAGAGCACGGTCCCCCAGTCAGTGTGCCGCTGCCAGGCCTTGGACGAAGACAGCAAGTCACGATAGGAATTGGTGGACACTGGCGGATGGAGTATACACCAGAGCCCAGCCTACAAGGCGGCCAGCCCTCAACTATTTACCAGGTGTCCACGGGTGGTGCAAATGGTTAGCATGCCCAGTGTCTAACCAAAAGACTAGAGGAGTCTATGCTCCCAAAAGTGCCCTGCAAGAAAGGCCTGATAATTTATTTCAGGGCAGAGGGGGAAACCCAGTCACTGACAACCCCAGACAGGACAGTTTTACTCTGAGGCACATGCGCATAGGATTGTTCTGAGCTGGAATCATCTCCGTGTGTCCCGGTTCACTTATTTACAACAGATGAGACTGAATCACGGGAATGGGAGGCGTGGGCAGTACAAGGTTGGGAGGGGGCAGTAGCACAGCTTGGAAGAGCAAGGAGTCACTACCACCCTGAGGCTGGAGTGTAAAGTGAGGTAAGCGTTGGGCTGCTAACCCAAAGGTCAGTGGTTTGAACCCACCAGCTGCTACTTGGGAAAAACAAGAAGCGATCTGCTTCCCTCAGCTCTACTCTGTCCCAGGGCCCCGATGGGCTGGGTTTTGGCAGCCGAGCCCTGGAGTGGAGACAGCTGCTGCAGGACAGAGAAAGGGGGTGACACGCCCAGCTCTTCCTGCCTGCCGTTCCCACGAGCACCTCCCACGAGCTAAACCTTCCACACCCACCAACCCACCGCCATCCAGTCAATTCTGACTCAGAGCAACCCCCAAAAGCGGAGTAGAACTGCCCCGTAGAGTCTGTGAGACTCTAACTCTTTAAGGGAACAGACAGCCTCATGTTTCCTGCAGAGTGGGTGGTGGGCTTGAGCCACCAACCTTAGGTGGCTCACACTTAACCCACTACATTTACCAGGGAACCTTCGCAGGAGCCACCCCCCTACACAATGGGGCAGATCAGAGAGAATAAGCCTAGGAAACTCCCAACTGCTGTTGCTTTCATGAGCAGGTTCAGGTCAGAGCCACTGAGGTCCGGTTGAACTCCCACTCGCAGCAGCCTCGCAGGACAGAGCAGATGGGTCCGTGGGGTTCTAGCCAAGCTGGGCACCCCATCTTTCTCCCAGGAAGCAGTTGGTGGGTTCAAACTATCGACCTTTCAGTTAACAGTGGGATATCTCCCCATGGCCACCCCTGGCCACTATGATTATTATAAAGGAAACATTACAGTGAAAACGGAAGATTCATTACTCTAAAAAACGGAGTAACGCATATTGATAAGTAACACTGTTTTACATGACTGTTAGGGACCCCTGGGAGCGCTATCAGGTAACTGCAAGGTTATCGATCAGTCCCAACACGTCAGCCACTTCATGGGAAAAAGAGGAGTCTGTCTGCTTCTGTAAAGGTGTACAGCCTCAGAAATACTATACAAAGGTGCCAAGACTATGAGGCTGACTTAATGCAACTTTGTATGGCAATGTTTTTGTTCATACCTGAAGCACAAAATAATTTCGGTTTAAAAAATTAAATTAGTTAGTTAGAGTGAGGAAAATGGAGGGGAGATTCCAGTCCTTTAAAGCTAAACATCTCATAAACTGTAAGTGACAAACCACTGAAGGAGAACGTAGGGCAGCAGCTACCTAAGACTATGTGCTCCCCCAAGGGTAGACAGCTCTGGGCTCAAATCCTGGCTCTGCTACTTAGTAGCTGTGTGACCTTGCTCCAATAACATTTGAGCCTCCAAGAACATCTACGAAATGGGATGATAACTGGGTCCAGAGAGGTGGTGTGAGAATTAAATAAGCTAGTCCATTTAACAACTACAGAGTTGTTCAACTTAACACTGAACTTAAACACGGATCATGACAAACTATGGAAAACCTTGAGAACGGAAATTCCAGAACACTCCATTGTGCTTATGAGGAACCTCAACCTGGACCAAGAGACAGTCTTTCAAACAGACCAAGGGAATGATCGAGTGCCTTAAACTCAGGACCAGAGTGGGTCAGGGTGGGATCCAGTCACTACAATGATTCCATCTGTGTGCCAAGCAGGTAACATGAGACTAACTGTTACGTAGAAGAACGTGGATGCGGCATCGGGATGGGAGGAAGGCTTCTTAACAATGCGATGATATGCAGACCACACAGCCTTGCTTGCTCAAAATGAGAAGGACCTGGAGCACTTGCTGATAAAGATCGCGGACTGCAGCCTGCAGTATGGCTCATGACTCAATGTAAAGAAAACCCAAGCCCTCATAACTGGACCCACAGATAAAATCAATGGAGAAATGGCTGAAGTTGGCAAGCGTTTCATCTTGCTTAGATCCACAATCACCATTCATAGAAGTAGCAGTCAAGAAATAAAACAATGTATTTCATTGGGTAAATCTGCTGAACAAAACACCAAAACCAAACTCACTGCCACTGAATTGATCCAAGCCCTGGCGGTACAGCGGGCTCTGCACTGGGCTGCTAACTACAAGGTCAGCAGTTCAGAACTACCAGCTGCTCCCAAGGAGCTGGAAGGTGGAGACTCCCTTTGGAGACATCAAGGGGCATGAAAGGGGACCCCTAAGAGATGTCCAGAACTGATGCCTTCCCTGTGACATAGACTGGTACACACTGCACTCATGTTCCACAGCACACATTCTCTGGCCTCAGCCTGAACTTCTGGGAAGGTCTGGTGCCAGTGCTGACGCTGGCTCTGGCTTGGCGATGATTAGTTCTATGTGCCAAGCCAGCCGGGCTCTGGTACCCCACTGTTTGGCCAAACACTAGTCGAGATGCTATTAGGCAGTAGTCACACGTGAATAAAGCAATTGGCTTTAAGGAAAGCAGATCACTCTCCATTATGTGGAGGGCCTCCCTCTGTCAGCCGAAAGCCTTATGAGCAAAAGTGTTCTGCTGACTAGACTGGAAATAAGATACCTGGCCACCACACGTTGCCTGGCCTATAGACTCTAGGGAACGCACACTGAAGGAAGCTCCCATTTGTCACAACAGATTTTAGATTTGCCTTGAATGAATACACACACACACACAGTTTGTAAAACTTCTATGTGTGTTGTTGTTGCTATTGTTGAATACTGTTGCTTTTGACTCAGTAGTGACTCAACTAGACAGAATTTTCTTAGCTGTAGCGATCACCAGGCCTTTCTGCCGTGGCTTGGCCAGGGAGGTCCACATATAGGTAGATACCTTCAGGTGTAGACATGCGGGGCCTTCAAAAAGTTTGTGGAAAAACTCCATGAGCGTTTAACTGCAGTTCGTCCCCATGGACTCTGTCAAGCTCCCTCACACTGCGTGAGGAGCCCTGGTGGTGCCGTGGGGCAGCTCTCGCTGTGAACCAAACAGCTGACGGCTCACCACTGCCCCTGCCACGTGGAGGCAAAAAGACTTACAGTGTTGGGCACCCTGTGGGGGCATCTCTGCTCTGTCTCACAGGATGGTGGAGTCGGAGCTGACTTGCTGGCAAAGGGTTTGGGCATCTTGTTCTCTCCCTCTCTTTCCACTTGTTCTGTATCTCTGGCTAAGACAGGCTCAGACGCTCGGTGTGGCAGGTGTGGCTAAGCGCGGTAATTGAGGCACAAAGGGGAAGTAGCAACAGGGTCAGGCATTGTGGGGGAGGCAGGTGGACATCGTGCCCCACCAGGGGAGGGGGCTGGCTCTAGCCAGCAAGACCAGCAGCAGGCACTCTCCTGCCAAAGTGACAATGCAGCAGACAGACGCTTAAGAGGTGAACAGGGGTGTCAGCATTCTGAGGACCTGGGCGAAGTGTTCTCAGCGTTTGAAATACACAGGCTGGCTGGGAGGTGCAAGAGATGGTGGGGAAGAGATGGGACCCAAGGTCATCAGGTGGGGGCCACACTCACCAAACCAAACTCACTGCCAGCAATTGATTCTGACTCACAACGATTCTATACAGGGCAGAACAGCCGCCTGCGGGTGTCCAAGGCTGTAACTCTTCATGAGAGTAGAAAGTCCCAGCTTTCTACCACAAGGCAGCTGATGGCTTTGAACTGCTGACTTTGCAGCTACCAGCCCAATGAGTAATCATTGGGAACAAGGCCACATTCAACAAACAAACTAGTAGATGCTGACTCACAGCAACCCCATAGGGAAAGGTGGAACTGCTCTAGTGAGTTTCTGAGACGGTAACGCTTCATGGAAGTAGAAAGCCCTGTCTTTCTCCAGTGGAGCACTTGGTGGTTTTGAACTGGCGACCTTATGGATCACAACCCAACGCATAGCCACTATGCCTACAGAGCTCCCAAGAGGCCGCACTGTAGGAGGTATGGCTTTAACCTTCAGCGCAATGGGAAGCAAGTGTGACTTTACGTGAAGGGGGTGGGACGGACTTTCCACGAGGGGACACTCTCCTGGCTTAGGAGTGCAGTGAGGTCTGGAGGGGCCTGCAGAAGACAAGGCAGACAGCCAGGGCAGAAGTCCACCTGGCCACGGTCAGGCTGGCGACACAGCCGCACACCAGCAGCAACACATACAACAAAACTAAGGAACACCAAACCAAACAGGTTGTTAGGGAGTCGATCTCAACTCCTGGCGATGCATGCACAGCAGGGTAGAACTACGCCCTCAACTTCTCTTGGAAGGAAAGGTCACTGAAAGTGAACCCTGGTGGTGCAAGGGGCCGATGCTCTTGACTACTAACTGAAAGGTCAGAGGTTCAAACCCACCAGCTACCTCACGGGAGAAAGATGCGGCAATCTGTTACAAAACCCACTGCCACTGAGTTGATTATGACTCATGGTAACCAGATAGGTAATTACAAACCTGCAACGGAGGGTTTTCAAAACGAAAGCTGTACTTAGAGCAGGAAGCCTCATCTTTTTCCTGTAGTGCAGCTGGTGGGTTTGAACTGCTGACATTGTGGGTAGCAGCCTGCTGCTTCATTCCCTGTTTGATCAGGGCTCCTCCATAAAGACCACCCCTTTGGAAACCCTATGGGGCAGTTCTTAGTGCTACTCTTTCTTACAGGGCCGCTAGGAGTCAAAATCGACTTGATGGGGCACGTAAAAGCAACCATCTTCACGGAGCAGGCCGCCAGGCCTTTTTTCCGCTGTGCTGTGGAGCGGCTTCAAACCACCAACTTTTAGGTTAGACGAATGCAGTGTTCACCACCTGGCTCCTGCAGTAAAGCCCACTAAGACCTGTAAAACCACCTCTTGAAGAATTCTAGGTGAACAGTACAGAGGCTGTGCACCCTGGGACCGTCTCCTGCATTTTACCAAGAGGCGACGAGGGCCTAGCTCTGCATCCTTGTAAGTTCTCTTCAACAGCAAGGTCTCCATGGATGGGAGGAGTGAAGCCCAGTTACCCACAAGACACTCAGAATAAATTGAGTAGAGAGGGAGACAATCGCTCAAGGGAAACAACAACCCAAATAATTTTCTACCCTGGACACCAGCTTTATCCTGAATAGCAAAGAAAAGATCTCTTCAGAGGGAGCAGAGAATGGGTCATTGCTGAATGCTAAAATGCATAAAGGACCAACAGTGCTTTCACAGGGCGGAGCATGAATGGGGACACTTCTGAAGCCAAGGCAGCTCAGGCCTAGCGGAAAGTCTCACCTGGAAAGAAAAGACACTAGGTTAGCAAGCTGTCATGCTCTGCACTGTAACGATGTATCTAGGCCCCACTTTGCTCTGCATTTGCAACTATATATCTAGGCTCTGCTGCGTGTCACTGAGCATCTCCGTTTAGCAGTCTTGGGGATCTGGGAATCTGACTTCCGAATTCTATATGGGCTACCAGTGACCTTCAGAAAGCCGATGGCTTCTCTAGGCTCAGTGTCATCATTGGATAAGAGGTGGCAGGTGTGAAAATATTTTATGTAAATATTCTTAATACATGTTCAAGTGAAAAAAAAACGAACAAAGTAACAACAACAACACTAACACAGATATTCCTTACCCGTGTGGCATTCTGCTTCGGGTATATTAAGGAGCCCTGGTGGCATAGAGGTTACATGCAAGCCACAAGGCAATGATTCGAGCAGTAGCTCCTTCGGAGAGAGACGAGGCTGTCTGCTTCTGTAAAGAGTTACAGCCTTGGAAACCCGAAGGGGCAATTCTATTCCGGCCTGTAGGGTCCCCATGAGTCAGAATGAACTCAAGAGCAGCAGGCTTGGTGAGTTTGTGTGCGTGAACTTCACTTCATCCTCAAAGCAATGTTATGGGGAAGCTGCCAGTATTAAGAACCCCAATCCAAACCAAACTGACGGCCAAGGGGTCGATTCTGACTCACAGAGGACCCCCACCCCCACCCCCTGTAAGATTTTCTGAGACTCTACATATTGACAGGCGCAGACGGCTTCATCGTTCTTTGGAGGACCAGCTGGTGGGTTTGAACCGACATCCTTGTGGCTAGCCCAACGCCTAGCCCACAGCATCATGATTATCCTTATCCCAATTTTACAGAGCGGAAGGCCTAAGCACAAACCAGTTAAGTATTTGCCCACATCCAGAGAGCCGAGGCTCGGACAAGAGAAAGTCAGGCATCTGTCCTGGAACGAATGAGCAGAAAGAAGTGAGAAGAGGCAGGGACCAGAGGAGCTGGGAAGCAGCCGTCCCACGATGTAGGCATCTGGGGATCGGAAAGCAGACCTTTTCCACTGAGGCACCGAGACACGTGAGAATGATTTTCGTCTTTATGTCCGTCTCAGGTATCTGATGTCTACACTTGCAACCCATGAGCCTGGCGAGGCCACACACTCCCCTGCCCGTCCCCACTGCTTCTGCGGGCCAGCGGGCTCTGCTATTAAACCTAAACGTAGAGGAAAGTAGTCACCAGGTGTTTGCTGACTGTTACCTCCGCACAGGTACGGCGCTCAGTGTGGGACAAAGGCTCCAGGGACACTTGTCTGCCACCCAATCAGCATCCACTTTTCAGGAAGAGAGGACAGCAGGCAACCAAACGCGGTATATTCCCTATATCAGATGCGCTTACTTGATAGGATTGGATCTCCAAACACGCTGGCCCTCTTTCTCTCTGCCCAGGTCTGCAGAGGACAGAAGACACTGGACTTATACCCCAGAGGCCAGGCTGGCAGGCCTGAGCGGCGTGCGTTTCGGAAATGCTGACACTGTGTTCCTGACACTCTTTTTACCCCTCCCACACCACGCTTTCATTTGGCCTCGGCTTTGCTGAGACAAGGTGCCGTGTAAAGGGTGGTGGGGTGGCCCCTGGCTCCTGCTCAATAGGGCCTGTCACTGTTGGGCGATGGTGATGGGGCAGGAAGTCCCGGAGGGGCCTGACAACAGGCTAGACTGGCTCCACATCTTCCCCCGGAGAAACACAAACCAAATAAATCAGACTCCACCGTGTGTGCTTCTTTGAAGCAGTGTTCAGGGCCCACCAACTTGTCACTTGTCAGGGACCCATTATTCTAGAAAAGAGGCCCATCTGTGAATGCCCCATGGCCTTTGTCTCCTGCTTTTCCAGCTGCCTAACCGTTCGCCACCTTGCTGTGAAAGGCCTCGCCCTTAGAAAGTCAGCACCGGAAGTGGGAAAAGGCAAAAGGTACAATGTGAAGGGAAAAAACATATACTTGCTATTAGTTAATGTTTGAAATACATACACACCGTGACAGGGGAGGCGATCGAAACAAGTAGCTAACAAGGGAGGAAACCATCACTTACTGTCCTAGAATAAAACCACCACCTATCACAAGGTGGGTCCTCTGGTCCTGGACCACGGCAGGTTACCTGTAAGACTGAGCTAATTCCCATCAGTATTCCCCAAGCATCCGGGAACAGAGTGTCCAGTGGTGGGGAGACCCTTAGAAACGGCCCAGGGCCTCCATTGCTTGTCCTGCCCTTTGTTACTTACAGCTCAATTTTGCTACTTAAACCTGAAAACGCCAACTTTCCCCCCCTTGCAAGGCCCCCCCAAAAAAAACCAACCCGGGGCCGGAGAGATGCGTGTTTTCATTTTTGTCCTGCAGACAATCTACGGGGCTGAGGTAGGAAGGGGAGATGCCGTCACCATGCCTGGACAATTCCGGTCATCAGATGTCACAGACGGAAGGTCAACAGCACGGTGCCGTGAAAAGAAAAGATTTATAATAAATAATAAAACAGTCCATAAAAGATGATGGCTCTAAATAGTGATACATCCTGCTAAGTGCTGATTGTGGCACAGAGAGCCCCACCTTTAACTTCTGAGTGCCCACAGGGAGCTCAGCTTCACGCCGAACAGAAGGCCCAGCCATTGGAAAACCACCCCTCCCCGGTGCCGCAGTCAAAAGCAAAACTTTACGGGAAAACACATTTTGATTAAAAAATAAAAATGAAAAAGAAGGGGGATGCAGCATGCAATGACAACATGGTTGTAAAGGAGCAACAGAGCGGGTTTTCCACCCCCCCAACCCCCCCACCTTTCAAATAGATAGCTACAATCGTTGCTGTGGCTGTTAGGTGCCTTGAGTTGGGTCTGGCCCACAGCAACCCTGTGCATACAAAAGAAAGCTGCCCAGTCCTGCACCGTCCTCACAATCGTTTCTGTGCCTCCGCCAGATGCTGCAGCCCCGGTGTCACCCCATCTCCTGGAGGACCTTCCTGTTGTTCACGGTCCCTCCACTTTACCAAACACGAGACCTTTCTCCAGGGCCTGGCCTCCCCTGAAAACAGGTCCAAAGTATGTAAGACACATTGTTGTCATCCTTGCTTCTAAGGAACCCTCTCGCCATACTTCTTCCAAGACAGACTGGTGTGTCCTTTTAGCAAGCCACCGGACTCCAATATTCTTCTCCAGCACAACAACTCCAATGCAGAGGTTCTCTTTCAGCCTTCCTTATTCGATGTCCAACTTTCAGGTGCACAGGAGGCAACTGAGGGGCTCGGGCACAGGAACAATTGTGAGCTTGGTGGTAGTTTAAGGTGACCAGATGTTAACATTGGTAAAGAGGGACAAAAGCGGGACACCACTGATAAAACTCATATCCTGGCGAAATAGCCACATGGCAGCCGAAAACCATCTAACCTAGCTTGTTGTGCATTCTTTCCAAAAATCGGGACTTTTTTAAAACGCCACGGGACGTGGGACCTTATGGTAGTTACATAATCTCCTGAAGGGGTGGAGTTTAGCCTGTCAATCAGATCACAGCCTGATGCCTCCTTGTGGACATGACCTTCTCATGAGGAGGATTCTGGGAACTTCCTCTCTCTCTGCTGCACCTTCATGTTGACAAGCCACATGGAGCCATACTGATGGCAGCCAGAGCCCTGAAGATGCTTCCACCAGCACTGGATCCGTAAGAGTGTTCACCCACCAGCCTGTGATCTTCCTGCATTCGGCATCGTTGTACGTGCTGCATGAGTCTGAAGAGGAATTTATGGACTCGTGACGGGCATAGGGGCTAATATTGGACTTATGGACTTGAGCTGGGCTGGGCTGGGAGGTTTTCTCAATAGACAATTGTTCTTTTATATAAAGCTCTCTCTTACACATACACGAGTGTCTCTGGATTTGTTCCTCTATCAACCGGAACCAACACAGGCAGCGTTTCATTCTGCTGTGTGCATGGGGTCACCATGGGTCAGAACAAACTTGATAGCACCTAACAACAAAAACAAAGCTATCTTTTTGAAAGGGGAAACGCATTCTTTTCTGTTGCTCCTTTAAAACCATTTTGTCATTACTAAACATAATTTTATTCCCTCCTAAGCTTTTTTCTTTTTTTCCCCTCTCCAAAATGACAGTTACACACAGGACTGAATTTGGGAGTGGTATGTAGGAAAAAAAGATAAAAACTAAACAAAGATTCCCAAGAAAGACTTGGCTTTTCAGGGAGTTTTCAGTCAGAACCATAAGGAGCCTCGGAGGCACGGATGGAAAGAAACGCTATTTCATGTAAGGGGCGCAGGCAGAACACTGTGAAGTGAGGTTCTGACGGAAATCCAAGCTCCGTCCTCTCTCTCCCTTGGTGAGTGGGGAAAACACACCGGGCAAAAGCTTTTCACTATCTATGCGCATGCGCACCTATGAGGAGGTTTCCAGAGGCTCATGGGGGAAATTCCACCTCCACGTCCTTCCATGTTTCCCACTCACTCTTGGAAGCCCTCTCCTATTCGTGCAACACAACAGAGCGCCAGGGCCTTTCTGAAGTGCTGAGTGAAACAAGTCCACATTTTCCTGGGTCCGTGTTCACGTCAGACGTTGTAAGAACAGACCATCTGATTTCGAGACGTTCCAGAAGTGATCCACTGAAATGGAGAGTGGTCTGGATGGAAAAATCCCATGGAAGCACTGGGCTCACCCCGATCCATGGCCTGCTCTCCAGGCGACTGCGCCGTTTCACCCAGAGAGCTGCCGGCCTCTGCTCTCTGCACAGTTGCACTTAGTTCCAGCAACGGCAGTACTGGTGGTCAGCACGGCAATCGAGCAGTGTTATTTCTATGGACGGAAATAAGTACCGTTGTTGGCATCGGCATTGTTGTCACCGAGTCAGTGCAGGCCCACAGCGACCTGCACACTAGCACCGCACCCTGCCCGGCCGGCCCGCGCCATCGCACAATTACTCCCATGCGGGAGCACAGTGTTGCAGCCGCGGTGTCAATACCAGGCACTGGTCTAAAAACAGCATACTGTACTTGTCTTTTTAAAACTCTGACGTAGGAAGCATTCAGATCTTAGGACATGAAAACAGTTTAAAAAAAAACAAAACAACAGCTACAAGAATCCTTGACAAGCGTTAGAACAGGGCAGTCACAAGAGGCACGAGTTGAGGCAGCCATCACCCATGCCTCCCACCGACTCACGAAGATGCCAACGGAGCAAACGTTATTTCAAGACCAAACCCTGCTCCTGTGCTCAAGGACTCCTGGCACACATGGAATGGGACAGAACTGAGGTGGGCACAGGGAACGGACGTGAGGATTTCACGTACGCCTAACGAAGGGAAGGAGTAGGAAGACAACACAGAAGTACGTTCTTCGAACAAAAACTGGGCTGTATTCCCCGTGAGAGACGGCACGCCTGCTCAGACACAAACCAAGCCCACTGCCATCAAGTCACCTCAGACTCTGGTGACGCTACAGGGCAGGGAAGAACTGCCCCCAGGGGCAGCCTTGGGGTTCTGAGGCAGTAAATCTTTACCTCGTAAAGGAACAAGAAGGGCTTTCAAAACTTCTCCAATATACAAAAACAAGGGAGATGGGCTTATTCGAGATAAAGAATAAGGAAGCATTTGGATTAGGTTTAAACTATCTTCTCAGTCTCTCAAGTATTTAAAAAAATGTCTCCAGAAGCTTCTACACATGCTCACAACTCAACAAAAACATTGGCACGTTTAATTCCTGAAGATTCCAGTTTTAAGAAAAGATCAAGTAACAATATTTCACTTTCGACTTTCAGGGTTAAAGCAATTTCCTCATTTCTATGTACTCATCCCCGCCCCCCAAAATCAATAATACTTGCCTTCATTAGCATGAATTTGCCAATACACAGTGGATGTATAATATTTCTTTTACATATTTGCCTATCTATGTTTTGTAACACACTTATTAAAGATTTTATTTGAAATATATTAATTATCTAGTTCCAGATTTTTGTGAATTAATTTTGAACCTTGAAAAAACCAAATACCAGGATTCCATGCAGAATTCTCAGTATTATGCTGAACACGGAAATAAAGATCGCTTTGCTATGGTCTGTTTTTTTGTGGTCTGCGGACTCAAGTCAGGCTCATTGTGACCCTATAGGACACCGTAGAGCTGTCGCCACCCCCAGTTTTTCCTAGGCTATAATCTCAATGGGAGCAGGCTGCCAAGGCTTTTCTCCCACGAGCCACTGGGTGCGTTCCAATCCTAGACCTACTGGTTGGCAGCTGAGTGCTTAACGGCTGCGCCACCAGAGCTCCTGGTGGCAATCACACTACGTGACCACGGACCCATCTGGTCCACCCAACCTCCAGTGGGGCCCTCGGTTTCTTCTGGGATGAGATCTTCTTAGCGGCTGCTTCTCAACCAGGCCCAAGATATGAAGAGTCGAGGGTCTAAAAATCAGTGCCAGCTCGCTCTCTTGGAGTCAGTAAGAAAGTTAATCCAGGAAGAAAGAACATACGTTTTCACTGGTCCTCATGAATACGATCTTCCCTCCTCGATACCAGGAAACAAGGCATCCAGAGCACTGTCCTGGGTGATTTTGTTTGCTTGTTTTGTCAAAGAACCCTGCGTGCCAGGTCACAGCACTTGGGGTAGAGATGCATGCTCATGATTAAGTCCAGTGCAAGTCCAGCCCTCAAGAGAGCCTGGCCAGCCTGCACAGCCAGACCACTCTTTATTCTGACTTAAAAAGGGAACCACCAAGAAGACCCCCACCCCTGCTCCCCTGTGACCCCGGTGGATCAGGCCTACAAAACTCAGCCAGTGATCACACTGGGCTCAAACGTTTCTAAAGAAAGGGGGCCTGTGGGGAACAGAACGTCAATTTATCTTGACAAACCGGCCAAGTTCAGCTGGGGTAGTCATCTAACACTTGAGGCTGGCATCGCATATTCAGTGAATTTCTAACCCGGGCTTGTGGGCAGAGGGGGAACCAAGGTCGCTCCACCAGGCCCTTCCCATTCAGGCATCAGCTTTTCTCCTGCACACACTTGGAGGGGTCGAGAGAAACAGGGCGAGAGAGAAGCGCTGTGTGTCCCCCATTTCCTATTCCATTGTGTGGCTGTTCCCAATCAGATAAAAACTTCGCCGCTATTAAAAACCAATCAAACGGGGTGTGGATCTTGAAAGGTAGTAAACGGTACTGTGGAAAATATCCATTTTTCAGAGTGGTAGATCCTAACGAAGGCGCAGAGGAAATTTCATGATATCTGGGATATGCTTTTAAAAGTGGAAAAATTTTTTTAAGATGGGTGGAGCACGTACAGCAAATGCTGCTAATTGCACAATCTGGATAAGGCAGATTCCTATATTCTCTCTTCTGCTTTGTTTTAAATCTATCATAACAATAAAGAAATGATCACTACATAATAAATAGCAACCCATAAGCAAAAATATCCAACCCAGGTCAGCCGCCAAACAGAAGAATAACTGATAGTAAAAGACAAAAAGCAAACACAAATGCCTGCGAGGGAACCAAACGCTCACACCACACCCTCCCTCACTGCCAGCGTCCATGCCAACCCCAGCCACCCCAGCGTCCATGCCAACCCCAGCCACCCCACTGGGTGGGCAAGAACTGTCCCGGAAGGTTTCCGAGACTGCAGCTCTTTAGCGGAGTTAAGAAAAACCATCTTTCTCCCTTGGAGTGGCTGGTGGCTTTGAACTACTGACCTTGTAGCTAGCAACCCAACACATAAGCACTATGCCACCAGGGCTCCAGTGGGAACCAATCAATGCAAAGGTTTTCAATATGAGATATGATTTTTAACATTCTCCCAACTGTTCTTCTTTAAGGATAAAGCAGAGTTGGTTAGCTCTTAGAAACACGCCCTCTTCGAAGAAAGCTGATGGTACCCGGCTATCAAAAGAAATAGCGTCTGGGGTGTTAAAGGCTTGAAGGTAAGCAAGTGGCCATCTAGCTCGGGAGCAACAAAGCCCACATGGAAGAAGCACACCAGCCTGTGTGATCACAAGGTGTCGAAGGGATCAAGTATCAGGCATCATCAGAACAAAATATCTTATGAGGGGGAGTGCAGACTGGGGACTCAAAGCTAAGGTGACCAGATTTTAACATTGGTAAAGTGGGAT
>NW_022109768.1:12834315-12853643 GCF_000313985.2 Echinops telfairi | reverse complement strand
CCTCATTTTGAGTCCTGGTGGAAAAGGGGTTAAAGTGTTCCACAGGAGCAAGAGATGGCAGTTGGCTGCAGCCATGGAAACCTCATAGAGCAGTTCTCCCGTGACCCACTGCCATCGAGTCCATACTGGCTCATAGCAACCCCCTGCGCGTTTCCGAGACTGCACTGTTTATGGGAGTACACAGTCAGGTCTTTCTCCCTTGGGGCTGTTAGTGGTTTTGAACTGCTGGCCACTCGGATTGCAGCCCAACACATAACCACTATACCATCGTTTTTTTGCAGCCCCCGCCCCCACCCCCTGCCTTTTGTTAGAATTATAGAATTAACCTTTTAGGAAATCCATTGGACAATTCTTAGTGAAAGTCTGACACATAGGAGTGTGTTTTTTTTGCAAAGACCTATTTCGACCATTTTATCCCAGTATCGTTTAGACTGGCAATGGGGTGGGGGGGAGAGTCCTGCGATATCCAGACATTAGGGACTGAATAGATAAGTGGTACACGTACACGTGGCGTGCTAAGCACACCTTGACAGAGTGAAAGCGGGCTACGCTTCAAAGGAAAAACACACAGTAGAAGACAAAATACATGACTGAGCCCTCCTAAGACTAAGACCCTTACGTGCACCAAAAGGCTTCATCAAAAGAGTGAAAAGAGAGGCCACAGGCTGGGGAAAGATGGTTGGCAATGACCCAATGGACAAGGGACTGGTCTCAGAAGTCTATAGAGAGCTGCGACAGCTCACTAAGAAAAAGATGAAAAACCCAATTCATTCATGGCAAGGGTCATGAACAGACTGTTCACCAAAGATGACATCACTAAGCGTGTGAAGGCATGTTCACGTCACTAGCCATCCAAGAGCTGCAGATCAAAGCAATGATGAGATCCCACCTTATACTGACATGACAATAGAATTTATTTTTTTAAAAACCATTAAACTGGAGAGGCTATGTAGCGATTGGAACCTCATACACTGCCAGTGGGACTGTCAATATGTCCAACCACCGGGCATAGGAATTCCATATAACCCAGCAATCCCTCTGCTGGACGTCGACCCTAAAGAAAGCAAGAGCCGTAGCAGAGAGAGACGGATGCACACCCATGTTCATCGTGCCACCGGTCACTCTAGCAAGAAGATGGCAACAACCTAATGGCAACAACCTAAATGCCCACCGGCCAGAGAACGGATACAGAAACTGCGATACAGGTACATGCACCATGGAATACTCTGCACCGCTAACAATGTCTACGGCAAAACCAGGAAGCACCGCATGGAATGATGGACCCGGAGAACATTACACTGAGTGACCGGAGTCAAATACACACACACACAATTATATGAGAACAGTGTTACAAATAGCACAAAACAAGACACAGACTTTCATCCCCAAAGGAATAGGCTCCGGACGTTACCAAGTGGGGGTGGGGGGGAGGCAAAGGAGGAACGAGGAAACAATAGACTGGAAGGCTGGCAAGGATTAACTTGGGGGACGGGGAGAGAGCGATAAAAGAGAAATCAAAGTGAGGGTAGGATGAATACAAAACTGATGATTTGAAAAGTAAACCCCAACCTAATTCACACACGTTGTTACAAGTGGGTTATGTTTACGGATATAAGGAGGCCTGTGGTGTCGCGGACATACATTGGCTGCAGTAGAAGCCACCGGCTGCGCTGCAGCACAAGGACGGGGCTTTCTACTTGCATGAAGGGTGGCAGTCTCGGACACTCACAGGGACAGTGCTAGCCCGCCCCTTAGGGTCACTGTGAGTCGGAATCAACTTGAATGCAGTGAGTTTTTGAGCATGTTTACTGGCATGGAAAGATGTTCTTACATATAGTGTTAGGTAAAAACAGAAGATTACAAAACCAGACATATAGTGGGAGCCCCCTTTTTTTGTTTTTTTGTTTTAATGAGAAAGTATCCCAATATAAAGAGGAAAAGACTCCACCAAGGATCTACCACCTTAGAGTCCCTCTCTTTGGATGGAAGAATTAGAAGTGGTTTTTTTTTTCTTTCTTTCTTTTCTCTAATATTGTCTAGAAGTAAAAAAATGAGTTTTAACAAAGGATTAAGTTTTACTGCTCAGGACCCTTTATTGTTGAAGAGACTCTTTTTAAAGATGCTTGAAGACAGTTGTAAAGACAAAAGGCAGGAATCAAACAACTCAACTCACTGCCATCGAGTGGATGCTGACTCACAGTGACCCTGTAGGGCAGGGTGGAGCTGCCCCTGTGGGTTTCTGAGACCGTTATGCTTTAAGGGCGAACATGGTCTCCTCCTCCCTTGGAGAGACTGATGGTTTCAAACGCCTAACCTTGGTGATCACAGATCAACTCATAAGGCTCCTTCCGAGGCAGGAACAGCTTTATCTAAATTGTATTCCCGCCTGTGCCCTCCGAGCTCAGAATGTTATGGACGAAAGGAGTTGCTCCAAGAAGAACATAAGACAAATAAACCATATCAGGGGGAAATTAGACTCGCCCTGTTTTTCATTTTCTCCTTTGAGATGTACAAGTGCCCTATAGCTGCGGCTGCCTTCCAGGCAGGCCTCGGGGACAAGTGAACGCGAGGTGTTTAAGGAATGAGTTCCTGTCGTGGCAGTTCTTGTCTTTATCTATTGCGGAGCCAGGAAACTTCTCAGGACCAGAGCACAGTGGCAGGCCTTGTGGAAAGTCGGCTGCCCTGGGGAACCTAGGCCAGCCGCTGCCAAGAAAGTCACCCCCGTCCGTCCAGATGTGTAAACTGTCATCTCTGGGTTTACACATAAACAAGGCTGGTGGGTGTTCTGAGGACGTGAGCAGGGGACGGGTGAAAATAGCCTCCCCCTGCAGTGACCCAAGAGTCTATGTCCCTCACCTGGAAGAGGAGGAGGATGCCAGCGAAATGGGGGGACGGCCTTTCTAACATTCCTCTCACCTACAGTTACCACGTAGGTGGCAACTTCCTCTCCTAAGGAGGAGGTCAAGGTATGCATATTTGATATCTTCTTAGCAACAAGCTCGGAGACACTCGTGGAAAAAAAATCTCAGATAAGAACAGGATGGGAGCCAGCATCTCAACCACCTACCCCTTCCGGTGCTGTCTCCCCACATCATCTGTAAAAGCCGCCTGGGCTGAGGGTGGGGGTGGGAGTTCGGAGGAGAAGACAGGCTCTGGAAGTCTACGCACAGAGACTAAAAAACTCACACGCGCCACTGTGAGTTACACAGACAAGGTGGAAACCTGTTGCAAGCCAGCAGGATTGAAAGTAGGAGTGCCCATAGAAATGACGAGAAAGAAAAAAGGGGGGGAAATGGGCACAATTCTCCTGATTCTACAAAGGAGAGTTCAAGTTGCTGTGTCAAAGTAACAGACCCTCCACAGTGCCAGAGGCACAGTCTTGCCACTACAAAGGCTCGGCGCAGAGGTCACAAATGGGAGGAACGTAGCAAAGGGAAATACCTACAAGACAAGGGAGTGGACATGGATGAAAACACTGAGACGGAGACAAACACACACCAAATGGCAACAACAGACAAGGGAGTTTTAGCTCCCCTACCTAAAAATCAATCAATCAATCAAACAAACAAACCCACGAGCCATGTGCTGTGTAAGGCTCAGTTTTCATTGCTTTGCCATGTGAAAGCTCAACAGGTAGGGAAGAAAACAAGATGACTCTCCAATGGGAGTCCTCTCAAGTCATTCGGCTGAGGGCAGCGGTAGAGAGTTGTGCAGGCTGGGTCTACTGCACACAGGCACCATCCCTCAGGGGGCGTGACTTCCATCACAAACATCCGAGATGTGTAATTTATTATGACATCCTCCAGCAGATGGCAGTGTCCCCAAGAAGGGCATCTTGAAATTTTTTGCGATGGCACATACCATAGGGTGCGCCAGCACCTGGAGGGCACCAAAAAAATAACTGTACGTCCTAACTGAAGGGGCTCCTTGAAATCAGGATCCACTTCTGTTCCTTCTAATTCTGTTCTTATAAAAATAGACTGCTCAGTGCATAAATATAAAGGGCAACAAGAATCTACGCTGAGCCACATGCAAATCACCAATTTCCTTTGCTCCGTTTCTTTTCTGAATTGCTTCGGTGCAATCCGGTGGTCCTTCAAAGCAGCCTCCCACTTTCGAAGAAACAGAACGCAGGGAGTTGCGTGAACCCAGACAGCGCGCAGCATGCTTTCACACATATTTACTGTCTCTCTGACTGGGCCATACATATTTCAGGGCCTGCACCCGGACTGCTGCCCAGGCCCTATCTATTGGACACTTCAAAGTGGCTCGTCCTCTCAGTAAACACAACAAGTGCCGTTACCGAAATCGTAGAAAAATAGCCCGCCTTTCGGATTCTGAAAATTGGGCAAATTAAAATTTTGCTCTGCACAGAGGGATACGAGTCTACCTTCCTCAGGTTTTCTCACTCCGCTCTCTGTGCGGTAATGAAGGGGAGGACAATTCAGGTGAGCACTTCCTGGCTGCTGGGATACGGCCAGCCAGGTGTGAGAAGTTTTTTTGTACGGACCTGCAATCTTATACCCCCATGGGCATGAATCATTAATGGAGAAGGGAGAGAACAAATAACCGAGAGAGGGCTGTTGGCAGCCACTGTTTGATGGGCCTGGTGTCACACAACATTGAGCATGTCCAATTCGCCTGCCAGGAGCTATCTGATTCTTACGCTCGGGTTCCATTTTCCTATTTCGATCTTATCCAACATCTGGCTGGGTGATGGGCCATGCCCAAAGATGTAGATCTTCTCTTTCGGACACTAAACCTTGGGATCTCATTATGATCTCACGCCTTATAGTCTTTCATCTACAAATAATCCCATGAGCTGGCTCCCTGCAGAACCTAGGCTTGTACTGGTGAAGGAATAGGAAAGTGCGATCCTATTAGTCTTGCAAGGGCTTGGTCCTCCCATCCTCATGGGCTGTGGCCAGGATTCTCTCTCCAAGTCATTTGTCAGAGAGAAACGCATTAAGAGAACTCGGTCCACACACAATCACCAAGGAGACTCACAGCCGTCTTTCCACTTAGATGGAAGTTTCTAGACTCTAAGGTTAAACAGGCAAAAGAACTGCTGTTTTAGCAATTAAAGTGAGGTTTCAATGGAAGGACTGATTCAGTGGAGGCGCCCCTTGGAGGGCAGCAGCAGGGCAGAAGGGGCAAGGCCAAGGCATTGGTGAGGAGGACCACAGGATCCAATCATTGCAGCTGCTAAGTAGATTGATTTTTCTTCCTGGCTACCTGGGGCCCCGTGGTCGTGGGTTTTTCTCCCTTACTTTTGGGAAGGCGCTCCTAATGGAAGCAGCTGAGTCTGAGTTCGTCCAATTGAAATCAACAGCAACATCGTTGTTAACACTTAAGTCAGTCATTAAAAGTCTGGGATTTCTTTGGAGAAAAGGCGCAGAGGAGACAATATTAGACATAGATTGATAAACTGTTTACATTGAGTGATGAGTTCACTCCTTTCCTGGGGATGTTTGAAATTTTCTATCATAAGAATTAAAATAATAATAATAATCTCGAGAGCCAACGATCCAGAAACTTGCGAATTATTCCTTTAGCTCCACCAAACTCTCTTTTAAAACACTGCTAACAAGGAATGCTGTCTAACATCATTTTCTCTCACCAGAGCTGCCCACGGTATAACAGAGAGATGAGCAAACAGCAGCTAGGCCCGCAGGCAGATGCTGTGGTGGAACGAATGCCGAGGAGGTTATACCAGCCCACCCAGAATGGACACTGACCACACCCACCCACGGGTTTCAGGGTCTCTAGTTGCCCAAGCACAGATGCTAGCACCCCCATGTCTTGCTGAAAGCACACGTTGGAATGCCAAGCTACAGTGTCTCCTTTTGGATTGCTGCATTTTCTGTAGTTCTTGTGGTTGCAAGGAGACCGAAGCTCAATCATAATCAGCAATCATGGGGGAAACCGTGGGATTATAAAGGGCAAGGAAAGTGCGCTTTTCTTCCGACCCTGTGAGCAGGAAAGCTTCATGAGCAGACAAACTCGGAGTCAAAGTGTGGAATACTGAGGCCAGCATTCCAAGGTTCCCCTGTCACTAACCTATCGCACATGCAAGGACGATTCTGAGAGCATTTCTAATCAGGAGCCATTGTGCTGAACAGTCAGCTTCTTCGGAGAATGCAAACATATGACATTTGTTAACGAACTACACTGAATACTTCAGAATCTAGACCACTGCCTGGGAGATGAATCCGACTCAGAGCAACCACATTGGATAGAGCAGCACGGTCCCGTGCCAGAACTCTGCCATCTTTACTGAAGCACACTGCCCCCCGTCCTCCTGAGGAGTGGGTTTGAACCACTGGCCTTTCAAGTGCTTAACCATTGCGCCACAGGGGCTCCTGCTAAGAATCTGTGGACAAGAAAAGTCTAAGCCTGGATATAAATCCTTTCAGAAAGCATGATCAACCACACCTTAGAACATAATCCATGAGCTAACATTGGACGTACAAAACAAAGCATGCCCCCTATAGGACAAGAACCAGAAGAGAGCGGGCTTGAAGGCAGAACTGCCCGTGTGGGTTTCCAAGGCTGTAAGTCTTTACGGAGAAGAAAGCCCTGTCTTTCTCTTGTGGAGTGGCTGGTGGTTTTGAACTGCTGACCAACATGTAACTGACCAACATGTAACATGTTGGGTTAGCAGCCCAACATGTAACTACTCTGCCACAGGACTCCTTGAAGTGATGACATGAGCAGGTAATAAAAAGTGTAATTGGGGGATAGGCTAATTGAGCAGGTCTCATATTCAAAGGGAAAAATAAAATAAAAACACACCAAGGGTTTTCACAGAAGTAGAAACCACGAATGTCGTCACACTATTCAGAAGCCAGGAGCCCTGGTGTCATATTGCTTAAGTGTTAGACTGTGATCCCCGAAGTCAGCTGTTTGAAAGGACCAGCTGCCCCTCGGGAGAAAGATGGGGTTTTCGACTCCCGTAAAGAGTGACAGTCTCTGACACCCACAGAGGCAGCCCGCTCTGTCACCGCGGTCACCGTGAGCGGCATGGACTCGATGGCAGTGTGCGTTTGGATCTGGGCCAATAAGTCTCAGGAGCATCTCCCTCTGCGGAAACAGAAGAGATGCCCAGCATTTCTCTATGCTCATAATCTCCCAGCGAAAAGAGAATTTGAGGGTTGCTTCATTTTTGTCAAATTTTTTTTTTAAAGTTCTCTTCAACCCTATAATTATGGCCTCGCTCCTCCAGCCAAGATAATGTGGGGCAGATTTCACTGGTTTAAAGCTAATCCAAGCCTCCTGTTCCCATTTTTCTCAGCATCCCTGAGAAACATGGCTACCTTCCTGTGTATAGATGTTATCGTTAGTACTAAAAAGTCAGCAGCACAGTCGATAGAGGGTGCTGGGGGGACAGAAGGTTTGCTCAGACCCCCTGTACTGACCTAGTGCACTTACCCCTAAGTCTCTGCGGGCATTAATTGCCAACAGCAAAAAGACACACCATCACCGATTGGAGCCCCCTTCCTGGAGAGGTGGCACCTGGTAGCGTAGTGGTTCTGTTGAGCTGTGATCTACAAGACCTGTAGTTTGAAACCACCAGCCACTCCTCGGAGGAAGACAGGGCTTTCTACTCCAGGAAACTGCTAGTCTCAGAAACACACAGGGGCAGCTCCACCCTTCCCTATTGGGCCGCTGTGAGTCAGCACTGACTCGATGCAGTGACTTTAGTTTTTCTGATTCTTATACACCCCTGCTGCGGGTGGCCCGAAGCCAGTGAGTGATTTCAGGTGCAAACAGCTGGTACCCTGGCCTCAAGGTGTGATCAACTCCAAGATGCAAGTCATGCTCCAGAGCGCTTCATGGGATCAGGTGGAAGATAATCCAGGTAGAGCCATATCTTTGCTCTTCCCCTCTATTGCCTGCACATAGGTGGGTGATGCACATAGTTATTTGGAAGGTGGAGCGGTAAACCTAGCAGTCCTGGTGGCACCAGGGTTACCCATTGGGCTGCAGTTTGAATTCATGGCTGTTTCTCCGGAGAAAAGCAAGGCTCTCTACTGTCATGAGGAGTTACAGTCTCAGAAACCCACACGGCCTATAGGATCCGCAATGGCTGGATGGCAGTGACTGAGCCTTACACGTACCCAGAGATAGCTGGGGAGAAAGGCCTGCCAAGCTACTCGTGAAAGGAGCGAGAAGTCTCTGCACTGGGTTCTGCTCTGACCTACACAGGGTCACCATGGATCGGAAGTGACTCACTGGCACCTGGTTTGGTTTGGTGACTGTCTCCATCCCGTCCCTGCAGGCTCTGAGGGTTCCGCTCCCTAACGCCATTAGAAGCCTCTGCAAGGCAAGCTGGATCTCTTTTAATGACTGTTTGGCATTTGATATTCCTAAATTCCAATAAATCGCATTAAAAATAAAGAAAGAAAACCTTGGTTCAGGCTCAAAAACGAGCAACTGCGTGTGGTTTTCCACCTGAAAGCCCACCTTGGCATCAACTTCTAGGGAAGCTGGCCTACGACACTTCGAGAATCCTACGGAAGAACGTGGGTAGCACTGTTGTTGTTTGGGGCCACCTAGTCAATTTCTCCTCAGAGCAGCCCTACAGCCACCCGGGAGGGTTTCCCAAGCGGAAATCCTTACAGGAGTAAGATTTAGGAATAGGTGGCCATGTCTTTCCTGCTGTGGAGCTGCTGAGAGGTTCAAACCACTGAGCTCTGGGTTAGGGGCAGAGCGCTCACCAAACTCACAACTCACTGCGATCGATCGAGTCCCTGCCGAAGGATAGGGAGCCACCCCGTAGGACAGGCTAGAACTGGCCCTGTGGGTTTCTGGGACTGGAGCTCTTTGCAGGCCTAGGCAGTCCCATCTTTCTTCCATGGAGCGGCTGGTATTTTGATATTCCCAAATTCCAATTAATAGAGTTTTTTAAAAATGACAAAATCTTTCCAACTGCTGACTTTGCAGTTGGCACCCAAATGCTTAGCCACCGAGCCACCAGGCCTCTTTTTTGCCACCCGAGATCCTAAATTAAAATGAACATTTATGATTTTTAGTCTAAATCCCTTAAATGTCTACCAACTTGGCCAATTTCATGAGGATTTCGATTTGTGGGCTTAAACATATTTGCCAAATTGTCTTAGGGTGACATGTAGAATTTAATAGTCAAAGTAGCTTTCCACATCCCCCGCCCACATTCCAATTCAATTCGCATATTGCCTACCCAAATTATTTATCCATGTGTGGGTTCTGCAATAAGACCCAAAACCTATGGATGGTGGAAGCCTATCAGAGAAGGAGAGTTCAAGAATTTTCCACCGAAACAAGATGGAGCAAAGTGGTGTGACTGCACCTCATCAAAGGTGGAAAATCAGCCAGACCCTGAACACGGCAGGCCTGCCAAGTTCCGGCTCTCACAGGTTTCCCTGGATCTGGAGACGAGCCTGAGACCATCCTCCCATTCTGAGAAGGTTCCTTTCCCTAGTGCTAATGGAAAGCCGCTGCTGCACAAGACCTCCTTATGGTATTGAAACGCAAGCATGTTGCTTTGAGGAGGACTGGGGTGCTCCTGACCTAAGCCATGGTATCTTCCACTGCCTCATATGCACGTGAAAGTGGGACATTGAATCAGGAAGGCCACAGAACAATCGACACATTTGAACTGTGGTGCTGGACAGCGTTGAAAGTACCATGGACAGCTAAAAGGACAAACGGATCTGTCTTGGAAGAAGTACGGCCAGAATCCTCTTAGAGACAAGGATGGCAAGGCTTCCTATATTCTTTGGACATATGGTCAGGAGAGACCAGTCCCTGGAGAAGGACATCATGCTTGGTAAAGCGGAGGGGCAGCGACAAAGAGGAAGGCCCTCCACTCAACCAGCTGGATTGACACAGCGGTGGCAATAATGGGCTCCAACGTGCTCAAGCATAGGAACCATTGTCAGGGTGGCGTGGGACAAGGCAGTGTTTCCTTCGGTTGTGCAGAGGGTCGCCAAGTTGTCACCAACTTGATGGCACCTAACATCAACAGCAGCAGCAGCAGCAACGAGAAGACAAGACTCTGGGAGGCAAGTTGGATGTGCTTGAATGGGTTCAGGCGCAAATGAAAAGCTTTATCATTTGTTGTCGAGAATGAAAACCACACCACCCATCAACCACTCCGATCAGTGAGAGTCTCTCTTGCTTCTCGGGAAAACCGACTTCCCTGACTCAGACTCCTTGGTAGTTCCTGGCCAGTGCTTCCAGCCCCTCGGTGCTCATCCGCAAAGTGACCTCCTATCTCGTGGGTGGTTGGGCTGAGGGTCCTACAAGGGTGGCGTGTGCCTTTCCTGCAGTGTGAGTTTGCGTGTTGGGGGTGGGTGGAGGGCTTCTCTCACTGTTTCTCGTTCAGGATTAGGTGGCTTTCAGGCCTCAGTATTGAACAGGAAGGCAGGCCTTTTTCCCTTCATTAATGACCAATTAATGACCGACCCACCTTGGCTGACCTCCTCAAACTACCTCTGGCACACAGAAAAGTGCATTGCCCAGAGTTGTTTTATTGATTTTCTATCTAAAAGCATTATCTTTCTTTTGTTTGTTTGTTTTCCTTCACATTTTTGCCCTTCTAGCCACACGGGAAGTCAGCAGGTTTAAACCACCAGCCTGGTGGGAAACCCCTAGGGGTCAGTCCTACCCTGCCCTACAGGGTCACCATGAGTCAGAATGGACTTGGTGGCAGTGAGTTTGGTTTTGGCTAGCCATGTTATGAAGGAGCCCTGGTAGTGTAGTGGTTACATACCGCGCTGCTAACCACCAGGTTAGCAGTTTGAAACCACCAGCCATTCCCCAGGAGAACTCACGGTCAAAAACTCACTGCCCTGGGGTTGATGCTGACTTACAGTGACACAGTGATCCAGAACAAGGTAAAACTGTCCCTGGGAGTTCCCAAGGCTATAACTCTTTACAGGAGTAGAAAGCCCCATCTTCTCCCATGGAGCGGGCTGTGGTTTCTAACTGCCGACCTTGTCGTCAGCACCCCTACAGGTCACCACTATGCCACCAGGGCTCTGGGGTTCGACAAAGCTCTCTACTCCTGCAAAGAGGTACAGTCTGGGAAACCCACGGGGGCAGTTCCACCCTGTCCTATATGGAGGCAGAATTGACTCCAGAGCAGTGAGGGGTTTTTTTGTTTCTGTTTTTTAAGCCATGTTGTAAAGCATAACGTTGGAATATTCTTGGGGCCAAATGATCAGCCTGTGGTCACAGAGCTAGCTGGGAACAGAGTTGTGTGAAAACCCAGTGTAATCTTGAGGGATCTACTTGCTGGGCAAGGGTACTCGGGACCACAGTCTCAGGGGGCCCCAGGTCAACTGGCACAACATAGTTCGCAGAGACAGGTTCTACATCCTACTTTGGTGAGTAGCAAGGAGGGTCTTAAGAGATCATGAGTGACCATCTGAGGTACAATGGTCATCTACGGGAAGGAGGAGTGATGAGATTTGAAATGCACATGGGAACAATGAGTAGACTGGCCAAAGTGATCCTGGGACTGGAAGAATTAGATAGTGCACAGAGACCACTATTAATTGCTCTGAAAGGGATCGTATCGCAGGAGCGTCTGGGGGACAAATGTGGAAGAACAACTCGAAATCATCGAAGAGATCCAGGCGTACTGCAGAGAGTGACTGGTGGGACGAGTAAGACTTTGGTTCTCAGTTACCCTTCATGTCCAGAAAATGAGCTCACCTGGCGCTTAGTCACCCTTCACGTCTGCAAACAAGTTCAGGAAAAGAGGAGGCGATACGATCACAGGAAACCGAGGGAGGAGGCAGAAGAAGTGATGACGTACACAGAGAGGCAGCAATGAATGAGATGAGACCAAATGTGTACGAACTGCTGACTGTAAAACTGATGATCTGGCTCTATCAACCTTCACTCGATTCACAACAAAGGGTTAAAAAGCAAGACAACCCCCTCCCTCCAACTTACGGAGACTTTCTGAGATTCGAATCCAACATCCAATCACAGTGCGTCACCTACCGACGTAAGAGCCTAACCTAAGACACTTCTTCAAAGAGGATAGGAATAATACTGTCTACTTCACAAACTATCATAAGGAATCCAAAGGAATAGCAACCCGAGGACAATTCTTTGTTGAAGGGGCACCCATTGGACGTTTGATGGAAACTGAGGGTCTTCCCCTGGGAGCTGTGCTTTCTGCACTGTGTCCACAGTCAATGTTCCTTCTGGTGTGCACAGGTCATGAGGGTGCGACCCTTTGAACCCTGTGGGAGAACAGGGCTTGGGCGCCATGATCACCGTGTGCTGCTGCCCCGTGCCCCACACAAGCTGACAGACGGGAACCGGGTGGGAGCCCCCGGGGGATGGCCTACCTGGTGGTGGTCCGGATGGTGTTTTCTTTTGTGTGATTGTGCTCTTTGCTCACTTTTTCTGAAACAAGAAAGAATAAAACATGCACCTTTTAGGCGGTTCTTTCTCAACTCTTGTCCTTGACGCTGAAGCAGATGAACACTGGCCAATATCTAACTCGTGGGCTGAGGAAGAGTGGAGTCAGGTTTCTTTTGTAAACATTCATACCCTCCCTGTCTCAGTGGGAAAGCATATCGATAAAAGCAGGAGAAAAAAATATTTTTATTAAAAGAGCAAAAACTACTTGATAAAAATCCAACAGCAGAAAAACAGGTGATTACGAATTTCAAGCACGTTGTCTAGATTTTAATCAGGTCTTAAGCACACGTGAAAACACACACACACACACACACACACACACAGGTGTGCCTAAAGCCAGCTGTTCCCAGTCCATCTTCCCCCAGCTGAAAATTTCTGCTTCCCTCTGATTCAGCAGGAAAACTGCGGTTGTTGCAACTGCTGTGCTCCTGGCTTTGATGACAATCTTTAAGGATTCAGCACTGTGAGGCCCCTTTGTGAGAGGGGACACGAAAAGGGGCCAGAAGACCTCTTGGTGCGGCAGTCACCGAGTGCCTGTTCTGATAAATGTCACCAGGGACAGAAAATATCATTAGACAAGGACAAGGGAAGCCCTCCCCTTACTCTGCCTTGAGATCTGTGTCTACCAGCTGTCAGAAATTATTTAATTAGCTTTCAAGAACACAAACGTTGAACCCTGGCCTTCCCAACCCAGTTCAAATGCTAGGACTTGGCCCTGAGTCTCAATGACTTCTAAGTATCTGTAGAAAGCCTGGCCAAGTCTACGAGGGTTTCACATTTCAACTGCAGGGCAAGTAAAATAGCTCCGAGTCTCGCAGATTTTAGGGGGTGGAGTGGATTTAAACAAAGACGTAAAAGACCTGGTCCACACTTTGTAATACAGGTTTGTGGCCGCTGTCTGCAGGCTTGCGGGCACAATTCCTTTCTGTCCACTCAACGTTGACAAGGAGGTTGGATTTGGATTGGCAGCCAGCATTCTCTCACTGAGAACAGGATCAGTGGCCTAGCTAAGGGCACCTCGGCCAGAGCCAGAGCCAGGCTGAGAACTCGCACACAAAGCTTCTCGCCAACGAGAGATGATGGGAGCCGGCGATAACATACAGTTAAGAGACAGGCTGACACGAATCCCAAGGGTCTCCCCTTTGCAAACTTTAACTGCTAAGACTACTTTTCTCCCTGTAAGTTGCATTGTGTTTAGATGCTATACCTTCAGCATGTTAAGGAGCCTGGTGGTGCAGTGTTGGGCTGTGATCTGCAAGGTCACCAACCCCATGGCAGTGAGTTTGTTCTGTGGTTTTCAGAACGTTAACAACAAAAGAACACCTGAAATGTTTGGGAGCTTGCAACCACCAATCTACAAGGCTCAAACGCACTGCTATCCTGTCACTCTGGTTCCTGACGACCCTATAGGGCAGGGTAGACCTGCCCTGTGGGTTTCCAAGACGGTCACTATTGACTGGGGTAGAGAGCTGGTGGCTAGCAGGCCACTTGTATTCCACTATGCCACCAGGGCTTCTTCTGCCGATGTACACGTCCCATGCCATTCTCTGCCTTAACTCTCTCCGCTCGGGTGCTGATCTGTCCTGGTTTGAAAACCCTGGTGGAGGCTGGCGCTAGCATGCCACTTGATAGGGCACAGCGATGGCCTGTGCGGCCAGGCCAATGACAGGGGGAACAAGGCAGTGGCACACAGGTCCCAGCTTCTTTTCCCTCTCCTAGGGGAGGGAGAGAGAAGGGCAACAAGAATGTCTAAATAATGAAGCATTGAATGGGTGCTTTAAATTTATTGTCCGCAGCAAGAGTCGCTCACACATGAGCAATACACCCTGCTGATCCATGAACTCCGGTCTGCAGACCGTGGGTCTCCAAACTGACTTAGCCCATCGCCTTCTGTTCAGGAACTTTTTTTTTTTTTTCATACTCAGCAGCCCCCTGCCAATTAGAAACTTTTAAAATCTATAATGCAGAATAAAGTGTGGGTAGGTATCTGCTTCTTCAGCCCCCTGAATCATTCCAGCGGCCTGCTAGAGGGCAGGATCGCCCATTTTGGGAAGCACCGTTGACCAATGTTTGCCACTGAGCAAATGTGAATCTTGTAGCTCCTACAACTGCACCTCCCATGTGCTGTGTCATCCTGTGACCTCACGTCAGAGAACAGCAGCGTACTAAATGTGTTCAGGACAAATCATCCGTCGTTTGACAGAGGGAATAACGGCTTATGTGCTGGAACCTCGCCACTGATGCATAGAAAACATTCGACGAGATGATAAGGAAGTCATCCTCAAACTTCCGTTTTTTCCCTTCCCTTTCCTTCCTTTTATTTTTGGTCCCCTCTCTATTTTTCTTCCGGCAAGAGACCGTAGTACAAGCTCATTAATTCAGACCACAACTAATTTGGAATTCATGGTAATTCACTCACTGCTGGGGTAAATTGAGGTTTATCTTTTGCACATTGAACTATAAGGGGAGTGTTAATCAGATCAGCTGCCTGAACAAAATTAGAGGTGAGATGCTTAGCCCATTAACCATGATTCATTCGCGCAGAATTGAACCGGGTTCTAATTTCAACTGATTCTGAGCTATTTATTAGAGAAAGTTTGGCAGGCGCACTGCCTGGCAGTGCTTGCTGAACTCGCAGTCCGGGCGGCAGGACACATTTGAAGTAACGGAAATGGGCTTCTGACTAAAAGAAGTCCTTCAATAGGGTTTCGTTAGTTTGCTTTTGCTGCTGACTTTGTGGCCAACGGCTTTCCTTCTGATTGCTTCTAATGACTGCTTTGTCTGCTCACTGACTGAGTTAGTTAATTGTGCCAGCCTGGCCGATAATCACATGTGGGGCTGGTTGAAAGGCGGAGGGATAAATGGGTGGTGAGCCTCGCCTTTCTAGTTCTCGGGTCTCTTGCTTTGTGATGGTCGCACCGGGTGCAGCTGCCTTAGCAGTTCCCTGCTTCAGCTTGCAAGGCTGACTTCCTGCAAGACATCCCCAAGGAGAAACTCCATGGACCTATCCCGATGCAGCCCTGGGTGCTGGAGCAGCCGTGTGGAGACCCCTGCTAGTGCTGAGATGCTTGTTCGTTCACTGACTCAGCTTTCCTCCTGCAGTCGGCATCATTGCCTCTGTTTTGTGAGGTGGAGGACTTTGTGGACTGGTGTTGGGTAAATGGGTTAATGTTGGACTTGTGGGCTTGGGCAGCATTGGGTTGGGATGTTTTCGTGATGCACATTTTCTTTACATAAAACTCTCTCTTATGCATGAGTTGCTGTGGATTTGTTTCTCCAAAGTACCCAGACTAACACACCGACTTACCTGACAGCTGGAAGAGAAGCTCAGAAGCCATCTTCACCGAAATATCCTGACTGAAGAGGTTTCTCTCGGGGGGGACTCGGCCCTCAGGCCACTTGGGTAAGGGCTCCGTCTTCTCCCGCCCGATTAAAGTGCTGGAGCCCACATTCCGGCTGGGGGATATCGAGGCATGCGAGTCCTGGATGTCAACCTCCATGGGCTCCTCTTTAAGCGTCACCATCTGCGTCTCCCTGTAGCTTTCGGCTGCACAGAGGTGAGACAAAAACACCACCGCGTCGTCACTCGGAACCAGAGCCAGCTGCCAAGCAAGAGGGAAGCCCCAGGGTTGTGTCGGGAGGCTGTTTAGAAAAGCGCACCTGGGCCCGTGGAACAGTCTGAAAAATGACTCAACTAATCCAACCCATCTGATTTCCTGAAAAGGAAGGGAGCCGAAGCTCAGGGACAGGGGGCAGTGTTAAGAAATGATGTGTCAACTTTGCCCAAGGTTGGAAGTTCAAGACCACCTAGAGGTGCTTCAGAAGGCCGGCTGGTCCTACTTTAAAACAACAACAAACTCAGCCACTGAAAACTCCATGGAGCATCGTTCCACGGGGACTCTCCTGGGGTCACCATGGGTCAGAGTCCACTTGAAGGCAACTCTATTTTTAGCCCAAGGTCACATGGATGGCAGAAAGCAGGCCAGGCCAGAGTTCCTGACTGATACCTGCCGAGGGCAGTCACGGCTCCTTCTTCTACCGCAACAAACACCACTGAGCACCCTGTACCGGTGCGCCAATTCCGACTCACAGCGCCCTCGGGTGTCAGGCCAGAGCTGTGCTCCCTCCAGAGGGGCTTCACTGACCAGTATTGCGGAAGAACACGGCCGGGCTTTTCTTTCTAGGTGCCTCTGGGTGGATTTGAACTTTGAATCTTTCGGTTGGCACCCAAACAAACCCAGCCCACTGCCATCAAGGCCATTCTGACCCCTAGTGACTCTCCGGGACAGGGGGCTCTTGTTCCCACGGGGTTTGGGGGGGCTCTACATCTCTAGGAGGCCAACAGCCCCATTTCCCTCCAGGTGGTGGGTTTAAACTGCCCACCTTTGCCGTGAAGCAGCCAACACTTACCACACTGGACCACCAATGCTTGGCTCAATCTCCGTTCTCCTATTTTGACCTACTCAGAGTCAATGAACTAAAGACGAGCAAGCATGTCAGTGATACAATTTTCTCCCTCTATTTTTAAAATCTCTGATCCCCACCCCACCCCGCTTTTCCTAAGACACCAAATTAATAAAGGGTCAAAAGGGTCAGCTCAACAGAGCCCTTTACACTTTGCTGGGAGCTAGTAATAATCAGGAACACGTAGGAAGGAAAGATAATTGCAGCCCCTGGATTAACACCTAGAAAAGAGCCAGCACTCTCACAGGATATAATAAAGGTTCATTTACTGGCTGTGCTTCCTTCAGATGTGAGTGTGAGGTGTGTGGTCTTTGGTCTGAAACCTAACATTCAGTTGGCAAGGCTGGCGCGTTTTTATGTCTCTACCATTCCTCAGGGCTAGATTAGAAGATTGAACATTTTTCCAACAAGGTGGAACAATTAGCCCAGCCATTAATTTGAATTGCTTTAAAATAAAGCCACACTTCCAAATTAATAAAGTACCTGTGAGTAAATCTACAATGTACCCAGCACTCCAGAAGGCAACAAACAAGAAGACAGGTTCCCAAACGGGTTTGACCTCCTGCTGCCTTTTCAGAAACAAAAACAAAAAAACCTCAACACCTCCTGCCAACTTTTATAAGATAATATAAAGCCTTGTATTAGAGCTTCAATTCTGAGCATCCCATTGGCTGTGAATGACAGTATAAACCCCAAATCCACGTGCAGTCCCCCACACAGATTAAACCTCCATTGAATTCCTTAACCAAGGATGTAAACAGCCTTGTCCTCAGAGGAAAGTGGGTGACCCCACCCATCCCCACCCAGTCCTGGGAGGTGCAGTCTCTTTGGGGCTTGTCTGGGTGCAACCTTGATGTGCTTCAGTCACAGTCAAGGGGCCCGCCTTCTCTGCCCTGCCCTGACTGTCTTGGTCAGAAGGCCTGAGATCTATCTGGTAAACTCTTCTATTGACCCTAACACCACCCTGTTTCCACTTTTGTAGTCACACCTGTAACTTTGATGTGTTGATCTGCCACCAATCATGAATTTGTGACAGTTCCTTTTGTCCCATGCCTTATTTAACTAGTGTCCAACTGCAAATCCTCAGACACGGGCTGACCTGATGCTAACGATGGCCTCAGGATGATGTGTCTGTGTCCTTGGGCTGCCTTTGTCCCTTTTCAGACATGTCCTCCTTGAATTATATTTGAGCATGGGGTCTCTTCTGTACCCTCAAACAGCCCACCATCCAGGATAAAATGTAGATATCTGCTTTTGCAGTCCCACTGGGTTATTCCAGGGCCCCCCAGAGGGTGGTATCAGGCACTTGGGAAACACTGCTTTAGAGATAAATTCCCTTGCTGTCAAGTCTATTTCAGCTCATATGAGCGCACACACGTGTCAGATTAGAACTGCGCTTCATAGGATTTTCAGTTTTTTCAATGATCCAAAGTAGATCGCCAGGCCTTTTCTCCTAGGCACCTGTGGGTAGACACACTTCCAACCTTTTGGTTGGCTTAACCATTTGCACACCCAAGTATTATGTTGACACAGGCAGGTAGGGAGACAAATGTATAGACAGAAACAGTGATCTGGGTGAGGGCTTCCAAAAATATATGTCCTTATTCCTAACCATAAGACCTACAAAGTGACCTTTGGCTGGGGGTAGGGAGTGGGTAGAGTCCTTAGCAGATTTAATTAAGAAGTCTAAGATGAGATCATGCTGGATTATCTTAGGCCTTAAAGTCCTATAAAAAGTATATAAAAGACACAGAGTGAAGAAGACCACATGAAAACAGACAGAAATTGGAGTACGTGGCCATGAAGCCATGGGAAGGTGGACACAGGGCAGGGCAAGGAAGAATTCCTTCTTAGACACGTCGGAGCTAATCTGGAGGCCTGACTTTCAGGGCCAGAAGAGAATGATTTCTGTTGCTTGAAAACTCTAAGCTTGTGGTACCTTGTTAGAGGATACCAGGAAACTGGTCAGACAGACAGGCAGGTGATAGGTCAATCAGTCAGTCTGCCAGTCAGTCGGTAGGCAGGCAGACAGACATAGATAATGGATGATAGATAGTAGGTAGCCGATTCGGACTCACGGGGACTCTACAGGTCAGTATAGAACTGCCCTCAGTGGGTTTCTGAGTCTGGAGCAAGCCCTGCCTTCCTCCCAAGATAGATCGATAACAGAGGGTAGACAGTAGGTGGCACAGTGATTACACATTGAGCTGATAACCTCAAGGTCAGCAGTTTGGAACCACCAGCCTCTATGCAGAAGGATGAGGTGTCATACTCCTGTAAAGAGTTACCATCTCTGGTGAGGAGGTGGGTGTGGGAGACCTGGTAGGGCATGATCAAGGGGAATGTAACAAACAGGAAGTGCTGAAATCCTGGTGGGGACTGAGCATGATAGTGGGACAGGAGGAGAATCAAGGGAAATAGAGGAAAGAGCTGGGAGG
>NW_022109768.1:12831979-12833121 GCF_000313985.2 Echinops telfairi | reverse complement strand
GAATGATTAGGGCAATGAATGTACAAATGCGCTTTACACAGTTGATGTGTGTATGGATTGTGATAAGAGTTGTATGAGCCCCTAATAAAATGATTAAAAAAAAAAAAGAGTTACCATCTCAAGGACCCCCAGGGGCAATTCTACCCTGTCCTATAGGGTTGCTATGAGTCGGAATCACTAGAGAGCAGTGAGTTCGTTTCTGAGATACTAGGTAAGTAGATGATAGACAGACAGACAGGAAGAAATGAAACAATGAAAGTCAGTACAGAGCAGGTGTGGATCCTATGGGACAGAAGGGAATCCTGACGGGGACACCTCACTCCTGTCAGGTGGATGGCTGCAGAGAATTCCATTTCTCCTCGCAAAGCATGAGACCTTGTTGTGTCCTGTGGGCTGCACGTTGCTGGGAGCTAGTAATACTCAAGACCTCAGCAACTCAAGTCTCAGCAACCCGAGGGCAGAGGAGAACCGTCCCGGCCCGTTGCTGTGGTCGTAACCTCTCCAGGAGCAAATCAGCAGGTCTTTTCTCCCCTGGAGTGGTTGGTTGGTGGGTACAAACCTTTCCGTTAGTAGCCAAGCACTTCCCCACTGAACCACCAGGGTTCCCGTGGAGGAGGCTGGTGGAGGGCAAGTACATGTACAGCTTATCGAGTAGCAGTCAAGACGGCAGGCGCGTCGTGTTTTTTAATGAAATGATTACAAGGGACATTGTGCTGTAAGTAAGACCTCGTGTAGGAGAGACACGCTCATCATTCTTTTCCTTCCTGACACGTTCCACAGGCTTGCTTTTCCATCAGCCCCTCCGGCAACGGTGACATTTCACTCCCATCCTCCACCCACACCCCTTCTCCCTGCTTGGCGCTAAAGCAGCAACTCCAGAGTAAGTTCATTGATGTAGCCATGGTAAGAAACAAAACAATAAATATGTGTGTGTGTGTGTGGGGGGGGGTCACCTTCCAAATTACATGCTCAGCTTCTTTCCTGTACTTCCAACCCACTGAACTTTTTTCTTCTTCTTTTTTTTAATCATTTTATTAGGGGCTCATACAACTCATCACAATCCATACACACATTAACTGTGTAAAGCGCATTTGTACATTCATTGCCCTCATCATTCTCAAAACATTTTCTCTCCACTTAAA
>NW_022109768.1:12825558-12831612 GCF_000313985.2 Echinops telfairi | reverse complement strand
AAACATTTAGGAACTAAAGGAAAGTTGTATTTTTCATCGTTGTTACATCGCACCCTCGTCTCCTCCCCGAGACCCCTCTGCCCCAGTGAACTCTTTCTTGAACACCGTCCCCTCCCCACCACCTCGGGGTCAGGTGAGCTGTCAGCCACCTTCATCAACAGTGGGGGTCAAAGGCAAAGGCACAGAAAGATGCCCCGAGCCCTGTTCTGTGCGAGAAAATCATCCTCAGACCGAAGACACTCACAAAGGAACAAAAGAAAGGGGCTCATGCAGTTTTAAAAACAAAAACAATAAATAACAAAGCTAGAGGTAAAAACAACAACTCCATCATTCACCTCCTTCCCTTCATCTCCACTCCTCGGTCTTGGCCAGATTACAAACCACCTGGTTATTTGCACCACTTTCTATGATGAAATGAATCTCAAAAGGTACTTGAGATCATTTCTTTTTTTAAAAAAAAATTTTGCTTCCGCCTCCCTCCTTTCCCCTTCCCCCAACCATCAAAGTCTGTTCCTTTGGGGCTGAAAGTCAGTTTTCTTGATATTTCCCCCTTTGTAACAGAGGTCCCAATGGGCTCAGGCCTGGGGAGAGTTGTGAGGCTCTTACGGCACTGCACAGTGTTCCTTTCTGTGGTACATAGGGTCGCTATGGGTCGGAGCCGACGCCTGCCACCCTAAGGACAGTGGTCACTTACAGGCTTTCTCTTTCTGTGACTGACTCGCTTTGCTCAGTGTAATAGCTTCCAAATCCACCCATGCCATGACCTCTTTGACAGTCCCACCATTGTTCTTGGGTGGTTCCTAGTGCTCTATCTCTGAAGTTTCTGGGCTAGCAGAGAAGAGTTTCCACGTTTCCTGAGAGTTTCTGGGCTAGCAGAGAGGCGTTTCCAAGCTGACGCCTCCGTGGGCATGAGAGAGCTCATACGACAGTGCGTTTTTCAGTTCTTCCTCTCACGGGCAAACAGTACTGCTGCCAAGTGCCTTGTTGCCTGTTTTTAAAGAGCAGGGTTTCTCAACCTCAGCACTCTGGACACGTGGGAGCAGGTGATGCTTCGTTGTAAGGGTCCCTAAACTAATTTGACCTGTTGCACCGTTTTGGGAAAAAGAATATATTACGCAGAGTCCCCCTGGCAATCAAAAACCTTTGTACTGTAGCCCATTATCCAGGATAAAGCATAGGTATCTGCTTCTGCAGCCCTGGTGGGTTATTCCAGTGCCCCCAGAGGGGTCCATGTGGGAAATACTGGCATAGGGGGACCCCTGGTCTCCACCCCCTGTGGATGCCAGAAGCATCTTGCTAGCTGTGATAACCAGATAGGACCCCAAATATGGCCAGATGTCCCCTGGGAGGTGGGCGGGTGGGTGCAGAATCCCCGGGGAGGAGAAGCACTGCTGAAATGGGTTGGCCACACTCTTCATTTTAATCCACGGCAACGAGGAAGCAAACAAGCTCCCCCAGCTTCGGTGCTAGTCTAGGCGGTAGCCATTACTGTCTCAACAGGCTCCAAAGTCAGACTGACTTTGAACCTTGCTCTTCTCTGGGCTCCTCCCTTCTGCCGGAGGCAGTCTAGTACCACAGTGGCTGGATGCATCTCTTCCACTCACTCTTAGCTTTGACCCCTACACCCAGGGGCAGGTCGACAGAGCCACTGCCTTTGCCCCTACAGACACAATTTGAACCCTTTCAAAAGCTCTTCTTAAAACAGTAGGACCAGATAGTCGTTTTATCCAGGGTGGTCTACACACCTATTCCGACGGAAAAAGGGTACCTGGGAAGAAGAGGGGCAGAGGTTAGGAGTAGGTTATGGGTGGGGGTGGGTTGTGCGTGATTGTTTATTGCCAGGCTCACCTGCATCTTCTAGTTTTTCTACGGTAGATAGGGATGTTTTTGCAATGATGTAGTTTTGGTTTTTTTTAATGAAAAGCAATCATATGGGCAAAACACTGAACCAAACTCCCTGCCCTCGAGTCAATGGTGGCTCATAGTAACCCTATAGGACAGGGTAGAACTGCCCCCAGTGGGTTTCCGAGGCTGGAACTCCTTTTCCTGGAGTTCAAAGCTTCATCTCCCTCCTAAGAAGCTGCGGGTGGTTTTGAACTGCTGACCTGGTGGTTAGCGCCCAACTCACAACCTCTAGGCCACTCACTAAAAGATGATAAGACCCATTATTCAGTTGGTGGCAAAGCAGTATGGAAAGGCAATTTCTTGTGGACAGTGTCAGAATGCTGTAAGGAGGCATGGTGGCACAAGGAGTTAGGGTTAAGGTTGCCAACCCAGATTCTATGGCCCAAACCTGCCCCCTCCGAGGGAGAAGATGACGCAGTCCACCAATCCATAAAGACCCCTCTCTGAGACTCCAAGCCACATTTCTATTCTGCCCTTAGGAGTTGTGAGTAGGAGTTGATTAACAGCAGTGAGTGTGCTGTGGTGGTTGTTGCTTGGGGGGCGGGGGGAGGGCGGTGTTTGTCAGGATCACCAGGGACCTTGAAAAGTGGGTTTGTGAATCAGATGAGCCGTACTCAACTCTGTTTGGGAGAAGAGAAAGAAAATAGGAATGAAAATGCAGTAACACTGTCTTTTAGACCTTCATAAAATGCATTCGCTATCAAACGGTATTATTTCACTCAGCAGTCATTCTATAACCTTCTTTAAATGCTTACTAAGTGCTGTGATATGCGGGCTACATAGATAAGTAAGAAATGCTTCTTTCCTTCAAGGAGTTTACTTATAAATGAATGATGAGAAGTATAAACATCCCTCTAATACAGGGAACGGAGGCCCAGGGGCGCTACGGTTTGAACGTTGGCTGGCTACAGGCAGTTCAAACCCACTCACCGCGCTGATGGAAAAAGACGAGGCTGTGTGCTCCTGTGAAGCCTGAATCGACGGCAGTAGGTTTGGTCCTATAGGGACACGGAGCCAGAAAGGAGGATGATCTGCTTCTGACAGCAGCCAATGAGAACCTTAGGGAGCACGGTTCACCTTGATGGTACAGTGGGTCACCCGGAGTCAGGCTGCCTGAACGGGTGTGACAGGAAGTGCCTTCAGACAGTGTGGGGAGAGAGCCATGAACCACAGCACAGAGGTGAAACCGTATCCTCCTGGGCGTGTGCTGTCTAGTTTGGCCCAAGCCTGACTGAGAGGCAGACCTGGTACACTGGTCAAAGCAACCCGTGTTTTTATCTTCAGTTGTCTCTTTCAAGCTGTCTGATGGAGTAGACCTCCCCCCACCACCACCACACCCCCCCACCGGACAACAACCGAGGCAGAGGCTCTCCCAACAGCAAAACCCTGTCTCAATACAGGAAACAACATTTCCGGCCCCTCATGTTAATCCACAGTTTCAACTTCCTTGCAAGGAAGCCCTAGATCAGGGGTCCTCAAACTTTTTAAACAGGGGGCCAGTTCACTGTCCCTCAGACCCGTTGGAGAGCCTGACTATAGTGTTTTTTTTTTTAAAAAAAAACTATGAATAAATTCCTAGGCACATTGCACATATCTTATTTTGAAGTAAAAAAACAAACGGGGCAAAATCACCCGGCGGGCTGGATAAATGTCCTCAGCGGGTCACATGTGGCCCGCAGGCCAGTTTGAGGACACCTTCCTAGATCCTCCCTAATAGCGTCTCTGGAGAGCTTACTTCGTGAATCCCTTCAGTTCTCCTGGACAGACTTAGTTGCCCTTTCCAACTCCACCAGCAAAGGACAAGTGTGGGGATGGAGGAAAGCCTGACCTTTTTTGAAAATGTGATTTTAGTGGATTTGGGGTGAGAGTTCACACTAGTTAGGCTCCCATCAGAATTTCCACAAAAGTTGTTAGTTCCGTTTTTCATGTGTCAGCGCGCTCTGTCATTGCAGTGGGCCTGTTCCGTTGCTGGTACTCTAGCTGCCTCGCCTCCATCTCTTCCCACCCTTGCTTTGCAGGAACTTTGGACCTTTTGGTCTTGCACTGGTGGTGTTTTTAGGTAGAGCGCCAATCTATATTTTGAGTGCCACTCAACTGTTTTACTCAAATGTGATCTCTGGTAACAGGTTTAGTACTAGGTTTAAAGAGGGTCTCAGTGCAGTAGTGGGGGGGGGGAATGGGGCGGGGAGGTGAGGCAGGTTACTGTGAATGTTTTCAGTTTGTCTATTTTCTTCTTTCTTTATCACTAAGAATTTGAGCTGTGTCATATTTGCTCTCCTGTACTATGCAGGACCGACCCACTGTGGTGGCCTGGAGCAGCTGGGTCTGTGGTGGTGGCTGGGCACCATCTAGTTCTTCCCATCTCAGGGTGGGTTAGCCGTGGCTCCGGGAGGCTTGTTCCTCCTCTGATACTTTGGTTACCTTCTGACTGCTTCTCTCTGGGTGTTCAAGCTCAGAGTTGTGGCTCAGATGGCCACTCATAAACTCTTCAGATGAAAGGTCTTACTTTCCGATCCTGCGGTACAGTGGTTCTGTGCTTCCAGACAGGCGGACGTTTCCCTCAGAAGAACTGCTGGTGGGGTCACAGAGACCTCTGATTCCTCAGGGATCCCTCCCCTGCAGTTCCATTTACCTGAGTGAGCTCAGCCTAGCCTGTGATCACTTCCTACCTCACTACCTTGGGAATCCCACCTTCCTTTGTGCTGGGATACATACTTCTCTAGCAGCCTTGAGAACAAAACTGGGGCCAGTCCTTTGGTGGAAATCTAGTGGGGGGGGGCTGTTGGGGGGGGGCGGTTTGGGTTAGATAGCCACCTCTTTATTGGATCAAAGGGAGGCCAAGTTGGGCATGGCTGAGTTCAGCAGTATCTGCCTCTCTTTCTCTCTCTCTCTTACTTAGCCATTAACGAGGCTTGCCAGCCCACTCCCTATACTTCCTGGACAGAAAAGTCAGTCAAATGGGCTCCTCAACTGGGGCAAGCAATAGGGAATCTCCCAGATGGTGCTCGTGAAGTCCCGCTTTCTAGAGTTGAGGCCACTATTCTTCCCCAGCGAGGGGAAAGCCCAATACCGTTCACGGCAAAGCAATCTCCAAGGTCTTCCTCTCTCCCTAGTCTTCAGGAATCTCTCGCTCTCAAACACTCACACCTTGATGCCCACGTCCAATTTTAGGGTTATCATATGGCTTAACATAGTGTATCATGTGATGTTCCAGAGAAATAAAACCAGGGAGGGAGGGAGGCGCAACAGAACACTGTGCCTTCATTGCGAGGCTCAGATATCCTGAGGATGGGCATCCATAAGGAGCCGGGTGTTGAGGGTTTTGTGCAGGGGAACAGCACACACAAAGCCGCGTTTCAGAGGGCCAGTCTGGCAGTGGCACTCGGAAGGCACAGGGGGAAATGTAAATGGCAGAGGCCTTAGGAGCAGATTGGAATAATCCAAGCACGAAAACAATGATGAGGGCCTGATCTAAAATGGGCCATAAGGGTATGGGCCACACGGTATCCCGAGGTCTGATGGCGGCTGGCTGAATGTGAAAAAAAAGAAAAACACAAGGCAATGAGTAATATACCATCTGGATGAAGGACAGGTGACTGAAAAAAAAAAGCTACTACTTTTCAACCTTGAGATTTGGGAGATGCTATTAATAGCAACCCAAAACTAAACGCACTGTCAACAAGCAGCAGATTTGACCTCAAGGACTCTACAGGACAGAGTCGAACTGTCCCTGTGGGTTTCAAGACTGTACATCTCCACCGGAGCAGAGTCTCCTCTGCAGGTGGTGACTTTGAACTGCCTACCAGGTGATTAGCCGTCTAACACATGACCCAAAACACGGCCAATGCTCTTCAATGCTGGTCATTCGAGTAGGGAAAACAGAGACATGTCTGAGCCCATCGTTGCAGCCACTGCGTCAATCTGTCTGGCTGAGGGTCTTTTCCCTTTTTGGCTGGCCCCTTGTCCAGGGACTGGTCTCTCCTGATATGTCCGAAGTACTTAAGACAAAGCCTTGCTATCCTGGCCTCTCAGGGACGTTCTGGCTATACTTCTCCAGGCGGGGACTTGTTCTTGCTTCTGGTGGGCCATGGTGCTTTCAGCAATGTTCACCAACACCGCAATGCAAATGCATCCACTTTTCTCTGGTCC
>NW_022109768.1:12823750-12825458 GCF_000313985.2 Echinops telfairi | reverse complement strand
CAACAACCTCACGACCCACAGGTTGAGAACCGCTGCTGTAAAGAGTTTCAGTCTCTGAAACCCACAGGGGCAGTTCTACCACATCCTGTAGAGTCTCGATGCCATGGGATCAACTTCATGGAGTGAATTTGGTTTGAGTTTGGTTTCTGGGCAACTGAAAACACCACGCTTGCGTCAGGCACAGCTACGTCCTGCCCGTGGCGTCCTTGCTCTTCAGCACTGCACAGAGGGCTTGTGTAACAGGTTGGCCTAGTGCAATGGCCTTTGATTTCTTGACTGCTGCTGCCTTGAGTATTAACTGTGGACCCAACTTTACCATGATGCTTTATGTTGCTTATTAGCCCAGTTGGGTGGTTGGGTGGTTTGTACACCGCGTTGCAATCCATGCTGAAGGCTGCAGTCTTGGATCTTCATCAGCCACCAGTGCTGCAGGTTCTCCACATTTTCTTCAAGGGAGCTTGTGCCACCTGCACCTCACGGGCTGTTACTGAGCCTTCCTCCCATCCTGAGGCTGACTTCTTCTTCATGTACTCCAGCTCCTCTGGTCAGCCCACAGACTGAATGAGTGTGGTGAGAGGGCACAACCCTGGCGCACGTCCTTCCTGGTTCTCTTGTTCTGTCCAAACTACTGTCTGTGCGTTTCACAAAACGACAGGTGTTCGGGATTCCCAGTCTTCGCAGCACCCTCCATAGTCTGTTATGATGCACAGAATCGAATGTCTTTGCACACTCTGTCTCCCAAGGAGCTGGCTTGGTGGTTTCGAACCCAACGCATAGCCACTACGCCACCAGGGTTCCCTAGGAATTAATAATGTCTAAAGAATTAGCTGTGCATATTGGGTGGAGAGAAGTAAGTAAGGATTAAAATGCATACCCACCCCATGAGGAACAAAGAACCCCACCCACTGCCATGCACTTGATTGCGACCCACAAGGAGAACCACCACCCTGGTGGGGGTGAGGGGGGGCCTGTTTCAACACACCTGGCTGCCAACTGTGTGTTTTCAGAAGCTGAACAACTTTGAGAAAGCAGACTGCCTCATCTGCTGCAGATCCCCTGTTGGGTTTGAACCACCCACCTTGAGGTTAGCAGTACCACGAATACCCAACAGTGGCACTAAGCTCCTGGCAAGGAACATAAATACCCTTTAAAAGCTTAACTTGAACTTGCCCTTCGAACATCATGAAGTGATAGGAAGACCTAGAAATTCCCTTCTAGGGGGATATTTTATTCTGATGTCGATTTTTAGCAACACAACAGGTCAATCAGCAGTGTAGCTGCTGATGCTTTCTGGCTGGCCACAAAACTAAGTCCACAGCCCCCGGCGCGGGTTTTCTCCTAGATTCTGCCTGTGATGCTCAATTACACAGCAGGTTGTAAAGGAAAACGGCCGCTTTGCAGTCTGGGACGGATTCCCCACAAGTCAGAAACTGCCCCTCGCACATAGCACATTCTGCACTCATTGTCACTTCTGTCCACATGTAAATAAAAGCTGAAGTCCCCAGTCACTGGGGCCTTTGGGCGACCAGCTTCGCCTGCCCGGCTCAGGACACGGGGTGGCTCGGTCCACATTATCTGCCGAACTCTGCGTGTCCAGGGGTTCATGTGCAACCACTCCCCATCACTGTGCTTTCTTTCCATTTAACAGCTCGTGAGAAATTAGCTAAAGAGGTGCATTGAAAACGTAGACAGTGAACCCTCGTTTATC
>NW_022109768.1:12818468-12823111 GCF_000313985.2 Echinops telfairi | reverse complement strand
CCATGATGCTTAGCAGGTTGCAGTGCAGCTTCGAGATGCTGACGACAGACGCCGAAGAAAGGCCTGGGGAACTCCTTCTGAAAAATCAGCCAGTGGAAACCCTGTAGAGCAGTGGCTCTCCACCTTCCTAATGCTGCGACCCTTTCAGACAGTTCCTCATGCTGTGGGGACCCCCCAACCATAATATTATTTTCGCTGCTACTTCATAACTGTCATTTTGGTGCCGTTATAAATTGGGTGACCCCTGTGAAATGGTAGTTTGACTCCCCAAAGGGGTCGTGACCCACAAGTTGAGAACTGCTGCTATAGATCATCACGGACTGATCCCAGTGTGCATGGGGTCCCCAGGAACTGGGGGCTTAAAGAGTCAGCTAGCAACAACAACAACTAAAGTTTGACAAATATTCACTGAATGGATGGATGAATGAATGAGTGGGGGGAGGATAGAAGAACTAGAAAGACAGGATGCGGAAAAAGAGGAAAACTACAGTATAAAGTTCCCTTAAAAAGCCACAAGAAATCTTTTATTTACTTTTGTCAAAAGCCAAAGAAAGGGGCGGGAGGATAGGGAGCTGATAGCATTGATGACTGTATAACCCACCCGATGGGATCGGACGACAGAATTGTATGTGAATGGATATAGTGGATGGTATAAGATATGGCAAAAAAACAAAGCCCAAAAAACTACTGTAGGGAAAAAAATTAATAAGGGTTCCTGGGAGTGAGGGGAGTGGGGGAGGGAGGAGATAAAAGGGAGCTGATGTTAAGGAGTTTAAGAAAGAAAATCTTTCGAATGTGATTGTGGAAGCACGTGTGCAATACTACTTGATGTGATTGAACGATGGAATGTTATGATATCTGTAAACGCTCCCAATAAAATGATTGAAAACACTTTTTAAACAAGGGGGGGGGAGCCAAAGATAGCTCTAAGGCATGGGTTCCCAAACTTCCTTGCGGAAGAAAAATACCCAGTGCCTCCCCTAGCAAATAAACTTCAGTCCGTAGTCCAGGATAAAGCATGGGTATCTGCCTGTGCAGTGCCCCCTGGATTGTTCCAGCACCCGCCAGGCGGCGGTATCACCCACTTTGGGAAACACTGCTGGAGTGACTAATGACAGTTGCAGGCACCGTCACAGTACCTCCCCTGTGAGACTCCCTGGGCCTTCTGGTGCTGGATAATGTTCCCTCTGGGCTCTGATACAGGGAGAGCATGAATATCTACACAATGTATTTTGGCCATGTTTCAAATACTTACAAGTATCCTAAGTGACTCATTTTAATTTCACTTCCTCTCCTCCCTCTTCCTGTGTCCTCTCTGATGCAGGTGCTAAAGATCAATGGAACAGTCACCAGGCCAGCAGCGGGGAAGAGGAGGCGGTGGCCTCTGACCCGGATAGCTAGGGCCCTGACTGCAAATGGTCACACGCAGGATTCAGATTTTAGCTCTGGGGGCCTCCGGGGGAGCTGACAGCGTCAGATAGGAAGAGAGCTTTCCAATGGGGCAGTTTTAGCAGAAAATACTTTAAACAGCATCAGGATTAGATGAGAAGCAAACCAAAGCCCCTGCTGTCAAGCTGACTCTGACTCATAATGACACAGTGTCGCAGGACAAGGTAGAAGTGCCGCACAATGTCTCTGCTTTACAGAATGAGACAGACAGGGTGCCACAGGAAGTGGGGTCAGCCCAGTCCCCACAGCTCTGAAAAGAAAAAGGAAAGTACTCCCTATAGATTTCGTGGGTGGTGCGAATGGTCTGAGCTAGACTACTAACCTGAAGGGTGGTGGGTTGAGCCTACCCAGCTGTTCTGCACAAGAAAGGACTGGCAATCTGCTACCACAAAGAGGATGGCCGAGAAAAACTCATGGAGCAATTCTACTCTGCAGCGCATGTGGTTGCCACGAGCCAGGATCTGCTTGACAGCAATGGGCTTGGTTTACAATTTCCCAATACACTGGCTCAGTAGGCAATGATAATCTGGGGAAGTTTCCTACCCATATTCAAGTGCATAGAGCGAGGCCTGCTGATTCAGTGCTCCATCCTCCGGGTTTGAGAACAGTCCCTCAAATCATGGCCATTTCACATTTGGTCCTCATTCCCCCTTTGGCTTTACTGAGTGCCGCTCTCCCTTCAACTAGCGGCTGTTAAGGGCACTCCCTGACACCATGGATGGAGGGGGTACAGGACCATGCATGTGGACTACAGGAACATGGATGTGGGCCACGGGATCATGTGTGTGGACCACAGGACCATGCATGTGGACCTCAGGAACATGCATGTGGATTACAAGAACATGGACGTAGATCACAGGACCATGCATGTGGACCATAGGAACATGGATGTGGGCCACGGGATCATGTGTGTGGACCACAGGACCATGCATGTGGACCTCAGGAACATGCATGTGGATTACAAGAACATGGACGTAGATCACAGGACCATGCATGTGGACCATAGGAACATGGATGTGGACCACAGGACCATGGACGTGGACCACAGGAACATGGGCGTGGACCATAGGAATGTGGATGTGGACCACTGGAACATATGTGTGGACCGTAGGACCATGGACCTGGACCATAGGACCATGCATGTGGACCAAAGGACCATGCATGTGGACCACAAGAACATGGACGTGGACCACAGGAACAAGGACGTAGACCACAGGAATATGGACGTAGACCACAGGGCCATGGAAGTCACCAGTAAGGATGTCCCCATGAATTCCCCATCCATCTCAAAAGAGTGGCAAGCAGGCCTGGCTGCACCCCAGGGCAAGTGTGCGTATGTGCTGAGGGAAGGGTAGGCTCATGGGGATAAGGATGGTGGCGGTAGTTAAAGAAGTAAGTTCATCATTTATCCTTACTAGGACTGACCCTCACCACCTAACTCTGGATCTCAGAAGGTGGACAACGCACTGTGCTCTCCTCTCTCACTCCCTCCACATCCAGCTGTGGAGCAGATGCAACGAGCACACGGCAGCCACAGGAAACCAGGAAATGCACTTGGATCCAGTGGCTACTGGGTACTTTTTTTTAAAAGGAGGTAAATCAACTCACAGCCCAAACTCACGAGGGCTGAAATGTGCGGAAATAGATCCCTGCTTCTTGTGAGGAGAAAACTGCGATCCCTTCAGAAAGAATGCCCCGGGCCTGACACTTGGATAAGGAGCAATCATCGCTTTTCAATCACTGGTGTTCCCAGAAAAATACCGGAAGCCCAGCAGAGGGAATCATTCTCTTCATGAATGTTTTCCACTCTTGGGCTTCGACTAGACACTCCTCTGCCCAGGGCGTGTCTCAGGCCCTGCACCCCCCGGAGCTCCCGCACGGAGAGGGTCCCTGCCCAGTAGCAGTAACAAAGAGCCGAGGCTCCCTTCTCCAGAGGGAGGGCTGCACTACCAGCATGTCCCCAGATGGACGCAGCATCCACGGGGTCTCATTACACATGCAAATGCTCCCCTGCTTTGACCCGAATAAGTTAAAGGTGAGAAATTAATATGGCGATGAGAAGAAAAACCACTGCAGAAGGAGAATGGTTTAGATCACTTGTTGGGGGAAAAATGGGTATCTATTATCTCATAAGTCCACAACTGGGGTGACGAAGAGGCAGAAGTTGGTGGAGGGCGTTCTCCCAGTGACAACTGGAGCAGAACATCTGGCTGGTTACTCAAAGGTTTGTGTGCACCACACCCCCGGGTCCCTTGGCGAATAAAGCTTCTGCTCCGAGTCTTCATTGGATAGCACTTACTTCTGCTCCGAGTCTTCATTGGATAGCACTTACTAGCGGCCCTGGCTCGTGCCACAATTTGTGTGGTGCAAGAAACTCACAATCCAGACCAGAAGGCAGCAGGGGAAAAGAAGAAAGAGCGAGGCCCGCTACCCCAACCTGCACACGCATTCCCTTGGCATTCCTCTTCATTCTGCCACTTGTTTTTCTAAAGGCAGTTCTGGAAACCCGGTCCACTTCCACCCCTGCCTGCCCGACAGCCCTACCCATGCCCCTGCAGTGCGCAAACCCCTCTCCCTCCCCTGCTCCTGAGACAGCCAAACAGAAAAGGAATCTATACTGAAGGTGGAGCCCGTTACATTCCTCTCTGAGTTCTTCCCTGGGCTCTGGGAAGCTGGGCCAATACAAATGTTGGTGGCTGCATTAACCTATGCAGCTATGCAACACAGAGATGATAATAAAACAAGGACCCTTTCGAGTGTCCCTCTTCCTGAGGCACAGGCTTCAGGGTGGGAGGCGGAGGAAGCCCAGTCTAAGAAAGCAAAAGGGAAGCCAAGAGGGGAAGGCAGCCGCGGCGGAGGGGCTGGGCTCTCCGGTGGGACATGAGGGCGTTGCTCAGCCCAGCGACAGTCATTCAGAGAGGGACGACGGGTGCGTGCATTTACAAACCCATGTGAGGAATTGTGAAATACTTCTTTTACTCTCCAAAGAGAAAATGCTGCTTCAGTTAATATGGTGGGGGTCGGATGGCCCTGGATTGATTTAGATTCGTAGCCACACCTTGTGAAGGAGTAGAAATGCCTTAGAGCAGCAGTTCTCAACCTGTGGGTTGCGACCCCTTTGGAGGGCAAATGACCCTTTCACAGGGGTCGCTCAATTCATAACAGTAGCAAAATTACAGTTATGAAGTAGCAAC
>NW_022109768.1:12816973-12818157 GCF_000313985.2 Echinops telfairi | reverse complement strand
GAAGCGGCTAGTGGTTTCAAACTGCTGACCTTCAGGTTAGTAACCCAACGCATAACCACTATGCCACCAAGGTAGAGATCCTATGGGCAGTCCCACTCTGCCCTACAGGGCCGCTATACGTCAGAATAAATGCAAAGGTGGTGGGCTTGGGTTTGGTTTGAAGAAGTTTGCTCTAGACTACTAACTAAAATGCTGGTGATTGAAGCAGCCATGGCGTGCGTGGAAGAAAGGCCTGGCAATATGCTTGTATAAAGATCACAGCCAAGAAAATCCTGTGCAGTTCATCCTATTCAATTAACACACACTCAATGGCAAGCACTATGATGTTGCATAATACAATACCTACAATCTAAATTAGTACATTATCTATAACTTTCATATTTAAGAAACAGGCAAACAAAGGGCCTTCAAAAAGTTCTTGGGGAAATACAAGTTAATGGACTCCTCCCAACCTCCCCCCCACAATGAAATTTTTCAATAGTTCTACTCTGTCATATCAGGTCGCTAGGAGGTAGAATTGATTCGATGGCAGTGAACTTGAGGAAAGACAGGTAGCAACAAGGGACGTAATCTACCCCAATTAACTACCAGGCCATTCTGAGCCACTTAAAGAGTTGATAGGCAAATATTATTTACTCTCAAGTAAAGTATAGAATATTGTAACAAACTGTTTCAGAAATCAGAAGGGTCAACATCACTATGGCAGAATTGCTCAGTAAGCTTTCATAGACTTTATAGTCCAGAAAATTACATGACACCTCGCTAATTCAGGCAAAGATAAGCTTTCGTTTTAACATTACGCAAGTCTACATTCTACTTAACATTTTGAATGAAGGAAAATGTGAGGATGCTCACAAGTGACGAAAAGGAAAATAAAAAAAAGAAGAAAGTAAGTTGACTGCATAGACATTAGAAACTCTGATGGTACATGATTCCACGACGAAGGTGAAAAGACAACCCCCAGAATGAGGTCCTGGGTTTAAACTCTCTCTCTAGAAGCTTAAAAAAAAAAGGTGCTATCCAATTTCAGAATTATTGGACTGTCATTTTGCTATTTCTTGCTGCCAGACTCTTCAATGGCGTATATCTCACAACATGACAAGTGGATCAATATTAGTAACACACAGAAACAAAATCATTTTCTACTCATCCTTCTGATTTAGCCTTCGACTTCTCTATTTTAC
>NW_022109768.1:12815665-12816690 GCF_000313985.2 Echinops telfairi | reverse complement strand
TCCCTGCTGTCCAGTTGCCACCAAATCATGGAGCAGAGTAAAAGCTGCCTCTGTGGATATCCGAGCCGCCGACTCTTTACTGGGGTAGCAAACCTCCTCTTTCTCCTGAGAAGCGGCTGGTGGTTTTAAACTGCTTACCTGGCGGTAAGCAGTCCAAGGTGTAACCACTCCACCGGGGCTCCTGAAGTTTGAAAGAGGCACATGTAAAAATATTCCTGGCATAAAACAAAACACACATTCTCCATCCTGGAAGATTATTATGAAAGTCACACTGCTTTGAAAAGTTTCATAGACTCCAATTTTCCAAGGCAGACAGGAAAGCCCAATAGCACAATAAATAGTTTTTGCTCTGAGAAACTACTTAGCTAAAAACTCTAATTTAGCTCATGAAGTTCGAGTTGAGACTATCCAACATGGTTATTATTTGCTCAGGAGCAAAAAGAGAGCTTTTACTACTAGAAGGTACTGCCAACATTGGCTGGAATAATTATGAAATTTAACTGCATTTCCAAAGAACATTGAAAAAAGTAGCATTAACTGAGGCTTACAACCAGCACTATCTTGATTTATTAGGTACATGTGCCCTTCTAAGAGAGGTTCCAAGATACCATTATTTCATAATAAATTACAAAGAATCTCCGCTGAAGAGAGATAGTTCTTCGTAAAAAGTAAAATGTACATTTAATAGTGCTTTGTTCTCTGTCAGCTTCAACCTAAGAGAGTCTGTTCAGAGAGACAAAGCTCATTTCTCCAATTCACCATTTCCTAGTTTTCCATTGAGATCCCACAGGACACAAACCATTTAAGGCACTAGGTAATTAACTGAAAAGGTGGCAGCTCCAATTTAATGAGAGGCCCCTTGTAAGAAAGGCCTGGCACTCTACAGCCATTGAAAACCCCACGTGCACTTGGCACCACCTCCCACCAGTGGCTGTAGAGTCAGTTATAAGGCTCGGCAACTTGTGTGTCAGATGGTTTCAGTGGTTGATTTTGCAGCGGTAGGTTGTCAGGCCTTTCTTCCTAGA
>NW_022109768.1:12812253-12814618 GCF_000313985.2 Echinops telfairi | reverse complement strand
CGCAGGTACTGATCTCGCCGGAAAAGGCTGCCCCCGCCTCCCAGATTTGGTTGTGAAGTACCACTGGGTCGATTCCGACCCATCATGACCACCTAGGACGGAGTAGAAGTGCCCTTTGGAGTTTCCTATCTTTGCAGAGCAGATTAACAGGTCTTTCCACCTGCAGAGCAGTGGGAAGGTCCAAGCCATCCACGTTTGCTTGGCAGTCAGACGCTTAACCACTACGCCACCAGGGCTCCCTTACCCATGACCTGCGCCCGATGTGTCACAATGGACGCCCTAAGTTATTCCCATGACCCTTGGACTCTCCTGTCCCTGTGCATTTCAAACCCAAGGTCCCCCTGCATTCTTCTCCAGGAAGGAATTACAGTCGGTATTTCTTTCCAGACTAGGAATGGAGGAATATAAATCTATTCAGTGTTCTTAAGCATAGAATTTAAAATGCCACACCCCCCTCCCACCCCCACACCAATTGTTTCAAATTATGTCTAATGTGAACTGTTATTTACCAGAGGAATATAAATCCATTCAGTTTTCTTCTGTAAGCACATAAATTTAAATTTCTCTCTCATATACACACACACACACACCCAAAAGACTTGTTTCAAATTAAGTCTAATATGAACTGCTATTTACCAGGTAAGATATAGGAAGAGTCTTCAAAATGTTAGTGGAAAAAAATCTATTATCTTTTAATCCATTTTTAATTCCAACATTCCACAAACTTTTTGAAGCTGCCTCATATTTACATTTAATTTTTCAATTTTGTTTCTAAACAGCTCGCTTTCCAGCACGTGTGTGTATGAAACCACGTTTAAACGACATCCTTATCTACTCCTTCTAAGTTTCCCAAGCAATATACACGGTACAATTTACATATGCATTCCCATTACGGCGCGCACAGGAAGGATAGGTATGTATTTATTGCTTTGCTTCTAGAGATTTCTCTTCCAGTACAATGGAAAGAAAGCAAAGAACATTTTTGGGGTCGATTTCGGCATTACACCACAACTTGTGGCAGCACATCTCTCCCAGAAAGTTTGGAGAGTTGCCTCAAAACGAAACAACAGACCTCACTTGCATCAGGCTGACGCCAACTCCCAGTGACCCTCTCTAGGGTTTGCAAGGCAGTGGTGTCGGAGCAAACAGCCTCATCCCTCTCCGAAGAGGAGCTGATATGTTTGAACCACAACTGGTGCGTCTGCACAGCTCAGCGGATAACCCGCTATGCTGCCAGGGCTGCCAGGTGACTCTCAAAACAAGAAAACAACTCACTGCCAGCCAGTGACCCAACAGAACAAGGTAGAACTGCCCCTTTGGGTTTCTGGGACGTGAAGCCTTTATGCAAACTGCCTGCTTTCTCCCACTGAGCAGCTCCATGTACAGCCCACACCACCACCAGAGCCTCTTCTGGGAGAGGACATGGCAAAACCAGACCGGTGTGTTTCAGGGGCCTGATAATCTCAATACTCTCTCGTGTCATATACTCCCTTGGCTTCAGGATTTGGGACCTGGTTAGTCGAGACTTCTGGAATTATCTTTGGCAACTCTACACTTCGCAGAAAACCTGATTATTTGGGCTGCTGTGTGTCGCATCACAACAGGTCGGCGCGGACATCCAGTGGTTTCCTGAGAGAGGGGTGCTTTCTTTAAGGCAAACAATTTACTTGACCCAGCTGTCAGGCACTCCACTTCCCGATTAATAACTGGGAATACACCTTGAGCCACAGGAAGGGCGAAACCGCAGATTTTCCCACGCAAACACTGAATGAAAACGTGTAGCCTCCTCTCTAAATCATCTATGCTTTTCCCCCACCAAGCCTACATGCAAATTTGGAAAACAGCACACCCACAGAGATTTCTGCACATAAAGAAGTTTCACATGATATTTGAGTGGGCCACAGGCCAAACGTCCATCCTTCAGAAGTTTGCATAAGTTCATTGAACAGTGGAAATGAAGCAGCCAACAGGGTTGAGGAGTTTCCTCTTAACAAGTCAATGAAAGGGCGGACGTCCAGCATGATGGCAGACTAGGCACACACGCTAGACACACACACCTTGTACAACAAAGACAGGAGAGATCCAGTGGAACAGGTATGGACGATAATTCTGGAACCCTGAGCTTTGGAGGAAAGGGTAGAGAAGTGCACAACTAGGACACGATGCTGAACAAAAGTAGCCAGAGAGGAAAGATTCGAGTGAATTGTAGGCTGGCCTGACAGGGCGTGGCCATTGTCTGCTCCCTTTGCTCAGGACCAGCAAAAGTGCCCACATGGGAGGCTGATAACCAGAAAGGTAGGACCCTTCCTCATTCCCCACAGCACCCTGGTGAGCAGAGGCGTATCTAACCCCCAACCTCCCCTAC
>NW_022109768.1:12808598-12811194 GCF_000313985.2 Echinops telfairi | reverse complement strand
GACAGCCTTGCTCTTCAATACTCCACGAAGGTCTTGCGCAGCAGATTTATCTAATGCAATACATCTTTTGATCTCCAAAACGATGGCCCTTAATCACCTTAATCCAGGTCTGGAATAGAACTCACCTCTGTATTAGAATAGACAACAATTTAAGATCAAAAGGGCAGTACTGACCCCAGACTAAAGCTCAGAGGGCTGGGAAAGAGGAGAGGCAGGGGCAGGGACAGGACTCGCGGGAAAGTGAACCGCGTGATGGTACATGGAGGAGACTGCAGTGGATGGCTTGAAGCAGAGTGTGAGGAATGGTGAAACCTAACAATTTCCTAAAGGAGGAAAACAGTCCTCTGCTCTGCAAACTTGCACCTAATTTAAAACACAAAGTTTTTTAAAAGGCCCGAAAAACGAGGGGGGCATACACGACAGGTCACAGCTTCTAACCTCAAGAACATAATAACAGTGAGGGGGAAATCTTTTTCTTCCACATCTTGGCTATCCCTTGAGTCAACGGTGAAAGAAGGAGGGAAAAGAATGTATTACGATGTATGGGACATGTTTTTCTCCATCAGCACTGCCTGACCAAAAGGGTTTTTCCAAGCATTACAAAAGACCATAAAGAACAATTAACAAGGCAGGAGGCCATAGGGACTCAAATGAACAAGACTGCCTGCCCCTAGGCTTTGTGGGCAGCAGCTGAGGTGAACTTGGAAGAATCCCAAGTAACCTCCATCGGTGCTTTGGGAAGTGACTGTCGCAGAGGGGCAGGAATGACTGTGGAAACAACAGTCTGAAGACCCCAACATGTTCTTTGTTGTACATCTTCTGGGGTATGGATATCAGAATTGGTCAAACGACGATTTGAGGAAAGAGAACACAGCAAGTTTTTTAACTTCTCCATTCTTACAAGAAGCGCAGTCCTATCAGACACAGTAATATCCGCTTTGAACCAAATGGAGCGAGTCCCCCTGACATCTGGTTTAAGAATGAAGAGACATCTGCATGTAAGGCAAGTCCCCACTCCGAGGACTGACTCAGAACAAACTTCCCTTTGCAATTCACTTGGTCCCAGGAAGTCTTGAAGGAAGTCCAGCCAGAATGCTCTTTAGAGGCAAGGGTGTTATGACTGTACCTCGCATCCCTTGGACATGGTGTCAGGAGAGACCAGTCCCTGGAGAAGGACCTCATGCTTGGTACAGCGGAGGGGCAGCAACAAAGAGGAAGGCCCTCGGGCAGATGGCTTGATGCGGGGACTCCAACAGAAGATGGCGGAGCTCAAACAATGGGCTCGGCCACAAGGACCGCGAGGATGACATGGGACTGGGAGCTTCCTTACACGGCTGCACGTGGGGTTCGAGTCGGAACTGACTCCGTGGTACCCCACAACAAGAACAGGGTGTCACCGTCTCAGAAGCCCACGGGCGCACGTCCACTCCGTCCTACGGGCTCACTATGAGTAGGCCGAGACTAGACGGCAGTGAGCTGGAGTTTCCTTTTTCCGGAAGCTGGAGTACCAGGACTTTGTTGCACATGCGCATGACTCACTCAAAGGGCTCCATCGCCCTTGACGATTTCTGAAAAGCCTCTCCGTACCTAGAAAGCAGGGTTGTGATGCCGATTTCTTTGGATTCCTTGACGTTCTTGCACATAAAATGCAGGGGGCAGTTTTCAGGAGAGAAAAATAATTGCCATGGTCTTCAAACTAGTTTTCCTTTTCACACCATGATGCAGAGGTACCACGATCCCCCCGACAAAACATGCCTCTGACATCCATCCATCCGGCTACCACTGACCCGCATGCCTCCTGCGCTCCGTAAAAGTCAACATGAAGCATGAAGAAGATCCATTGCTGTCTCCAAGTGTCATTACATGTGCGTGGCTGCAGAGCCTTTTTCCATTTGAGGGATTTATTACTATCGAGGAAATTCCTTCATATCTCAGGGCGGTAGAGCTCACCAGCCCAAAGGAGGAAGCTACTTTGTGCTTTGCTGCTGTTTAAGCTTTGGCGTCACCTCATCTGGGAATCCCCGGGGAGTGGCGCAGGGCGAACACACTCAGCTGCTGACCAAAGGCTGGTGGTTGGAATCCACCCGAGGGCCCGCGGGAGAAGGGTTTGGTGAGCTACTTCTAAAACATCAGCCACGGGAAATCCTCTGACGCACAGTCCTATTCAGACAGAAAGGGCTGTTGCCAAGAATCAGAATCCCTTGTCCTCGTGTTTGCATATTTTCTCTTTGGATGACTCCACACCCCACCCTTCACAATACCAGCTGCTGAGCGAACTCTGAAACAGAAATATTACACACTAGAATGTTGTCCTCTGTGGGGTTGCAAGCTATCTGCTACGGGTCTTCTAGCAATAGTCTGCATCTCCTACCAAAGGATTGGATGGAAACATAGGCAGATGGAACTCTGACTCACGGGGTATAAAAGGAGCCATCTCAGAAGCAGCAGCTAGGATGTACTACCATCTGTTCTACTTTGCTACGGTTGTTAGTTTGGTTCTTGTTTTTTATGTTTTCTGTATAAGAAATGCAGGATAGGTAAACCTATAGAGGTAGTAACTGGATGAATGGCTCCTTGAGGGGTAAGCAGGAAGGTT
>NW_022109768.1:12806846-12808498 GCF_000313985.2 Echinops telfairi | reverse complement strand
ATGGGGAGCTAATAACGACGAGCACAAGAAACAACGGAATGTTCTAAAACTGATTGTGATGATGATCCTACAACTTGTCTTATGTGATTGAACTATCGAATTGTATGATATGTAAGTTACATGCCAATGAAACTATTTAAAAGAAGGAGGAGGAGGAGAAGAAAAAGAAAGAGAAGAGCTAGAAATGGAATGTGACCTTTGCACCCCAAGATCCCTACACTGAACTTTCCGGACCCAGGAGACAGAGGGCTGTCATATGAGAGACGGTGGAGAAACAGAGGCAGCAGTCACAAGAGCCAAAGACTGAGTAGTGGATTCCAACCTCCTACAGTGCAAACACAGCTAACTGCCTCAGGGTGGAAGGATCACTGTGGAGTGAGCTGCTTCCAGGCACTTAATTGGGGATCTGCGCTCACTGACCCACAACTGTGTACATTTAGGGCACTGCTTGTGAAGTGTCCTTTGGGTAAGGTGACCAGATTTTAACATTGGTAAAGCGGGACACCACTGATAAAACTCATATCCTGGCGAAATAGCCACATGGCAGCCGAAAACCATATACCCTAGCTTGTTGTGCATTCTTTCCAAAAATGAGGATTTTTTTACAACGCCGCAGGACGCGGGAAAAATTGTTGAAAATCGGGACTGTCCTGCCAAAAGCGGGATGTCTGGTCACCTTACCTTTGGGGCATCTCTTGGTGATGTTAAAAGAACTCAGTAACACTGCCTGATTAGAGCAGATACCAGGGGGTTGTGTGGCAGAGAGGCTAAGGGCCAGAAAGATGTACCTGTGGACAGGGCTGAAAGGAGATGACCCTGGCCCAAAGAACTGTATCCTGAGCCTTCCTAATCCTAAATTGCAACTTCCCTTTAAAAGCCCATAATTGTGAGTATTGTCAAAGAGTTCTCTGTGGGCATTACAATGAGTTATGGAACACAGCAGAAAAAACGAGAGGGCACCTTGTAAGGGATGGTTGATGTCAGAATTGTTGAAGAGGTTGGGGGGTGGAGACCGCCCCTTTGAAGGAATCAGCTTTGAGCTGATGCTGAATCTGAGTCTCCTTCCCCCTTGTGAGGTCAAAGGAAGTCAGAGGTAGCCCCCATGCCATTCTGCTACCATCCAAAGATAAAGCCACGGGGATGTGAAAGTCTGTGCTCCGAGTCAGCCATGCTGTGTGACACCTTTTAGATTGAACAGGAAAATAAGTTACTGAGGCCTTTCGTCATGGGGGGGCGAGGGTTTCAAATATACTAAAACAGGTTGGCTTTAATCACCTGAAAATTTAACTTTTAGCAATTTTCTAGATCTCCCATCTATATAAGAGAAGCTGCCCTCACTGCCAAAAGTTTTTAAAAGGGGGGGCTACAATTAGAATTTTTAAGTTGTATGATATTTTATCTATATCAAATCACGATCCACTGAAATGTTGATGTGCTTTCAATAAAGATTAATTCAAAAAAATCTTAAATCCACCAACTGGCACATACAAGAATTTCAACTGTTTTGATCTAATGACACTAAGCAAATTGCTATTAATTTCTTACTTTCCAACCTACTGGTCAATCAGAAACACAGTCAGAATTGCTGATGAAAAGACAGATCAAAGGAAAGGTGTTTCCGTAATACATTTCATACCCTCATCCTCTAAACA
>NW_022109768.1:12801258-12806345 GCF_000313985.2 Echinops telfairi | reverse complement strand
TATTAAATTAAGAAAAAAATAGTTTAATGGTCTTTAAGACGATCATACAAATATATCAGAAACAAAAAGGTCCCTCTTAAGAAACAAGATATATTTTGATCAATTAGCAGAAGTGCCCTGGAATGTCATTAGGACTCGTTTAAAATATGGCCCACACCAACATAGAAAGGTGCTGTATTCTCCAGTAACTTAGCACATTATCCCGGATACAAAGGCTATAGCTGAAAAAGATAGGTACAGGACACGACACACACACACACACACACACACACACACACACACACACAAACACATGAGCACAACACAGGGAATCCAGCCAAGTAATCAGATGGTTCCTGAATTCACTGTAACCATGTGAGGCGGCTGCCACTGGGTTAATTATAACCCATGCCGGAAGGAGTCCAGTTGGCTTGCAATTGAAATGATCAGGATATGAAGACTGTCGAATAAATCGGGATATGAGTGTTTGAGGATAAAAGGCAAGTACCTGAGAGTTTCATGAGAAGTTCCGATGCCGCTTTGACTGACACATCCCGCCGGAGCACACTGCCCTTCCCGTCCTGGGCCTGAAGCCTCTCCTCGGGGATGCTGGGGGCGGGCACGTCAGATTCCGGACTGAACACGTAGCTGGGCCGAGGCAAGCCTACACTTACTGCTTCCTCTTCTGCAGGCTCCTCTTTCACTTTAAAGTGAAGATTCATGGGCTCCTTCTGATTTGCAGCTGTCAGAAGAGAAAAGGATTTTGATCTATATAAATATAGATCCACACATGTATGTCTATATATAAAAGGCCACTCCTTTTCTAAGCTGCCCCCCTCCCCCCACCCCCCACATTTACTTAATGAAGTAAACAATGCACAATGAGATTGTGCTAAAAAGCAGGAAGGGGCCACAGCTGATCAAAAGCAGGCTGGCAAGTAGGTCCACAAATGCAGATCACTCCCTGAGAGGAGGAGCCTCAGTCGTGGGGACTTCTGAACTTCGTGAGCCGATCATTATTGTAGGCAGCTTTGCCTCTGGGACTTTGGGGCATTTCTCATGGCTTCCCTGTGTGTGCTGCTGGCTCTCTCCCTATGCGAGCTCATAGGAAGGGCAGGTCTCTCTACCGAACCCTATCAGAGAAGCACACCTCCAAGTACTCGCTCCTCGTCAACGATCGGCAAGAAACGTGGTTCCACCAGCAGGGAGACTGGGTTGTGGTGCCGAAGGCGAGGAGGGCTCAGACTAGAGCTATAGGCGGTGCACCCACCAGCCAGGGCGAAAGCACGTTACATTGTTTTTCTGGTTTGGATGACAGGATTCACTCTTGCCCAAGTCACCTCCAACTTCCCAAACAAAAGAACTCAAACTCACTTCCATCGAGTTGATGCCGACTCACGGCGGCCCTGTAGGGCAGGGCAGAGGTGCCCCTGTGAATGTCCGAGACTACTCATTACGGGAGTAGAAAGGCTCATCTTGCTCCCTCAGAGCTGCTGGGGTCTCGACTGCAGTCCTGGAGGTTAGAAGCTCAACTCCTTACCCATGACGCCCCTTCCCTTTCCCCAAGGGGCATTCGTTTTTAAAGCAGGATATTTATTTTCATATCATTTTTAGCTTTATAAGTAAGTTTGCTAAGGTGGTTCACAGTGCCTCCACATGCCCGTATAGGGTTAGCATCTTGTAATGTTTAATATTTGACATAACCACAGTTAACATTTGGTCATGGAAGAAAAACAAAACTATAAACTAACCTTCAGAGTTTATTCTGATTTCCCACTCATGTACTTTTCCCACATTTTATCCCAAATGGTTGTTGGGGAGTGTGTGATCAGGAAAGGTGGTAACTGGGCCATCAGGAGGTGGCACAGTCACACTGAATCGGGCCCTACCCACTGAACTACCACTACCGTGACCAATCAGGCAAGCAGAGCCAGAGCTCAGCCTCCCCGCCCCAGCTTTGCAGCTATGTTGCTCCACCTCGGAAGGGCTATGCAGCAGGAGCAGCAGGAGCAGCAGGAACGGTTTACATCGGAACTTCAGGTTGGATATAGTGGGTGTGCTTGTCTCTAGAGAAAGAGGACCTTATCCCAATACGGATTTTTAATAGTGACTATTAGAATGAACTTGAACAACAACAACAAAAACTAGATGAAAATAAATGTCAAGGCAAACCCCTCTTCTCTCCATCTACCACCTACCTCCATGCCAGCACACAACTGTAGTGTGCTCTCTCCGAAGGGCTCACAGATCACAGAAACCAGAATATTTAAAAACTGGGCCCCAGAGGACTAAAGTCACGTGGGGAAATTTTACTACCAGAAAGGCTATGGTTCATGAGCTGCCTGACTCCCTGACCTATTAGTGCTGACCAAACAGGTCTCTCTGGTTTAGGGGTTGGCAAACTCTTAAGAACAGAAGAGCAATCCTGTTCCTCACACAATTTAAAAATTAATCAAGCGCTATAAATACATTTTTGCAAGCCAATTACTCATTCATCTTTAAGATCGCCAGTATCTGAAAATGAAACTCTGATAGTTGTGTTTTTATTTTAAATTTTACTTCCGGGCTGCATATAGCTCTCGAGCCGAAGTTTACTGGCTGACCGCTGATCTGGCCAATACTATTCTAGAAGAATGCTTTCTATTCCCCTGTCCTTTAACTCCCTTCACCACACACACCGCCTTTCCACCTCTACTCCCTGTGTTCTATCACAAGGTGATGGTAACTTGACCTTCAAGCCTTTGCTCAAACATCACCTTCTCAACCCTAACCATCCTGGTCAAAACTATAACCCCCATCTTCACAGTACTCAAAACTCCCATCACCTCCTCTGGTTTTCCTATTCCCCCCAAATAATGATCAGCTACTGTTGTGGTTAGACCCCTTGAGTCAGTCCTGACTCACGGTGACCCCACGCGCAATCGATGACATGCACGAGCTGCCGTTTGAGCCCACTGCTGCAGCCAGCGTGTCAACCCACCTCGACAAGGCATAAGCTTCCAGCATCAGCACAACACACAAGCCTTCACAGTGTGACAAACTGACAGAGGAGTGGTGGGACATCCAATAACCAACTGCACTTACTTATTATTTATAAGCTAACAATTTATGGTCTGTTTCTCCAGCTGAGAGGCAGGCTGCATGAAGACAATGACCTTTGTGGAACATTGCTGTGCCTTGAGTGCCTACAACAGTACCTAGGACAGCTAGGTTCTCGGTCTACCTGTGATGAACATAACTTAGTATGGTGGCCCACAAATGAGTGACATCTGCTTCTGCTCCGATATTATCTGAGTCGATAAGAACCTACCCCCAAAACCTTCAAACCAGCTGCTGCCAAGTCACTTCTGATTCAAGGTGACCCCGTTTCAGTGACAGAGTTTTTGCAAGTAGATTAGTAGGCCTTTCTTGGAAGGGTCTCTTGGTGGCCTTAAGCCACAATCCTATCAGTTCCCAGCTGAGCTGTTAGCTGTTGGCACCACCTGAAGACGTGCTTTTGTTGTATTGTTGGGTGTCAATTGTGCCACCCAGGATTTCGAATTCAACTAAAACCCCCGAGACCACAGTGGTTACCAACGGGGCTGCTGACCACAAAGTCAGGGCTCTCTATTCCCATACACAGTGAACAGTCTAGGATGTGAGTCCTCATTCTTTTGAGGGCAGCAAGTTTGTCTTTGGGGAGTCCCATCAAAGACCATCAGAAATGCTTTCCCTGGATTTAATCGTTAAACGGTTAAAATAGATAAGCTCTTTGAGATAAACTTAAAGACGTTGTTACCTAGGTCACAGTGTTTACTTATTGTTGTTGTCAGGGATTGATTTTGACTCATAGTGACCCCATGTGACACACAAGAACTGCCCTATTGGGTTGTCTTGGTGGCAATCTTTAGACCAGGTCTTCCTCTCACAGAGAGGCTGGCTGGCATTGAACCATCTACCTTTCAGTTACTGGTCTAATCCTTACTTCTTTGCACACCTAGGCTCCTTAGCCTTTAACTTGGTTGTCCTTAAAAAAACACTTCAGTTCTGGCATTACTAAAGGAGACTCAAACTCCAAATTAAACTCACTGCCCCCGAGCCAATGGTGACTTATAGCGACCTTATAGAGCAGAGCAGAACTGCCGCTGTGGGTTTCCGAGGCTGTAACTCTTTCTGGGCTGAGAGAGCCTCATCGTTCTCCCCTAGGAGTGACTGGTGTTTTCGAACTGCTGACCTTGCCTTGCAGTTAGCAGCCCAGTGTGTAACCACTATGCCACCAGGTCTCCTACTAAAAGAGAAGTATTCAAACATCTCAATACAGTGCTCGAAATCTAGCCCTGTGGGAACAATACCCTCAGTATCTGAGTCATGGGGATCGTGACAGTCTCCAGCTTAATCCTCAACCGGAGTCTCTGACCCCCACCAGGAAGGCTGCCCCGCAGTTAACTTTGCTTATTTATCCTTATCCCCTTGGCACCTTCCAACCTCTTCTGGGGGCTTCTCCTGGGCACCCCCTAAGGACTGCTCTCCCCTCTGCTTTTCTTCGTAACTCTGTCACGAGAGCATCCTTGGTCATGGCAGGTAATTAAATTGTGGGTGTTATGAAGTCTGAGACATTTATTGCTTTGGGAAAGGATAATATAAAGTAAATGGTTATATATTCTAAAAATCCGTCAGTGCTGCATCTTTTATTTCAAAATTTTATATTCTAAGGAAAGACTAAGAAAGAGATTAAAAACCCATCGAGGCCGTGGAAACAAGAGCCGATTCCTAGAAAGGGCAGCCATTCAGCAGATGCTGCCTGAACATGTAAGTTGGTTTTAGAAACAATTCTGGGGAAAAGCAGGGGGGGAAGTTCCATAAGACTTAAGGAGAAAAAACAAAAACTATCACTGTTAGACACAACCTGAATTTGACAGGATTTCATTTCAATATGACACTAAAAAATAAAATAAAGGCAAGCTGTCTGTTGCTGGAGTTTAAAATTGGAAGGTACCACATACCTGGTTTTAATCCTGACATTGTCAAAACGACATAGTACCAATAATAGTGCTGGAGAGACGTAAGTGTAGTTAATGACATCCCTGAAATACATGGAGGGGACATGCATGTGCCTGAACTTTAACGTC
>NW_022109768.1:12798564-12799572 GCF_000313985.2 Echinops telfairi | reverse complement strand
ACGACCACACGAACTGTCTGAAAGGGTTGTGGCCTGAGGAAGGCTGAGAACCACTGTTAAACCTTTCCTGGAGCAGAGAGCTTCATCTTTCTTCTCCAGAGAAGCTGGTGGGTTTGAACCGCTAACCCAGTGCTTTGCAGCCCAACGCACAACCCACTAGGTGGCATTCATGAGTTATAAAAGAAACCAGTCTTATAGCAAAACCCCAACCGAAACTCACTGCTATCAAGTCAACGCAGGCTCATAGCTAACCTATAGACAGGATAGAACTGCCTCTGTGAGTTTCCAAGACTGTAACTCTTTACAGGAGTAGAAAACCCTCTCTTTCTCCCAAGAAGCAGCTGGTGGTTTCGAATTGCTGACTTTACAATGCAGAGAGCAGCTCAACAAGTAACCGCTGCGCCACCAGAGCTCCTCTTGACAGCACGTTGCCATCAAACCTCAATTCTTTCCGCGTCTGCACATCCCCGGGAAAATTCTGCAACATCCTTAAAGACCACTGTTTGTGTTGAGAAGACACGCAACTAGCATTTGGACAGTGGCACATGAGATTGGTTGTTTCCTCAAGCACGGGAGATTGGTCTTAGTATTACCTTCGTTTTCTAGATAGGGACCCTAAAGCCTTGCAAGTCTATACACAGACTGACCTCCAAGCCCAGAGCTCAAACGCAAAGCTCCAGCACTTTCCCTTCTCCCCAAGATAGATGGAAACTAAACAATAAAGAGTCCTGCTAGCACTACGGTTAAAACATTGGGCTAGTAACGGGAAGGTCAGGGGCACAAGTCCTCCGGCCTCCTGCAGAATAAGATGGAAGGGCGGCATGGGACTGGAAGCAAAGGCAACACTTTACATCAGGAAAGGATCTTGAGACAATATGACCCACAGGGCGCAAGCGAAGTGGCCTACTGCAGTCGGCCTGCACCTGGTCTGGTCAGTGCGCTCCCTCTGGTGAAGGAAAATGACGCCTTTTTTTCCCCAATCGTTTTATCAGGGGCTCATACAACTCT
>NW_022109768.1:12791928-12797188 GCF_000313985.2 Echinops telfairi | reverse complement strand
ACGTCCCTCTCCAGCGCCACAACCCGAAAGCATGATCCCTCTTCGGTCTTCCTCATTCGGTGACTTCAGTTGGTCGTACTGTGGAGGCCTGTGCATTGCTGGAAGTGACGTCACTGGTGTTTCATGATTTCCATTCATCATCATCATCTCACAACTCATGAATGGTGGACCCAGACCAGGTACTCACCTGGCCCATTACCAAGCCCGAGCTGTTGAGACGGTCCAATTCCCTGGCAAGCGGTTGGTTACATGTAAGTGCGTATGGCTAAATCCTCTGTAGAGCTGAGAATTTTCCACCTATAATTTGATGCACTTTGGGTGCATTGTTTGAGAATCAATCAATTGCCTGCTCCTCTCCACGCCACAAGGAAAGGGAAGATGACATGACGTCATCAGTCATAACAAGGGGCAGTACTTTTCAATCTTGAGCATATCACACACACGTAGAATGCTTACAACATCACCTAAGTATTTTTAAATCTCGCTCTCTCATTTGTCTCGACTAGCTTCCCAATTAGCACTGAGTCCCGTTTTAGCCATCTCATTGTTTCCTCCTGAATCTCCACCTGGGCGGGTCACTGGCCACACTGGAGGGTCTCGGTCCGAGACCCGCAATGACCGCAATGGCTCGGAGCGCAGCCGCCAAGGGGAAAACACAACAGGTCAGGGGGTTGCCACAGTGAGCTGGGCCTCCAGAACTCTGAAGCAAACAAATAAGGTTGCCCCTGCAAATTACACCGGTGAAACCAACACATCCCAAATGAAAGCAGTTACCCGCCCAATCCGCTTAGGCGACAGGCCATCGCCCTGGTCAAACGCAAGGACAAGACCTGGGAAACCAGTCAAGCCTGGAGTGAGTGTGTTTTCAGTTCCTTCTATTAACACATCCAATGACTTCTATATACTTCTGGCTGCAAGGAAAGCCTGGGGGTGGGGAGCGTCAGTGGAGGTTCAGGGATAGGATTGGTTCTCACCTGCCACGCAGAATACCCAGGTAGACTCCCAGACCACTCACCTCCTATGGGGCCCTCACACATCTCTGTTCGTGGGGGCATGGCTGTTGCTATGATGCTGAGCAGTGTAGCTTCTGGACTAGCACGGACTAGGAAGAAACGGCGTCTGCCAATCAGCCTATGAAAACAGCGGCTGGATCTGGAGCTGGCACAGAGCCGGCAGGTCTTTGCTCAGTTGCACACCACTGTGGCGGAGGGTCAGGGCTGCTCACAACCACAAGACTTCTGTTCTCACTGCCAGCGAGTCGATTCAGACCACAGTGACACTGTAAAGACCCAAACTCGCTGTCATCTAGTCCATGCTCACTCACAGCGGCCCCGCGGGTTTCCGAGACTGGACCCGGTTCTGGGAGCAAAAAGGCCAGCAGTCTTTCTCCCTCGGCGCTGCTGGTGGTTTCAAACTGCTGACCGTGCAGATCGCAGTCCAATGCGCAGCCACACCACCAGGGCTCCTCATCGTGACTCTCCAGGGCAGTTAAACTGCCCCTGTGGGTTCCTAAGACTGTGCCTCCTTATGAGAATCGAAAGCCTCGTCGTTCTCCCTGCTGGGCCACTGGTGGCTTCGAATTGCTGATCTGGCAGTCAGTAGCCTAACAAGTCTCCATTATGCCACCAAGCCTCCTTCAGAACAAAGATTAGGTCATGTATTTCCAACACTTTTCAGAAAAGCACTCTAGATGATGACAGCTGTTGTTTTAGATGAATAGTCAAGCATTTGGGCTTATATATCCGTTTGGCGTGACCTTTTTCCCAGTGGATTATCCAGAGAACCTGGCGAACCGTAGGTTATGGCAGATTGTAAAATAGTCACTCTTCTGCACTCTGACTCGGCAGCTTCTCCTATCAAAAGTTGGAACCTGTTTTTCCCATTTTTCAAATGTGGGCTCGCCTTCTGTGGCTTGCTTTGACCAACAGAATGTGGTGGAAATGATGTTGGGCCAGTTCTAAGTTTCGTCTCTAGAAGTTTTGTGCCTTTCTCTTTTGGCACTCTGTCCAGCAGTCATTGAATAAGCCCAGGCCAGCCTGCGCAAGGACAAGAGACCATGTGGAGCAGGGGTGAGCCATCTCAGAGCAGCCAGCTCCCAGATGAGCGGACAGCGGACTGCAGATGGATGAGTCAGGTCTCAGCTGAAGAAACACCTGTATTCAGTCATGCCCAATTTGACCAACTAAAAAATCGTAAGCCGAGTCAGTGGCTGTTGTTATGAAGTTGTGGAAAGGTTTGTCATCCAGCTACCTCTGGGACAGACTCCAATGCCTAGCACTGGACCTATAAGCTGTGGTCCTGGAATATGGGACCTAGGACAATGCCATTCCTCAGACCCTTGGCGATTCCATTTGAGCAGACGATCTCCAGAGACCAGCACTCTTCCATCGTCCCTGACAGCATCATGAAGCCGATCCAGAATCAAAGCACACCACACTCACTGCTGTCCCGCCGATTCCAGTTCATAGTGAGCCTGTGAGACAGCGGAGAACTGCCCCTCTGGGTTTTCAGAACGCTAACTCTTTAAGGGAGTAGAAAGCTACAGCTTTCTCCCAAGGAGCAGCTGGTGATACTGAACTGCAGACCTTGTAGTTAGCAGCCCCGCAAGCATTTTTTTTTACATGAAGTCGTATCACAACTCTTAAAATCGTGACTTCCAGAATATGACTAGCAGAATAGCTTAAAAAAAAATCCATTAAGGAATGCAACAGGGAGGGCACAAAGATGTGATCAAAGAGCTATTATATCCTCCCCCCTCAACAAGTTGTTAATACAGTAAAGAGGCAAGACTAACGCTCAGGCAAAGGAGTGAGCGATACACTGAGACTCTAACAGTGTAACAGAATGGCAAAGCAGGGAAGCTTCACTGAAGAAGTAGACAGCTCCTTGAAGGATGGCTGCCACTGAGTCAACAATTCCCACTCATAACGACCCTAGAGGCCAGGACAACAGTCCCTTTGGGCTTCCGAGATTCTAGCTCTTTATGGGAGTAGAAAGCCTCATCTTTCTCCCAAGAGCAACTGCTGGACCCGAATTGCTGGCCTGGGGGGCTAGCGTTTGCATAAACCGGACAGTAGGAGAACATTCCAGGAACCTGGAATAAACAACTTTGCTAGAAACTCTTCACAAAGACACAGAATCTCTGGGCAGGAGTGGGTGATACATTAACATAGTTATTTTTGCTTTGATAACTTTTAAAGAACAAGTTCTGTCTGTTTCCTTTTTTCCATTTTACCTAACAGACGGAAACTACGAAGAACTCCCTGGCTCCAATTACCGCCTCCTGTGGAAACTTTAAGAGAACAACAGGAGTGAGGACGCAGCAAAAGAACACGGGTGAGGAAATGGAAAATGAGACCATCTTTTTCTTGAGAGGAATGGAAGATGGTGAGTCTGTAGAAAGGAGCCAGGCGGGGACAGAACCTGGATGTATTAGAAGGATGTGTTGGAAGGACTGATGTGGAGAAGGCAACAGCGAGGGCATACTGAGGGGCACGCTGTCTTGACCTGTGGGGTTGGCCAGGATAGACTCCAGAGGAAAGGCTGGGTCTCAGATACACTCTGAAGACACAAAAACGTACCCAGACAAGTGCCCGAAAGAGCAGCACTGGAAATAAGGCCATGGTCTGAAGCCAAGGAAAATAAACATTGAAGCAGATGGAGGTCAAGACGGTTTGCTCAACTGAGAGGGAAAAAAAAAAAAGGCAATAGCTAATTAAGTGGTTATGAGCCAAGGCTTTGCATGCATTAGGCAGAGCTGAGCCTTTGCTCCGTCCCTCAGAGCTGAAACCTTTGGGCCTCAGCTTCCTAGTCTATAAAATAGGTTTAATGTTATTGACCCCACAGGTTAAAGGAGGGTTAAATACAGATCGCAACCACCTGACGTTGCTGGCTCTCTGCCTGGCTCACTGATGGACACTGGTTCTGTTAACAGCAATAGAAGGAGCAGCGCTCGCTCACAGTGACTGCAGTAAGCAGGCAAAGTTTACTTCTGCGGGGACACTTCATGAGATTGGCCTGGGCTCGGTTTTATCGAAGCACAGACCTTCTTAAATTTTGCCATGGGGCTGCAGAGAGAAGAGAATTAATCCTGATGGCAATTCTAGGACAAAGGCGTCTTTCCTTAGTATAGTGCAGAAAGATCTAGATTCCAGTTGAGGTATCACAGACGGGGTTGGGTTGGGTGGGAGTCTTGGGGGAGCGGGGCATGCAGACTGCATCTAAGTGACACTGTCAGAGGGGGTGACAGCAAAATGACGGTCTATAAAATGTCTGTGATGTTCCAGATGTGTGTGTTTTTAAAGTAATAAAACTGAGATTCCAACTCACAGGGACCTTAAAGGGTGGGACTGCCCTGTGGCTTCTGGTGCCATAACTCTTTAATGGGAGCAGAAAGCCTCATCCTCCCTCACAGTGGCTGCTGGTTTCGAACTGCTGACCTTGAGTTAGCCGCCCAATGCTAAATGAATGCCACCGGGGTACCTGGTGTTCTTACAGTCACTGATTTCATCTAAATTCTAGTATTTTACCAATAAGATTGTGGCAATTAGTTTTTGTAAACCTACATCATAACTTTGAGACTAAAAGAATTAAAGGACAAACAGTGAAAAATCCAAATAGGCTTCCACTTCGTTACTAACAATGCTCTAATAATGTAATTCAACGTAGAAAGGTTTTACAGAACGATTTTGTTCGAAGTAGCCATATACTATAACAAGTATTACATTTAAATACATTAAGTATTACATTTAAGAGTGCAGGCTTATTGGTCAGAAAGGGCCTGGTAGGACCCCAAAGACTAGGTCCCTTAGTAAGATTCAGGTGGGGACCTGAACGCAAGCTTCCCTCCACAACCCCCTCAGACACACACCCGCTTCCCTCACCCCTCCTACCCCCACCCTAGTAGACTAATCAACCCTTTCAGATCAAAGGGGCAGTATTTGCCCAAGGACAGAGCTCAGAGAGTTAAAATGGGCAAAGAGCAGGCCCAGTCCAGACCGGGAGGTGGGATGTGCAGTGGTACCTTGGGGAACTGCAATGGATGAGTTGAAGCACAATGTGCATGAACTGCAGAATGGAAAATGCGGGGGACCTGCTCTGTAAAGCTCCGCCCAGCTCACGCGAACAAGTTAAAACAAACATACTCCATCTAATCCATTTACAACTAGATTGATCACAGATCCTTCTGGGATTACGATTGATAATAAACATCATTCTGGAAGTATTCTGTATGGTCTGTGACAGAACGTCCATAGGGGAG
>NW_022109768.1:12788799-12791398 GCF_000313985.2 Echinops telfairi | reverse complement strand
GACTTGGCCACATCTCTTATCTTCCTCCGTTTCTTCACCCAGAAAATGTAAATACTGATGGTGGTTATGAGCTCAGGGACACATGGTAAGCAAGATAGATTTACGAGGTCCCTGGGCCTTGCAAATGGTTTGTACTTAACCACTAACCTAAAGGTTAACAGTTCAAACCCACCTGGCGGTGTTGCAAAAGGAAAGTCCAGCAAACCGTGTCCCTGAAAATTGCAGCCCAAGACAAAATGCTGTGGGGCAGTTAACTTCTGCAGACATGGAGTTGCCCTGAGTCAGAGAAGTTTGGTTGGACTTGGGGTTAAGCACTACTTAAGTGGTTGATAAACAAAAATCATAAGCAATGGGTAAATATCCCAAAGTCTCCATCCACACAAACTTCACTTTGTCGTCGGTCCATCCGTCGCCTCAATGACTCACTCACACCTTGGAGTCTAGAGTCACCGAAAAAATAACAACAAAAACAGAAAAAAGAGTCACATGCTGCTCCCTTCTCTTAGGACTCACCAAGTTCAACACGAACTTGGGTTTCAAAAAAGCCTGCCTGTGTGGATAAGGTTCCTAAAGGTAGCTTTTTAACAAGCCCACGGCACACTGCCCTCGACTCACAGCTACCCGATAGGCAGAGAAGAACGGCTCCCCAGGGTTTTTCCAAGGCTGCAAATCTTTATGGGGACAACAGCCGAAGCTTTGCCCCCAGGAGTGGCTATTGGGTTTGAACCACCGACCCAGCAGTTAGCCACTTGACATCTACCCCACTGTGCCCCCAGGACTCCTTTCAAAAAGCAAAACCAAACACTAAACTCACGACGTGGGGTCAAGTCCAGAACTGCCCCTGTGGGCTGAGATCATTAACAGTTTACCCGAGTGGGAAGCCTCATCTTTCTCCCAAAGAGCGGCTTGCGGTCTCAAACTGCAGAGCTTGCTGTTAGCAGTTGAAAAGCAAATAATAATAATAATAATAATAACCAAACCCACTGCTATTGAGGGATTCTGAATCATAGAAAGAGTGCCCCTGTGGGTTTCTCAGGCTATAGCTCTTTATGAATAAAAAGCCTCATCTTTTCCCCAGAGTGGCTAATGGTTTTGAACTGCTGACCCTGTGGTCAGCACCCCAATGTGTAACCATTATGTCACCAGAGCTCCCTGAAAAACAATGGCCAGAGAAGGCATGCAAAGGAAGGCTGTCAGAAATAAGCTCTGTAGAGCCAGAATGGCACAAGGAGACCGCTGACTTGGAAGAAGGCTCATTTGTTAAAATGTTTTACAGAAAGCCAACCAGAGCCACTAGGCACTGAGGGTGACTTGGTTCAATAGCATCTTCCCTCTCTCCTCCAGTAGCAAAACAAATATAAAGTGAGATGGGGAGCTGCCATTGGTAGCAACACTGTATTCCAGGTGCGGAAAATCACGTCAAACAGTTAGACACTACAGATCACAGGCCTATGGGAAACGGCGAGATTCTTATGTGACACCCCCCCCACACAGGAACCCACTCCCCTTCATTTACATGTCAACCTTGACCATTTTCTGATGAAGCTACGGATCAATCAACCCATTCAGCTCCTTTCCGTTCAGTTCCGAAAATGTCTCTGTGAGGCTCAGAGCGAGCGGCTGTTTTAAAAGGTCCATCTCTCCCAGCTGAAAGTAGTTCGGTGTCAGGTCTACGAAATTAATATACTGTGGAAGAGAGTATAAAAACTTCCTCCAGGTCCCAGATTGGGGGTGAGGGGATGGGAGGGGGTACTGAAATGACTTCTTTCTCTCTTTTATTTTGGAAAGGAGATAAAATGATATTCCCAGCCAACAGCTGAGGTGCCAAGTTTCTGCCAACGGCTTGGTTATAATTTGGAGAGCTGGGATAAAATTTTCTATTTTGAAAAGTATCGTTTTCAGGAAGAGAAATATAACGGAAGGCCATTGCATCAACTTTTAATCAGGCCAGCTCCAATGGTGCTTACCTTGGGTCTTGGACCTTTCTTTCTGACTGGAGAACATGAAGATGCTTCTTTTAAAGACTCCTGTCACAAGGGTGACTCAAGGAAAACCACGGGACCCCATGAATGTGACTCACGCCACCCTTTCCGTCATGTTAACGCTGACCTATGGGCAAGTATGCCTCACACCCAGCTCACACCACCAGGCTCCTTTTCCTGGTGTGAAACAGGGAGGCAAGCAGAGACAGCTGTACTGAGAAACGGGGTGCCGAGCCCCAAGTTTATATTCCACACGGTCCTCCGGCCTGGCTGCACGCTAGACTCATTTAAGGATTTTAAGAAAAATACCAGTGTCTCACCTCTGATTAATTATATGCTAATTTTGAGAAGTGGCATGGCCCCTGCTACCAATGAGTCTATTCTGACTCACGGCATTGGAGCGGAACTGCCCCATAGGGTTTCCAGGGTGGCAATCTATACAGAAGGCGGCTACACCTTTTTCCGACAGAGCAGCTCATGGGTTTGAACCACCCAGCTTCTGGTTAGCGGCAGCAGAGAGCGCCATCACTGCCCGGGGGGAGGGTTGGGGTGGTGGTGGTTGTTAGCAGGTGCTGTTGAGTGGGTTCCGACTCACAGCCGCTTTCTGGGCAACAGAC
>NW_022109768.1:12768575-12788451 GCF_000313985.2 Echinops telfairi | reverse complement strand
CCTTAACTTAAGTATACCATGGAGACGCTGGGTGGGACAAAGGGTTAATATGCTTGGCTGTTAACCCTAAGGTTGGAAGTTCAAATTCACCCAGAGGACCCTCGAGGGAAAGGCCTGGTAATTTACTTCCCAAAACCCCTATTAGACTCACATGGGGTCCTCATGAGTCAGAATTGACTCAAAGGCAACAGGTGTGGTAGGATGTACCAATGAGGGGGTACATCCCTCCCCTGGATATCCCAAATCACATCGCTGGACCATTTGGTCTGGCATGTGAAGCTCTGCATAAACTTCCCATTCTCGAAAGCAAGTGTGTAACACCATAGCTCCCAACACGGCTCCGGTCATTTCTTTCTGTGGCACCTCCCTCCCCATCCCTTCCTGTTTTTCCTCATTTCTCCCGGGCTACGTTCTCCCACTTCTGAGGGCCAGGATCTGGGGAGACAAGAGTCTCCAAAGGACCGACGGAAGTGTCACTGAGCGGAGGGACTTCAGAGCGAGGCTCCTGGAGGATGATGGGGCTTTGGCTGCTGTTGCTTTTAGCTGAAAGGCCTGCCTGCCTCCTCGGCCCAAACCCTTAGGGAGGTCTACCGAATCCCTCTATTCCCCTAGTCCTACAAAGGAGCCCTGGTGGAGAGGTGGTTTCGTGTTGGGCTTTGATCTGCAGGGTCAGCACTTCGAAACCACCAGCAGCTCCCAGGGAGAAAGTCTGGGCTCTCTCGGAAACCCACAGGGGGTCGCTAGGGGCCAGCAGTGAGTTTGGAGAAAGCTGACAGTAGGGGGTGCCCCTTACTCTTCTCTGAGTGGACTGAGGTGCTGGCCCTGGAAAGGCTTGGCGCTAGGGAGCAACATTAATCCAGAAGGACCAAGATTCACACAGAAGAACAGCTGACGGCTCAGAAAGGGGCCTTTATTTCACAACCAAGAATACGAGGAACCTCAGAAGGGATGATGCCAGTCCGTTCCTAACTGAACCCCGTGGAGGCTGGGGATCACCCCTATAGCGCTTTTGTGCTTAGTTCTCATCAGAGGAGCCACGAAGCCCCCCCTGAATCACTCAGCAAGAAAGAATCGAGTGTTCGCGGTCCCTCGTTTGGAAGTGAGTGGGTGTCTTCAACGCCTGCATTTGTCACTGTGCTCCGGGTTTGCAGACGGCGATCTGGCTGGCACGGACGCTCACAGACTCGGTGGCCGCCAACAGCTGCGCCCAATCGTACCAGCAGGTGCACAGGCAGAGCCCGTCTAAGAACTCGGCGCAGGAACAATGGCACCGTTATAATGCCAGGGGACAAGGCCGGGCGCCAGCTACTACTCGACGACCCTGGCGGTGGGAAGGGCTAGGACTCGGGCGTAGCTCGGCAGCATCTGTCTTTCTTGTCCATGAATCGCATCCACACAGCCAGCAGCAGCCTCTCCTTGTCAGGCCCCAGCCAACCACAGAGTCAGGGGCATAAAAATAAAAACCTCTCCCCCAAACATATTCTTTTCTCTTCAGCAGATCTTCTCCCGTGGGCTGTAGCGCCACACTCACCAAGTTTACATTTACATCCAAATATGCACACACACAAATTACCGATGCAGCTCACTCCCCGGTGACTTTATCACAGGTTGCTAGGTAACAGTGGATACAAGTCAGGTTTCAGGACCTGGAGCACACCACCATAAAATAGCTGCTCGGGCCTTTTGCATAAAGAGTGGACATTTGTTACCTGTTTTCATATGCCAATTGATCAGTTGGTCAAAACTCAGGGGTGCCAAGCCATCAGCACCCCCCACACACATCAGTACTGAACTGAGCAAATGAGATCACAATAGAAAAGCTGGGGTGCACCATCCTTCACACCACCACCACCACCCCCACAAACCGGTTTTTCCCCTTGTGTGATCCGGCTCCCGGCTCTCAGCAGCCTTACAAGCCCGGTCTTGTGCCCGTGGAGGGAGATGGCTCTATGGCTAATTACAGGCTGAAATGGCACTCAGAGCTGAGCCCAGCAGGGGCCGCGTCACTTGCCAAGGCGCCACCCAAAAGGAAACCTCAGCCCCCCTCCCACCACTCTTCTCCAGGGCTAAAAGATTCCTGGAGTCCAGGAGAAAAGGGAATGGTAACCCTTTACGAAGAGTGACTCACCCCTTATTTGGGTTTTCTCTGTTTTGAAGTAAGGAAATGCCCTCTCATCGAAGCTATGGCAAATGAATGTTATTTGCATTCTTTCCCTCAGGAATACACTACAGGAACAATCAAAAACCCCAAACCCACTGATTCTGACTGGTGGCAACCCTACGCGTGACAGAGTACAACTGAGCTCCACAGGACTCTCTCAGCGATAATCTTGATGCGAGATGACCTGGATTGTCCTCCACGGAGCTACCGTGTGACTTCAAACCCCCAACCTACGGGTGAGTAACCAGGCACAATCAACTGTGTCACCCAAGGACCGTGGATAAAACCTACTGCCGTAGAGGGGATTCCAACTCAGAGGTTTTCTGAGGCTGTAAATCTTTTTCCCCCGGAAAAAAGGCCCATCTGTCTCCCAAAGAGCATGTGGTGGCTTTGAAGTGCTGACCTTGAAGTTCGTGCAACGCTTTACCCAACAATGCCACCAGGACTCCTTTCTTATTACTCCATAAACCAAAAAATCAAGCTCGATGCCAGCGAGTCGATTCTGACTCACAGCCACCTTCTCGGATAAGGTAGAACTGTCTCTGTGGGTTTCCAAGACTGAATCCTTAGAGGAGTAGAAACCCTTAGCTTTCTCCCAAGAAGCGGCAGATGGTTTCAAACGGCTGACCTTGCAGGTAGCAGCTCAATGTGATCAGCACATCACCAGGGGGCCTTTGTTTTAACATCGTAGGACTTCTGGTGGTGCTGTCTAGTGAGTGATGGGCTAGGAACCACAAAGTCCATGGTTCAACCCACCAGTACCGATTAAGCCGTCTGCTCTCATCAAGGTTTACAGCCTCAGAAAACCTATTAGAGGGCCGCTGTGAGTCAGAATCTACGCAGCAGCAGTAGGCTGGGTTTGGGTTTGGCTTCTGACAGTGTCAGCATTTCTGAGAAACCATCAAGAAAAGACCACTGTTTCCCTGGAGGTGAAACGGGGTAACAAAGAATCAGGGCTGCATGGAAACACACACCACTCCCCCTTTCCATATTTTCCCAAGATTTGAAACTGGAAAACTCCACCACACGTTTCAACCACATTCTCCCTTGGATGGGGACGTACTAGGCGGGGAAGGAGAGTAGAGAACCCAGCTATACTTCAAGGCTGCGGAGAAGCACCGTTTAGTCCCTTTGCCTCAATCCCCCCTAAGCAGGAGCCCTGGTGGCACAGTGGTGACCTGTTGGCTGCTAACTACAAAGTCAGCAGTTCAAGACTACCAGCTGTACCTCGGGCAATCGACAGGGCTTTCTACTGTTGGAACGTGTTACGGTCTTAGAGACCCAGAGGCAGTTCCGTGCTGTCCTACAGGGTCTCTGTGAGTCAATGGCAATGAGTTTGGGGTTTTTTGACTGTCTACTTTATTCCCTCCCTCACTACACTGCAGGCTGTCTGTGTATCTCCGGGTTATTCCTGCTCTATTTCCCTCCTCCGGTCATTTCTTTCCGTGGCACCTCCCCCCCCATCCATTCCTGTTTTTCCTCATTTCTCCCGGGCTACGTTCTCCTACTTCTGAGGGCCAGGATCTGGGGAGACAGGAGTCTCCAAAGGACCGACTGAGCGGAGGGACTTCAGAGCGAGGCTGAACCTCTAATTCACCTGGCAATGACATTTAGTGAAATGCGACTCACGGTCCATTGAAAGAAGGCGGTGACCAATTATTCTCCACTTAAAAGGGTATTGTCAATCTCCACAGAGCTGAAATGGCATTTGGAAATCATCGTGGGGACTGCCATCTTCCCAGAAAGACAGAACCAATTCTCAACTGACCTTTCCCCACCCTCTGCAACTCCTTGAAAATTTAAAACCACACTTTAAAAAACATAATGAGCAGCAGCACAAGCCCCAAACATGTCTGGTCATTCCAGAAGGGGGCTGGGAACAACAGAGCTCCCTGGGCAGCCCCCCAGTCCCCGCTCAGCCTCGACATTTAGGCACAGTAACTGAAAAGGGGAAAACCAACCAACCAGGCTACCACAAACAGAAGCATCATGTTGAATTTGATGGTGACGGAAAGAGATGTTAATGACTGAGAATCAGTTTTTGAACAGGGTCTATTCCATTTTCTTTCCAAAACGGCATCAAGGGCGGTTGGGAAAGAAGTCTCTGGTTGCTTGGTTTTGTTTTTCGACCCCTTAAAAATGCTTTCAACATTATCCTTTGCTCAAATGTGAAGTCTATATACTCCGAATAAAACTCTTTGAAATCTTCCACATTAAGAACACCACATATTTGAAAAACATGACATAGTATATTCCATCTCCTTCAGAAAAAAAACCAGCACGGAGACAAATTAAAGAGTTCAAATTGCACCCTGCAATTGACAAAAATAGGGCATACCATGACTCCCCATCTTTTCCCACCCCCACCCCCAAAAAAAAAACCAGGGGCAAGGGGCATCGTAAACCAGAAGGAAATCCACGACCTCTCTTGTTTCTGGACCCAACCAAAGCCATGTTCATTTCAAAGCATTGCCAAACAAAGCAGAATAAAGAAAATGGCAGGAGAAAAGTCATGAAGGCAGAGGCGATGAGAACTGAATGGGATCCCGAGCTCCTCTAACTCCTACCAGCTCATTGTGCAGGTGAGAGCCCTGGGAGAGAAAGAGAGAGGGAGAGAGAGAGACAGAGAGAGAGAGAGAGAGAGAGAGAGAGCAAGCGAGCGATTACAACCCTAGTCAAGTACCTGACAGCTGCATGAGAAAATCAGACGCCATCTTAACAGAGATGTCCTGGCTGAACAATGCTGACGCACTGTTGGCCACATACTCGGAGGGGTCTTTCAGCTTTGTGTGGTTGGCGGGCCTGTCGGCAGCACTCAGGGTAAAGGAGGTGGGCAGGCCGTTTTCTTCCTTGGGTTCCTCCTTCACCAGCAAAGGCGAGATGCCAGCCCCACCCTGGCTAGTCCTCTCTGGAGTGTTAGACGTCATCATGGTCCCCACTAGCTCTGTCCCTCCTCCTTCCCTTTGCTGCCCCAGGCAGGCACTGTCACTGAGGTGGGGAGCGCCCTTGACATCTGGGTCTGGGATCTCCTCCTTCACCTTGGCGTCTGTCCTCAGGAAGTGCTGGTGGCAGCGCATGTGGAGTTTCAGGCTGAAGTGGCGGGAGGAAGTGAAAGGGCATAGCTGGCATTGAAAGGTCTCTCCTCGGTCCTGGTGCTGATGAACCTGATGGAGAAGCAAGAAGAATGAGCTACACCCACTGCGCGCTAAGGGGAAACGCCCGGTTGCATATCCACACCATCCATCAATGATTTCCTCACAGTACACAGGGCTGGTCCAGGAGGCAAAATTACACACGCAGCATTTCATTACTGTGCCCCAAGCACGGAGGTGAGTCCCTAAAGGTAGAGCAGGTCCGCGTAGGTTAAGAGCCCATCATTAGAGGCCCGCTCACAACTGCCTATGGATGCTGTGGTTGGGAGAATCCTCCTTACAGCCCATCATCCCATCTCGGTGGACGTCTTCAGAGAAAATACTATAAACCTAGCACCATGCGAACTGATATAATTATGCATTGGGGGTCAAAAGAGGTAAACTGTCCAGTAATTCCTCTCCCAATAATAACACTTTGCATGAGCACAATTATCGTCACCCAGAGAATACGCTGTGTTTTACAAACACGGTTTCCATTTTCGAGATGCTTCTTTTAGGTCATTAAGGACCCGAGGAATAATGGTCCCCAGGCGTTCTCAGTTCATAGACAGGGCAATGGATAGCCCCAGAATCAAGGTGCTAGAGAAGGGGCAGAAAGCCCAAAACAAAAACAAACTCACTGCCATCCAGTTGATGGCGACTCATCTCGGCCCTGTAGAGCAGGGTCGGACTGCCCTCCTACCCTAAGGGTTTCTGAAACTGTAACACTTTATAGGGGGTAGAAAGCCCTAACTTCCTCTCACAGAGGGGCTGGTGGTTTCGAACCGCTGACCTTTCGGTTAGCAGCCCAATGTGGAACCAGTGGGAAAAAAGCCATGCTCTGATCCCCACCAAGGACTCCCAAGCAAGGTAAAACCATCCATCATTTGCAAACATGATTATTTCCCATTCCAGATTCTGATGTCTGCCAAGAGGCAGATTTTTAAACCCAGTCGCAGGCTTCTGTGCGCAATACCTATAAAGATTCTAAGAAACTGTTTCTTCTGGCTACTATCAAATTTCAAGAAATCTTCTCACTGTCATTGAGTTGATCCTGACTCGTAGTGAGCCTACAGGGCAGGGTAGAACTACTCCTGTGGGTGTCTGAGACTGAAACTCTTTCCAGGACTTGAGAGCCTCATATTTCTCCTGAGAAGCAGTTGGTGGTTGTGAACTGCTGACCTTGCAACTGGCAACCCAACTCACAATCCACTGAAGATGGGGATCAGCTGCAGTATGTTTGTGTATCACCAGGGCTCCAAATACAGTGCTCGAAAAAGCAAGGAACTAATTGCATTGGCCTGAGCCCTGGCTCAGGGCTGGCAGGTGTTCCGTCAGCTCCTAACTTCCCCCTTTCATCTCTGCCAATGGCCTTCAGCCCTGACCGATACCACCCCTGCCACTCCCGGGCTGGCCCTCCGGGCCCTGCAGGAGAAACAGCCAATTGTGTCATCTGGGCCCAATAAGTGGTAGGAATTCAAACCCCAAACAGAAGAGACACAACATCAGTATGTAGCAATGTCAGCCGGATTTGAACCCAGGCCTCATCAAGGTTTAGGGCCCGTCCATTAGTCCACCGTGCTAACTGGTCCCCAGATACAGGATTCCATTCCAAGAGAGCAGGCTTCGCTACAGCTGTGCATACATTCTGAATGCAATCCAGAAGCGTTCTCCGCCAGCCAAAACATACTTTTAAATAATGTTAAGTGACCAACAAAAGCAAAGAAATTAAAAGTTAATGGTGAGATCCTGTCGCTACAGCACCCCACTGTGGCTTTTTGAAAAAACCAGCAGAAGACATTCTGGGTCCTTCGCAACAGAAATAGCCATATAAACCTAAATTCAGTTGCAGCCAAGTGCCTGTTCATTAAATGGCTTCCCCTCTGCCTGGGGGTGGGAGGAGCAGGGGGGTAGGTAAACACACCATTTGTCCCTGGCTGTTAGAATGGCCCTTCTCTGTTTTCCACAACAAGGGGATTTAACTCAGGAGCTCATCGTTTCATTCACTTCCTCACAGAAGCCTGGTTTCCTGCCACCTCTCCTATCCAGTGCCCCTGAAACAGACCCCTCCGAGGCCTCAGCTCACAGACCCGCTGGACTGGACACTGGCGGGCGCGGCCATGCCGCTGTCATGCCCCGGAACCAGGTGGTAAAGGTCACGAGGCAGAAAGCTTCCGCCCCCCAGAGTGGAGCAAGGTGGTAGATTCCATTTCCACAGCGTCCTTAAATCTGTTAACCCAGGAGAGGAGAGGAGTTAATCCAAGAACAGACACGACAGAGCGCAGCTTCTGGAAGAAGGAGAAAGGCAGAGAGAGAAGCCCAAGTTCTAAAATCAGAAGGGAGCCTTGAATCAAAAAGAGCCTGGGCGGTGTGTACCAGGGTTGTAGGTGGGGTCTTTTCCGGGAAATCCTGGCCTGGCTATATGCAAATGTGGGGAACTTAATATTTACAGGAAAAACAGGTGATGTTGAGCTGAATTCTGCAGGCCTAACTCCGTTTCCCAAACGGACTCGGTATCCCCATTTGCTTTTCAAGGGAAGTAAGTGTGCCCTTGCTCTTCCAATGTTTCCCCTTCTCTACGGCTAGAAAAAAACGTTTCTGCTTCAGTGCTTCTGCATCCAGAAGGCTCCTTAGAAGCAAGGATGGCGAGTCTTCCTCTCATGGACATTAGGCATGTTCAGCAGGAGGGGTAAAGTCGAGGGGCAGTGAAAACGAGGAAGGCTCTCAACAAGATGGACGCGCAGTGGCTGCCAACCGTGGGCGCAAACAGAACAACTGGGAGGACAGTGCAGGACCAGGCGGTATCTGGTAAGGTTGTGAGGTGGGTGGATATGAGTCGGAACACACTCCAGGGCCCCTAAGAAGATCTTTGGCTTTTATTCTCTTTGGCCTAACACTTGCTTTAAAAACTTCTTAAGTGTTTATGTTCATGTGAAGAGAAACTTGTCTAAAAGATTTCATTCTTTTTACAGACCAACATTTAGAGGGACTCACTTACCAAAGGTTAATGGTCTTGATTGCTAACGAAAAGGTTGGAGGCTGGAGCGACCCACAAGCACCTAGGAAGAAAGGCCTGGTGATCTAGCGATGAAAACAAAGATCACAACGCAGGCCTTGGAAACCCACTGGAGCACACCTCTCCGCTGGCACACACAGGCCCCCACTGTGAGTCAACATCGACTGGTTAGCAACGGTTGTCTGATGGCTTTTAAAATGGTATCATGGAGTTACCAGGATCATTATTACTACCAGGTGCACTCACAAGCCTGAGACCTTGGTATTTCAGAGCATAAATGCTGGAAAGCTCAGCTCCATGTATGGGGACCAGGCCAGGCACTTCATCAGGCCAGAGCTGAACCCAGGAGACCTCCACACCCTGAGTTCTCAGTCCTGCGGCCTGACTGCACCTCATCAGGGTTCTTTAACCCAGCCAGGCAGCCCGTCTGACCTTTCCTGGTCTGCTGTACTGTATGCATGTCACACGTAACTCCCATCTGCTCGCTCATCCTATGGGCTTCAAGGATTTCTAAGAAACTCTGAAGGAGCTGGGGGCAGCTTTGACAAGCTCCCTCTAGACCAGGCCATGAAAACTCGCTCATCATATTACGGATGAAAGGGAGGATTGAAAGGACTGTTTATTTAAAATACTTAGGTAGAATAAAGGAGATCCCGTAATTGTTGACTATATAAAATGTCATCTTTTTAAAATACAGATATACATGGTCAATACTGAAAGATATACATCAAAATAGTAATAATGATTATGCCTGGGTGACAAGAGATAGGGGTTAATTTTATATTCTTTTGTTTATTGCTTTTCCTAAGCCCTCAACAGTAAACTGACATCCAGAAACGAAAAATGCAGAAGTTACGTTAGAGTAATTTCTTACACCATTTCATTGATTTACGTCTAAATATAAATGTTAATGTGCATCCAGATGGCTTCCAGGCAATAATTCCTACATAGACTATATTTACTGAGTGCTTCTCCACATTGGGCATTGAATTAAGCGCCTTATGCGCACGATCTCATTTAACCCATACAACAACCCCATAAGACACACAGCATGAATTTGATCTCCTTGACTTCACCTCGACTATGTTGTGGTACTGAGATGCTAAATAAGGCTTTTCTGACCAAAAGGCTTGAGAGAGTAGCTCATTCACATCTTCATGTTTTAGGTAAACTTTTCAGCAAATGTATCAATGTTTGTATCTATCAGAGCCCTGGAGCCCTGTTGGTATAGGGCGAGTTGGGCTGCTAACTGCAAAGTCAGCAGTTAAACAGCACCAGCCACTCCATGGGAGAAAGATGAGGCTTTCTACTCCTGTGACGAGTTATAGTCTCAGAAACTCACAGGGCAGTTCTACCCTGGCCCAGAGGGTCACTAAGAGTCAGCACCCACTCCATGGCAGTGAGTTGGTTTTCGGAGTTTACTGATAGGCTCTCTCTTGGAAGAAGTACACATCTTAGAAGCGAGGCTGGCCAGCCTCCAACTCATGTACTTTGCACGTGTTATCAGGAGGGACCAGTCCCTAAAGAAGGCCATCAAACTTAAACTGGAGAGTCCCTGAAAAGGAGGAGGACCCTCAAGGAGATGATGGACAGTGGGGGCTACAATGGACCCAAGCATAAAACGTGAGCAGATGCAGCAGGATGAGACAGCACACCATACATGGAGTGGTTGAGTCAGAACTGACTCAGTGGGTCCTCACAATTAATAACCACTGGTAATCAGTCTAACTGGTTGGTTTCAGGAGCGCTGGTGGCCCAGGGTTTAAGCATTTGGCCACTAACCCAAAGCTGGTAGTGAGAAACCACCAGTTCTGAGAGATGAGGCAGTCTGCGTCTATGAAGGTGTACAGGCTCGGAAGCCCGCTGGGGAAAGTCTCCTTTGTCCTACGGGAGTACTAGGAGTCGGAGTGCGTTTGGTTCTCTAGTTTGGTGCGGGGGTTAAAGTGCGCGGCTGCTAACCCAAAGGTCAGTAGTTGGAGACCACCCCCAGTCACTCCTCAGGAAAAGATGCAGCCGTCTGCAGCTGCAAAGATGGCCGCCTAGGAAGTCCCAGGGGACTTCTCCTCTGCCCTGTACGGTTTCTATGAGTCAGTTCAATCGGCTTGATGGCAATGAGTTGGGCCGTGGGTCTTGCTGGTGAACACAGCAGACGTTACCATGCAGAAGGCCACACCCTCCTATTTATGTGTAGACCATACTTGCAGAATCCCGTTAAGAAGAAAGCACTTGTAGTTAGAAAACACAGAAAGTCCCTCGCGTGAGGTGGAAGGCAGGCGGAAGAAAGCGTATCCCATTTGATAACATTCAACTTGCCCGAGCCCACCTCACATTTCCCTTCTCAAAAGCCGGAGTTGGAGCTCAACAGGCTAGGACACCAGGAGTTTAAATAAAGAAGTAATTTCACACAACTGCCTTATTGTACTGGTTATTGATTTGTTCTGAAAGCATTCTAAGATCCCCATGACCCACAGAGACCTCCCAGCTCTCATCTGTAACACTGTCATGGCCGCCGTCCGGATCATCAAAGCACCCGACTGGCCTCCCTGCTGTCTCAGGGTCAGCAGTTCCTGCTATTGAAAGCCTAGCCTTTCCCCCGCCCTCCCTTCCCCTCCATGGGTTTATAAACAGGTAGTTTTAAGTGACCCTGAGCTGAAACCAAGCTTACAAGGTGTCAGGCTGGATGCAAGTTTTCTGCTCGCAGAAGCTTTAAAGGCAGGAGACCCGATTGGTAAGCACAGCTCCTGAGCGAAACACAGAGAAGGTGAAAGACGCCACTTTTAGTTTGAATGGCATTGCTTCTGGAAGTCTAAATCCTGCTAAGGAAATCCACCTTGCAGAGGGTAAGGTGGGAGATGTTACTTGAGGGAAGGTGATGGGAGAGGAGGATTAAAGAAAAGACCCCAGGGTGTGTTCAGTCAAATTCAACCAACCAGACCTCTGGGCTAAGTGGATTGCAAAGAGGAAGGCTACTCCCGGGGGAGGGGAAGCGGCAGTAAAAGGAAAGAAAACACAATTCATCGCAAAGTTCACTCTTGTCCCCTCTTATTTCTAGTGCTCTAAACTAATTCCTAATGGCAGTGGAAGTTGTGTCCCATCATGCTTTGGGGGAGCTACAATTCTACGCCGTGACCACTGAAGGCTTTGACGACCAGATTTTGAAATAAGCAAATGTTTTAATGACATACTACTTGTGGTCAGAGGGAGAAAGAGGAGGCTTCCTACTCCTATAAAGAGTTAGTCTGAGAAACCCAGAGGCAGTTCTACCCTGTCCTACAGCATCACCATAAGGCGGCATCAACTCAATGGCAGTGACTGAGGGCTGTTTTTGTTTTGTTTTACAGCTGAGGAGTGGACACCTTATAAACAAAGTCAAGAGCAAAACACTACCTAAAAAAATAAATCAGTGAACGTGCTATTATGAAGATGTAAAATAGCATTAATGTAAGAAATAACTACCCACTGTGTCTTCCGTGTCTGTCACTCGGCCGGCTTTATCCCCTTAAATACCGATCTCAACTCCTTCCCACAAACATCATGAGGCCCATTGAACAGATGAGAAGATGTCTAAAAGGTAATGTGGTCAAGGCCACTCAGCTGGTAAGTTAAACCACAGGATCCCAAGTCAGGTCTATCACATTCAAAAGTATTTCTATTGTCTTTTATGTTCAGTGGCTGATTTCGATTCCTTTTATCTGTATGGAGGCCTGCTAGTGTAGTGGCTCTGCACTGTCAGCATGGTCGACAGTTCAAAACCACCAGCAGCTCCTCGGGAGAGAAACGGGGCGCTCTACTCCCATCAACAGTTAGTCTCAGAAACTCACAGGGGGGCCTGGCTATGAGTTGGCATCGACACCATGGCAATGAGGTTGTTTTTGTTTTGTTTTGCTTTTCATGTTTACTGAGCTATAATTAACATACCATACAATTTAGGAGTTCACTCAATCCTATCAAGAGGGGCTGTGTAATCGTCACCACGATTAACTGTGGAATCTTTTCTATCTTCTTTCACACATTGATGTGGACTCCCCATGTCCCTCCTCCTCCCCATCCTGCTGTCCCCAAGAAATCACCCATTCCCTGACTGTCTTTGTAATCCCACCCACCCCCCTTCCCCTATCGAAACTCCACTAAACCAATTGGACCCTACCTTCAACTCACTTATAACAGAACCACGGAATGGAAATGCCCCCCTTGAGCTCAAACTGAACCGCACGAGTGGAAGCTGAGGCAGACAATCACGACGCCAAGATTATGTGGTCAGAATTATGGTTGATCTCATCCGTTTTCTCCTTGCATTTTAAGCAGAACTCTTCAAGCCAACGAGGGGCTGCTAAAAACGATTTGCATGTGACTAGGAATTTTCCAACACTTCATCTAAAAGCGGGATACAAAAATTCTCATGAATTCTCTACAGATGCATTACAGACACATGACATGTGCCCCCACCCTGCCCCGTTCCCACGTTCTTCATTGAACATGGAAAACAATGTCCTCAAAGTGTGGTGAGCATAATCCCAGGAACTGAGGCCGTTGAAGCACAGACAGCCTTCAGGAGGACTCTCAGGCTCGGCAGGACTGGCTCCAGTGAGTCCCACGGGGCTAAGCAGAGGTAAAGCCAAAGAGCCTTCAATCCTCATCCCTCAACTGGGTGCCTCTGAGGGTGCCCTGTTGGGTTTGCAAGCCGAAGAGCAAAGCACCAGCGCTGGCACCACCTCAGGGTGAAAGACGTGTGTCCTGAGAGGAACTGTGCTCCACGGTGTCTTCCGTGGTGGTAACCCTTTAGAAGTAGAGTACCAGGCCTTTCTACCGACGGACCCTCCGGCAGACTCCAACTTCCAACTTTTCAGGGAGCAGTTGACACAGTCGTTATTTGCCCCTGCCAGAGACTCTGTGCTAACAGGGGTACATTCTCTCGGAAAGGGGAAGGCCAAAAGCCCTCTCTTTGGTGTTCAGGTTGAGCGACTTTTGCCCCACTTTACTGTGGTCTGTCTCGGACGTATCCCTTTTGCTGTTCCCACGCCAACGCGTCTTCATTTTCTCACAGCCATCGAGTTGATTCTGACTCATAGCAACCCTGTAACATGGGATAGAACTGCCCCTTGTGGCTGTCCAAGGGTTGTAAACTTTTTATGGAAGTAGAAAGCCTGGTCTTTCTGCCACTGAGCGGCTGGCTGGTGACCCTGTGGTTATCAGCCCCATGCATAACCACTACACCAACCAGGGCTCCAGAAAATACCAGTGCCCCCGAAAACACCAGGCAGGCTGTTGTTCCCCTGGAGAACCAGCTGGCTCTGTGCTACCTCTCCAGTCCCGGGATGGTGCCACCAGTGACGACTTTGACTACGAACTAACAGGCTGGTGATCTACTGCGGAGTGGTCACAGCCACTCAAACGACAATGGCGTGTAGGGAGACACCGAAACACGCCCTGCGGTTGCCGTGAGTCTAAACAGCCTCCGCAACGACTTGCTTCTCTTTACCTTTATTAGTATTCCTGCACTGCATACCTTAGAAGATTCTCTCGGCCTGGAAGTTACTGCTGCAAAGCAGGCATCGGTACCTTTACAAGGAGGCCCGTGTCCACCTTCTCCTCCTGCATCCCTCTGCCCTCGGCTCCAGGGAGCAGAGCTGCGGGGCTCCCGGGCCAGGCCTCTGCCCGCGTCTCCCTGCCTGGGAGGTCCTCTGCGGAGGGCTTACCTTCATGTGGGATTTGAGATTGTCCTTGCGGGCACACCGGAAGGGACAGAGCGGGCACTGGTGGCTTTTTAGGCCTGTGTGGATCACCATGTGCCGCTTCCAGTAACTCTTCCTCTTGATAACCAAACCACAGATCGGACACTGGAAAGGCTTCCCGCTTTCCTCTTCTGAGGCTTGGGAAAAAGGGAGAAGAGAGACAAATTGAGGAACACAGACAGGGACATGGCATCGAGCACTAACTCACACCCGCGGCTCTACAAACAACACTACGAACGAGGCATCTTGGTTCTTGGCAACTGCGGGTTTGGGGCCATGTTCTGGGAAGCCTCGTGATTGGTTTCTTCAGGTAAAACCCCGAATTCACGTATTCACGTCTGCCGGGTGCCCCGTTCTGGTGGGAGTCTTACATCAGGAGGCTGCCCCAGCACTGCCTGCCAAGAAGCTGAGCTCCAGGGCTTCGTTTCCTGAAGGAAACTGCCGGAGCCAAGTCCAGGCTGGAGCCCGGAGCTTGGACCTTGACAGATGGTGGGAAATATAAAGCAATCAAAACCCAGCCCACAGCCATGAAGTTGATTCCGACTCAGAGCGCCCCCTATGGGACAGAGTAGACTACCTCCCTTGGCACAATGGTTAAGCAAAGAGCTGCTAACTTCTAGTTCAGCAGTTCGAAACCACCAGCAGCTTCTGTGGGAGAAAGACAAGCCTTTCTACTCCCGTAAAATTTCATCTTGGAAACCCACAGATGCCTTTCTTTCCTGTCCTGTGGGGTCACTATGAGTCAGCACCATCGCCACAGCAGTGAGTTTCTGTGTTTGCAAAGCTGTAAATCCTTACAGGAGCAGACCAGCCTCACCAACCATCGCTGTCATAAGGATTCTAACTCACAGAGACCCTACATAGAGTTTCCCAGTCTGTAGATCTCTATGGGAGCAAACAGCCTCATCTTTCTCCCAAGGTGTGGCTGGTGGGTTAGAACTGCCAACTTTTCTGTTAACAGCCCCGCACTTCACCACAATGCCACCAGGTTGTACACTGAGGCAGAAAATACCCCCATGGCTCTACAGAAAGCCAACTCCCTTCATAAGCCAAACCAACTGACCCCCTTTTGCAATCCCTAGAGCTGACGGAAGGTGCCCTGGGGGCATCCCCGTGAAAGCTCTAACTCAAAGGTCAGCAGTTCGAACCCACCAGCCACTCTGTGGGAGAAAGAAGTGGCACTCTGCTTCCAAAAAGACTTTCAGAGTCCTGCAGGGGCAGTTCTACTCTGTCCTACAGGGTCACGACCCTGGCCTGAGTGGGACTCCATAGCACTGTGTTTCTGAAGTTTAGCGGTCACTTGTGCTGGGCTCCAGCCAACACTGCTGCCAATTGAACTATCAGGGGGTCTGAAGGTCAGGGTTTGTCCACTTATTTCTGTCCCTCTGGCTGCCACTAAAGATGCACGCTGCCTCCCTCTGCCGTGACTGGATCCCGCCGCTCTCCTCCGCACATGCTGCCCATGATGGGAAAACCCACCGCCAGGCAGCCACACAGCCTCCAAGTTTTCCAGAAAGCAAACAGACCAACGATCACCTCCACGTCAACCAAAGATCACGCTTGGCTCCCCGTGTCCCCTCCCCCTGCACCCGCCCCAAAGAGCAGGGTCTCTGTCGTGCCACTGCATTGCTAACGTCCGGGTGAACCAACTTACATTGCTCGGTGCCACACTGGACCTCTGCCGCTTGGGAATATGGAGATAAAAACAAGCTAGAGTTACAGGTGTGATACACAAACATATCCAAGAGAGGAGAATGGGTGGATACAAAAGCAAGACACACAACGGTACGCCTGGGTGATTCTATTTTTGCCTTTTAAGAAACTGGGAATCAACTGCTGCTGAAAACCATCATCAGGTGAAAGGTGGATGGGGAACTTTATAAAGGATGGATCAAATTGATAACACCTAAGATCCACCTTAACCCCACTAAAAATGGAGCAATCAGCCAGGGGTCTTCCATGAGGCCACCTGTGAAGTACACTTAGAAAAATAAAATCCAACCTGAATTTAATCGTGCCTCTATAGAACCCATAGTGACCCTACACTAGCACACGGTAGAACTGCCCCTGTAGAAACTCACTAGGGGAGTGGGAAGTCTCATCTTTCTCCCACAGAACGGTTGCTGGTCTCAAACTACTGATCTTGTGGATAGCATCCTAACTTGTAACCACTCACGACACCACCAAAGCTCCTATGAGTCAGAATTGACTCAGTAACCGTGAGTTTGGTTTTTTTCTAAATAACTAGCAGTTTTCAGGAAACACAGTGATAAATAAATACAGTTCAACACACACCCAGAGGATGGACTTCAACAAACCCCAAATGAGACACCATCCTACAGGACAATGACCCAAATGGCAGTAACACGGTGTCGTCCACAAGGACATGGCATTTTCAACAAGGCAAAACCAAACCAAACTCACTGCTATCGAGTTCATTCGGACTCATAACGACCTGATACGACAGGGTAGAATTGCCCCTGTGAGTTTCCAAGACCATAACCTTTTACGGGAGTAGAAAGCCTCATCTTTCTCCTTTGGAGCAGGCTGATGGTTTTGAACTGCAGACCTTGTGGTTAGCAGCGCAACGTGTAACCACTATGCTACAAAGGCTCCCTAAAAAAATGGGTCAAGGTTATGATAAAGAGATTTAAAAGACATACATATAAAAGAGGTATGCCAGATATGAACTTTACTTGGCTCAGGATTTGAAGAAAGCAATTGTGAAATTAAAAAAAAAAAGTCAAGACACTTTTGAGATTAATTGGGGAATTACTGAGTTGACACTGGGTATTTCATAATATTTTCATAATATTATGGAACAACTGTTAATCCCGTTAGATGTGATAATGGCATTGTGGTTTGTTTGCTTGTTTGTTTTAAAATCCTTATCTGTTGTAGATACATGTGGAAGTATTTAGAAGCAAATGGATATGCTGCTTGGGATTTGCTTTACAATGTTTCAGGAAGAAAAAGGAGCAGACGTGGTGGGGGTGGGGATGGTTGTGGTAAATGAACTAGAGAATGGAATCTTTTTATTTTTGTCTAGAAACATACCCAAGAGTCATTCCCTCTGAAAGACCGGGGATTAAACGGGAGGCACCAGGAAGTGGAGCAGTTTGTTGGTGGTGCGTTTAACCTTTAAGTACTGGCTGCCAACCAAATGCTTGGTGGTTCGAATCTACTCAGAGCTGCCTTGGAAGAAAGGCTTGGTAACTTCGTTCTGAAAAAGCACCCAGGCTGCCAGAAAGATGTGTACGCGTGTTTCACTGACTCTGCAGAGGCATCGGACTGTGGGACCATAATAAACTGTGACTGACCTTGAGAAGAATGGGAACTCCAGAACACTCATTGTGCTCACAGATCAAGAGGCAGGTGTATGACCAGAACCAGGGAACACTGCCTGGCTTAAACTCAGGAAAGGTGTGAGTCAGAGTTGTATCCTCTCACCACACCTGTTCAATCTGTGTGCAGAGCAAACCATCAGAGAAGCTGGATGATATGAAGAAACGTGCAGCATCAGGATGGGAGGAAGGCTTGCTAAGAACCCGTGATATTCAGATGACACAAGCTTGCTTGCTGAAAGTGAGGGGGACTTGAAGCACTTGCTGATGAAGATCTAGGATTGCAGTCTTCAGTAGAGACCACAGGTCAATAGAAAGAAGATCAAAATCGTCACAACTGGACCAATAGGTAACATCATGATAAGTGGAGAGAAAGCTGAAGTTGTCAAGGATTTTTTTTTACGTGGATCCAAAATCAATGCTCACGGAAGCATCAGTCAAGACATCAAAAGATGGATTGCATTAGGTAAATGTGTTCCCCAAGACCTCGAGAGCACGGAAGAAACAGGATGCTACTTTGAGGACAAAGGCGCACCTGACCCAAGCCAGGGTATTCTCCATTGCATCACATGCATTTGGAAGTTGCACGTTGAGGAAGGAAGAACATAGATGAATAGATGCATTTGAACTGCAGTGCTGGAGAATAATTACTGAGATTACCATGGACTGCTAAAAGGACAAACCAATCCGTATTAGAAAAAGGCAAGATTTTGTCTCATATACTTTGGACATATTGTCTGGAGAGACCAGTCTCTGGAGGGGTGGCGAAAATGAGGAAGGCTCTCCAAAAGATGGACTGACGCGGTGGCAGCATCAGTGGGCTCAGGCATAGGAACAATTGTTGTGAGGATGGCCCAGGACTGCGCGCTGCTTCCTTCTACTGTACCTAGGGTCACTGTGCATCAGAGCCAGCCGACTCGACGGCACCGAACAACAACACCAGCATGCTGCTGCTGATTCCCGGCTTCAGGAAGTATTTTCCAGTGGGTTACAAGTCGGGCTGCTCACCTCAAGGTCAGCGGTTCAAAACCACCAGCTGCTTCATGGAGAAAGATGGAACTCTCTACTCCGGTAAGCCGTTACAATCCCAGAAACTCAGAGGGGCAGTTTTAACCATGTCCTATAGCAGTGGTTCTCAATCTGTGGGTCACAACCCCTGTGGGGGTCGAATGACCCTTTCACAGGGGTCGTCCGATTCATAACAGTAGCAAAATTACAGTGATGAAGTAGAAATGAAAATAATTTCATGGTTGGGGTCACCACCGCATGAGGACCTGCATTAAAGGGTGGTGGCATTAGGAAGGTGGAGAACCACTGTACAGGGTCAGGACGAGCCAGAATCAACTTGATGGCAGGGAGTTTGAATTTTGAAATCTGAACCGCCTAATTTTACAGAACTGGCTAGATTTTACACCAACTTGATGGAAGCTTTCAGGAGGAATCCTGGTAGCATCGTGGATGACCCACTGGGCTAACCACAAGAGCAGCAGTTCAAAATCCACCAGCAGTTCTTTGGGAGAAGAACTTTACAGTGTCGGAAACCCATAGGGGCAGTTCCACCCTGTTCTATAGGGTCGCTATGAGTCCACATCCACTCATGGCAGTGAGTTTTGTGTGGGAGAGGAGAGAAAAGTTGAGACATCATCACTGACCTGAGAGTTCCTGGCCCCACCAGAGGAAGGCAATAAAAAGGGGTTCCGAGAAAAAAAAAGAGAGAGAGAGAAAAGACCTTACCAAGTTCCCCGGTGCCCTTGCCTATTTCAACTATGAGCTTCCTATTCCGTCAAACGCACCCCATCCGCCACCCTAATCACCTTCTCCACATTTCAGTTGTATTACAGAGCATTCTCCATGCCTAGTTCCCATTAATCTGCTTTATGATGAAGCTACGCTTCCTTAGTTTTAATTACTGCCAAAGTTCATTTAAAAAATAGTACACAAATGAGGGTGACTGGGAGAACACTAAAATACTCAAAATGAAGAGAATCCAATTTCAAGAAATGTGGCCAAATAGCTGTGCTATTCCAGTGATTTAAATATGTAACGGATCGTTGCAGTTAGAGAAGCAGAGCTGAAGCCACATGATAAAATTCACCTGAATATGAGGTGTGGGGGGAAAAGTTCAGGGGGGGAAATATGAGGTGTGGGGGAAAATGCTAAGATTTTCTCATTCAATTTTTCCACCCCCTTGCACAATGATAAAGATGACACACTGGGCTACGCTTTGAGCTATTAACTACAAGGTCATGGGATGAAACCCATCAGTCACTCCTACGGAAAAAGAAAGAGTGGGGGGAGGGGGAGGAAGAAGGCAGACAAGAAGACAAACCACTGAAGACAAAGTAGGTGAATAAGCAAATGTGGTGAAGAAAGCTGATGGTGCCCAGCAATCAAAAGACATAGCATCTGGGGTCTTAAAGGCTTGAAGGTAAACAAGCAGCCATCTAGCTCAGAAGCAACAAAGCCCACATGGAAGAAGCATACCAGCCTGT
>NW_022109768.1:12766100-12767943 GCF_000313985.2 Echinops telfairi | reverse complement strand
ACACAATTGATGTTTGTATAGATTATGATAAGAGTTGTATGATCCCCTAATAAAATGATCAGAAAAGTCAAAAAGGAAGACAGACAGGCTGAGTGTTCTATCAGGATGTTCCAGACACCCACAGGGGCGGGTTGCAGCTCTATCTGTCCCACGGGGCTTCTAGGGGGTCAGAAATGACTCACTGGCAGTGGAGTTTGGGTCTGTGCTTGTGTGCAGTGATCAGTTTTCATATTTGGCCAATAACTTCTCCATGGAACATTTGTCTCTTTGTTGAAGGGGGAAAAAATGTCCTGTTTCAGTAGGGGTCCGTCTGGGCGTCTGCTGGCTGCTGTTGGGAGCGGACAGAGTTGCCTGTGACTTACGGTGAACCCGATGGACGGAACCATCGTCATCCACCAGGTGGTCACCGGCTGGTTTTCGAAAGTTGGTTTCCTGGCCTTTCTTCCAAGTTCAGGTTAGTCTGGAAGCAGCTCTGAAACCGGCACAGCCTCTCAGGAACACACGAGCCTCCACTCAGCGACCAGTGGGGGCTTCTAGGACAACGGAAGCCGGGTCGCAGGGGTGGAAGGGGAGAAAATTCTACCAGGGAACCAACCCCCACTGCCCTCTCTAAACATATAGGATGCTGTCGATTAGGTTCGCACAGGGAGGGTATAAGAGGACGTTCTTTTTCCTGTGCCCAACTGTTTTCCGTGAACAGGCAGATGTAAATTCACTCAAATTTAGAAGCTAAGGGAATATGCCGACTTCCTGAGAATGCACCACCAGTGCTTGCGGCAGCAGGACTGAGGGGTTCATCATTCTGCCTTGTACTGCTGCATGGTAAACACCCCCCCCCAAGTACATCACCAGCTAATTAGTATCTAACTGTGCAAGCAAAGCTAAATTCCACCAAGAGCCCAGAGCCTTGATGGATAGCTGCTAACTTGCTTCTTTTTTAAAAAAAAAAATCATTTTATTGGGGCTCTTACAGCTCTTATCACAATCCATACATACATCCATTGTGTCAAGCGCATTTGTACATAGGTTGCCATCATTTTCAGAACACTTTCTTTTTTTTCCTGTTGATTTATTTTTTTTAATCATTTTATTGGGGCTGCTAACTTGCTTCTTTTTCAACCAGTGATAGTCTCAGAATGAAAGTGATAAGAAACATGTGACACCACCATTGAATCGTATGATAATGTGAATTCTCTGTCAATGAAACGGTTCATTTTATCTTACATAACCTTTACCCAAAAAGAGAAAGACGTGCATAGGAGACGCTTGACCCCCACAGTGGGGGTCAACAGTGGTGTTAGAGGCCAGAGGACAATGGCCTCGGAGAGTTACCAAGGCTGCAGTTTTAATGGAAGCAGACGGCCAGACTTTTCTTTCCGGGAGTGGCTGCTGGGTGCAATCCTTCCACCTCAGTTAGCAGTGGAGCGCTTTAGCCACTGTGCCATCCGGGCTCCGGCTGGCCCACAACCCTCCAGTAAATGTCAGGTATTTGTAGCCACAGTTATAATAGGAAGCATTGCGACAGTCAACTGTAGTCAAAGCCCACAAATCAGATAGCCCAACATCAGAGCATATATACATTTAAACTGCTAACCAGAATAAACAAAGCAAGCCAACAGGATCAAGCAAGTATAACTCATGGCAACCCCAGATCTGCAGAGACCAGTTGCTCCCAAAAGGATCATGTGTCTGTGATCTTTTCAGAAAGAGACCACCAGGCTGTTCTTCCCAGGCCCCTCTGGGTAGATTCAGTTGGGGGCCCAGTGCTGAACTGCTTGCACTATGAAGGGACTCCAAACACACACACACACACACACACACACACACACACACACACACACAC